>NC_081413.1:533467588-533777588 GCF_030272615.1 Cryptomeria japonica
TAGAAATATTTCACACCAATAATTTGACTAATTTAAAAATTCAATAGTATTAGATTTTAACATCTATCTTTTCAAAATTATAACATAGATTTGTCCTATGATAACTTTTGATGGTTCACCACCAATATTAGCAATGCAACTATTTTTTAATATTGAATTTAACTTTATATTCACAATGTGCTGATCTAGAAATTGATGATTAAATTTGGAGCAACACAATTTTCCATTTCAATTTGTAGAGATTTTATTTTAGTTTTAATAATTATTGCAGAAAGTTATATGATGCACTTTTTAGTATATAAAATGCACATTTATGTCTAACTTCTTCAAAATTTTGAGATGTACTCTTTGGGTACAAGCGAACTATAACAAAATCCACCATGCAGTTCATCCTAATTTAAAGATCAAATCCATTAATATCTCAGATTAACATATCATAAACATTTTTTAAAGTTCTTTTATAAAATTCTTTGCTTCTTTATTGACTGAATGTTAATTTCAAATTTATAAGACACTAGAATATAAATTAAAATCGACATAACCTTTGCACCTCCAGTACAATCTTGGTATAAAATTGTCAAGTTGATAATCAAACAAAACATAAAATTAAACATGAAGTAAAATTCATAGAGAGAAATGATAGCTTGAAGACAAATCATCAACCTAAACTTAAGAATATATTTCAAAATTGTATAAATAAAAAAAATTACTATATATAAGATCTTATAAATTAAATTAATATATCTTCTATGCACATATATAATTATACTCTCAATATATTAACTTAGATATAATTTCCTATCAACGTAACCCTTGTACCTCCTTTCGGTGCAAGTGCTAGTGTGTATATAGGACAATGTACTTGGCAAAATGATTTCACATCCCTTGCAAAAGCTATTAAAGACAATATTCCTATCACTGAAGATAATTTCATGGATTTCCCAAACTAAATATAGGTACTTCCTTTTTTGTCTCCATTTTCCTCCTTTTCTTTACTCTTATTTTCCTTGGAGATGAGAACCTTGCTTTGACTAGTTGTGTCTTTTTGCCTCATCTTGAAGAAGCTTTTTAAGTATCTCTTGGAAGCTCCTTGATGAATTCAATTCCAATCTTCAAACTAGTTTTCAAATTGGACATCAAATATCCCTAGTTAGAAGGCAAATTGTCAAAGATATTACAACCATTTTCTTTCTCTAGATTCTCAAATCTATTTGTAACCTCAATTATATATTGCAAGTGATATGTGCAATCGAAGAGTTCATTCATAGATATAAAATATTGCAATCTCATTCCAGTCAAATCCTTGTGAACTTCCCAATCTGATAATTAATGTTTCTAAATTTAGTTGTGTAAGACTAACTTTGTGATCACTGTCTTGCTCTATTTATCTCCATGATGGACTGCAAAAAAAATCTGAAATGTCGATGATATTTTTTAAAAATTATATCCATAAACATTCTAAACATTATGAATTGTGAAAATATGATATCTTTCCAATTTTGTTAGCTAAAGTCTTTCTATAAAACCCTTCCAATTTGACCAACAATTCTCTTGGTTTAGATACACACTCTTCTACATTTAATATTTGGACTCAAGTTCATGGTAACATAGGTCCATGATCATTTTGCCCTCTAAATTTGGAGCCAGATTGGGCAAGACTAGGGTGCCACGCCTTGGTCCTCCCAATTAAGGCCTAAATTTTGGCCTCTCAATGGTCATGTAATATGAGTGGGAAATCTAGCTATGTGTCGGCTCATGTCGGAAAATTAGTTTTCTTTTCGACGGGCAAGTATAAAAGAGGTCTACCTCTCTCATTTGATTATCCACACACATGAAATTCAATTCAATATCAAGCAAGCAAGCAATCAGTCTTCCTTCAAGCATTAGCGCAGAGATAAAGTCGAGATTCAAGCATTAGAGTTGACATTCATGTTCTGTGTTATTGAAGACTTCATGAAACCATAATTCCATGTGGAGACAAATGAAACTTCACAAGGAGGTATATCATTTGTGTTTTCAATAATTATTCAACATCTTCCTCAAAGGGAGAACATTTCCTTTAGTGCAATTCAATTAGATTTCATTTCTATTTCATGGTTAATTCCAAAACCGGGTTTTGACCCAAGGCAAACCCCTATTCCCAACCATTTTCCCTTCCCTAGAGTGTGCAGGAACATGTACATAGTTGTAATCTTTAGGATAAACTTTATTTACAAAGACAAATCAATCCCCCATTAGAGTATGAAAAGTTTGGAGGACCAGAGCGACCATCATACATGTCCTGACAAATAAGGAGCTCCTTTTGGGAACAGATCTGAATCCTCTTACAATCCTCAGATCCAGGTTTGTGGCTCAATCAGATGATTGTAGCTTACTATTTATGCACTTTTACATCAATTCTAGTACATTTACCCTAATTTCAGCAAATTCAATAAGTCAATTCAACTCAAAGGAAAGAAAAAAAAGGAGGGGTACACTTTAAACCCCCTATAATTAGATCAACATTCGGATCTCTTAGGTTTAGATCTATCTAATTTCCGCCTTTCTTCCAATGTGTTGGTATTAAGTACAAATTACTGGTTTCTTCCTTCTATGGTGAAAACCCTAATTTTTCACCAACACATTTTGGTGAACCCAACTCCTTACACCTGCAATTCTGATTTATGTTTTCATATTTGAGTGTTTATGCAATTTCAAATTTACATTTACAAGTTTCATTTTTCATTGAATTTTAAAAATTTAGAGGTTAAATTCACAAAAAACCCTAATTTTTAATTCTACAATTGAGCTTGTGGGTTCTGTAATTTGGATTTATCATTTCAAATTTGATTATTCATTTAACTTCAATTTCAAAATTTCCCTCCTAGATCTCATTTTCAAATTTAATTACATAAATTTAGTGGTTGAATTCACAAAAACCCTGATTTATAATTCTAAAACTTACCATGAGGGTTGCATAAATTTCAATTTAATTTTCGGATCTAATTTTTATGAATGTTATGCTACGATCTAGATGCATCTCTCTTTCAAATTCACAAATCAAATTGCTTAATTAATTGGTTAATCAATCATTTTCACAAAATTTTGTATTGCTTAATCATATTTTTAAAATTCAACTTCAAATTTCCCTCCTTGTGCATGAGTTTTACTACTATTAATCCTTCCTATAATATTCCCATGAGAAGAAGTTGTAGAATTAAGGCTTCCCAAGGTTTAATTACTAAGGATATGGAGTTTAATTTGGATAATTTGTTTCATGAGAATGTGGGTGGTCCTTCTATTCCTACAAATGATGTCACTTATCCCCATTCTTTACATAATTCTCATGATGAGGATGAATCACTAACTAGGGTTTCCATTGACCAATTGGAGAAGATTGACAATGAATTTGAAAATCTTCAACAATAGATGAGTCAATAGTACCCGAAAAGTGAGGCCATCTCATTGATTGGAAGATTAAAAAGAATGGTTCAAAGTGATAAAATTGGCGTCGATTTGTTGTGTGGCCTTGCTCATATTGTTGACACTAATAGCATGCCTTTGAAAAGTTGTGTTGAAGTCCTTCGTTACACTCAAGCGCCTAGTCAAGTTAATCATTCTATTTCTATGACTACTTCTATGCCTAATGTGCCTACTTTCACATCCAATATCATGGCTACTTCAACACAAAATGTTATTCCTACACATGTTAGTCAGGGGGGCAACATTGCTAATCAAAACTCTTTCATTCCTCCTTCCACGAGTCTTCCATTTGTTACCCAATCATCCCTTGTACCTACCTATCATAGTGTTCCACCTCGTTATTCTCAACCTCCTCCTTTATTTAATAATGCTATTCCTTCATCTCAAAACATGTCCAATTTCAACCCATCCACCGAAGCAACTATTAATAACCTAGCCCAAACCGTGTCATCCTTGCAACAACAAATAGATTCTATGAACCATTCAAAGTATAATGTTCCTACATTTGATGTAGCAAGCCCATTATCTAATGATATTGTTCGTGTTGTTCCTCCTAAACATGTAGAAGTCCCTCAATTGGAGCTTTACAATGGAAAAGGTGATCCTATGACTCATGTGAAAACAATTCAAACTTTGTGTAATGATTTTGCTTATGATCAAAGACTTTTGGCTAAATTATTTACTAGAACATGTAGAGATAAAGCTTTGCAATGGTATTTCTCTTTACCTCCTTATTCAATCACATCATTTCAATAATTGGCTAATGCTTTCATTAAACAATTTCACAATAATATTGGTCCTAAGATTGCTTTGACTAATTTAATGCATTGTAAGCAAGGTGTTAAAGAAAAAATGTCTGATTTTATTGGTAGATATAAGCATTAGTATTCTCAAATTTCTTATCCTATGCTTGATCAAGATGTTCAAAGAATTTTCATTTCTAATTTGCAAAAAGACATTAGAGATAAGCTTCTCTTTTCTGAGTTTACTTCCTTTACACATTTGTGTGTAATAATTCATAACTATTAGCTTCAAGTGAGTCAATTTGAATCGTCTTCTTTAATGACAACAATAACACTCAGGTAGCAGCCTCAACAACAGGTGTGCCTCCTTTATCCAAGTATTTTAGAAAAGAATTTACTCCTCGTAAAGAATCTTTGCATAGCATTATGACAAAATTATTACAAAAGAATATGTTAAAACTTCCTCCCATCAAACCAATTGACACAACCAAGCCCGTGCCACCTCATTATGATGCCAAATCTTTTTGCCAATACCATCGTCAACCTAGTCATGATATTGAAAAGTGTTATTCCCTAAAAAGTAAGATGCAAGACCTTATTGATAACAATACCATATCTGTAGCTAGTGTGAATGACAAAGGAAACGAATCAGTAGCTCCTCCTAGTCAAAATATTCAAATCTTTACCAATCCTTTACCTTCCCATTCTACTAATGTGATTAAGCCTGAGCATCTTGCGTTTTCTCCTAATGATCTTGGCCTTGAGTCTAATATTGTGGTGAATCTTATTGATAAGCCTACACCTCCTAAGGACCTATGTATTACCTTTGATCCTAGTGAGACTATTGAAGAACCTAATGGCCCACTATACATCACTGCGAGGATTAAAAACATGCTCTCACAAGGCATGCTCATTGATCCCGAGTGCATGGTAAATATGATAACTAAAGAATATCTTTATACCTTACAATTGCATCAAGTGACATATGATAAATCTGATGTGGCACAATTAAAATCTTTGATATTTTCTCTTGTCCCACTATTGTCTCTATTACTCTTCCTATTGAGGTTGGCACTAAATCTTCAGATGTTAATTTTGCTATTATTCCTACATTCAAACAATTTCGTGTGAAGTTGGGACATGCTTGGCTCTCTTCCATGAAAGCGATCCCTTCCATTGTTCATAAGTGTTTGAAATCGCCTCTTAATGACAAAATCATAACAATTAATCATAGCATGTACCAACCCACGATGAGGCATGGAGATGTTAATCTTGACTACTTTTGGTCTAAACAATTTGAACCTCTTAAACCTTGAAGTGACACTCTTTTTCAATATTATCAACAATGGAAGAATGAGATGATCTTATCCTTGAGCAAGCCTAGAGATCCCAATCCCATTCCTCTTCTTCATGATAGACCTATCCCTCCTCCTCATGATGGACCTGGTCTTCTCCCTAGACCTTCTACTCCTCCTTTATATGTTGTGGTTCCACTTCCTACATCTTACAAAGGGAAGTGCCCAACATCTCCTATCTTTCAACCTAAAAAACCTTCTCCTAGGCATCCTTCTTAAAAGGAAGAGAAGAAGCCTATGCCTATTGATCCAAAACCTTCACAACCTTTAGCTAGAAATAAAAGAAACAGTTGTACGAGGGAATGCTGACAAAGATGTCATGCTAGAGCTCGTGAACTTGCTTCTCAACATATTTCATCCCTAGAGACTCCAAATGTTGACACAATCTCATCTGTCCAGCCTTTGCCTAATCCTAGGGAGGAAGTTAAACCTAAATCTCCTAGATGTAAAATGCTTAAGAAAAATGATGATTCATGTTCCATTCGTATTAAATATACTATTTTTATTAATCTTGATGAAGAGATGGATGAAAATGATGTTCATGCTAACAATGTTGATTCAAGTGATGAATATGAATATGTTGACGTTGACAATGATTTATCTAAACAATTTTCAGAAGCACTAATCCTAGCTCCTAGTAATACACAAAGTGATCCATCATTTGAGCATGGTCCTTGTTTAGAACTTGTGGTAGCTCCATCTACTGTGCTCAAAGTTGCTCCTCTTGCATATCGTCCACCTTCCCAAAACAATGTTCAACAAGATGGGGAGCGAGATGACTTACTTGATTAACTTCATTCGTGCCATAGATTCTCTGTCTCTCTCTTGCTTGTTCGTAACCTTCCTCTATTTGTTTATCCATTCTTCTATTTTTTATCCCTAGTGTTGTCTACTTGAGGACAATGCAAAGTGTTGAGATCTCTTTCGGTCTCTCCCATGTTGACTCAAAACACACATGTTCCCTTCTTCCATAGTGGTTATGCTTTCTTTGGGGGATAAGGACAATTCAATGCAAATATATACATGATATGCATGATTTATCGTACTAGCAAACTAACCCCAGAGTTAAGTAGAACCCTTATGTGTTTTGTGATCATTATCTTTTGATGTATCCATCTTAGGGGCATATCATTGTGATAATGTGCTTCTCTTTTGGATGTATGTATACTACATTAAAGAAATTGCTCATGATTAGGCATGCACAATCACTTTAACGTGGGGGCATACACTCTGCTCAATATTCCTTGCTTTGTATATCTAGATACTCAAGTTACTTAACGAACTTAGCCTTTTGATTTGTAATTTTAGTATTTTTCTTTTCATGTCTCATGGTAAGTGAACCTTACTGGGCTTGCGATCATGGTTCTCTTTCTCTTTCTTACGATGTCCCTTTTATCTTGATCTTGAAGTCGTAAGATACCTAAAGTCCTCTGGGGGCTTAGTGCGTCTTGCCTTCTTAGCATCTTAATGAAAGCCTTTGAATCTGAACCTTTGTGCTTTATCGAGAGTATGGTTAGTCTCATAGTCCCGCTAAAGTGGGGGCTAAATGTAGCATCCTAAATTTTACTCCCTTACAATTTTGATCGCATTTGAGCCCTCACCTTGGCATTTGTGCTCTGAGGCCTGAATAGGGCTTGATTATGCTCTTGCCTTGTATATTTATCACCATTTTCATTAAACGCATAATCCTTCCCTCTAATTTTGGAGTTGATTTGGTAGGACCAGGGTGCCACGCCCTAGTCCTCCCAATTAGGGCCTTAATTCGGGCCTCTCAATGGTCATGTAATATGAGTGGGAAATCTAGTTCTCTGTCAGCTCATGTTAGAAAATTAGTTTATTTTTTGATGGGAAAGTATAAAAAGAGGTCTAGCCCTCTCATTTGATTATCCACACACATGAAATTCAATTCAACATCAAGCAATCAAGCATTCAAGTTCAAGCAAGAAAACAATCAGTCTTCCTTCAAGTATTAGAGCATAGATAAAGTCAAGATTCAAGCATTAAAGTTGACATTCATGTTCTATGTTATTGAAGACTTCATGAAACCCTAATTTCTTGTGGAGACAAACAAAACTTCACACAGAGGTATATCATTTGTCTTTTTAGTCATTATTCAACATCTCTCTCAAAAGGAGAACATTTCCTTTACCGCAATTCAATCATATTTCATTTCTATTTCATAGTTAATTCTAAAACTAGGGTTTGACCCAAGGCAAACTCCTATTCCCAACCTTTTCCCCTTCCTTAGAGTGTGCAGGAACAAGTACAGAGCTTTAATCTTTAGGATAAGCTTTATTTACAGAGACAAATCAACCCTCTATTGGAGTATGAAAAGCTTGGAGGACAAAAGCAACCGTAATACTGGTCCCAACAAATCAGGAGTTCCTTCTGGGAATAGGTCTGAATCCTCTTACAATCCTCAAATCCAGGTTTGTGGCTCAATATGACGACTGTAACTTATTGTTTATGCACTTTTATTCTAGTATATTTACCCTAATTTCTGCAAATTCAATAAGTCAATTCAACTTAAAGGAAAGAAAAAAAGGGGAGGGGGCGAGGGTGGGGAGGGTACACTCCAAACCCCTTGGAATTAGATCAACATTCAGACCTCTTAGGTTTAGATCTATCTAATTCCCACCTTTCCTTCAATGTGTTGGTATTAAGTACAAATTATTGGTTTCTTCCTTCTATGGTGAAAACCCTAATTTTTCACCAACACACTTTTTTGGTTGATTTTACCTTCACCGATATTCCTGTGTGTCCAAGATTTCAACTGTTTGTCATAGATTTATCCTCTAAGGAGTTCCACACTTTTTTTGGCTGCCACAAGTTCACTAATTTTTTTGGCAGACCAACCTGACAATTATTTTCATATTTAATCCTAGTAGGTTACATGGCCCGGCACACAACCATCCCATGGATGAAAGCAAAAAATCCCAACATTGTGTGGAAAATAGGCATGTGAGCAAGAGGTGATCTACATTATTTTCCTCATTGAGGCACAAAGGACATATACTCAGTCCGTTAAAACCAATTGAATATAGCCTATCACCTGTCAAAATATAGCCATGGAGGGTAGTCCAAAGGAAAGTTCTAGCCTTAGGAAGTACGACCTTATGCCAACGTAACCTTCTTGGCCACTATGACACCTCTCTCAAATCTATTTGAACTAGATATCCCAATCTGGCTAAAGAAGATCTAGATTTCAAAGCATGTCATATAATCTCATCCTCCTTGTTCTTTAGAGTTATCCTTCTCCCTTGAAGGACCCGACTAAGAGTAGCTTTCTCTATCACAAGTATAGAAAAATGTTTCAAAGATACCCATGAGAATGAGTCTCCCACACCATCCGATGCCTTTAGAACATAGTCTACCACCCTATCCCCTTATATACTTACAATCTCTAAAATCTAGTCAATGTAATCAAACAGATTAATCAGTGCCTCCTCTCCATTCCACGAAACAAACTAAAATCTAGCTTGCAATCCGTTTCTAATCCTCCATGAGATGTGATTTGTTATCAAATCTCTACAATCCCACATGAACCTCCAAATTGTCGATCCATCCTAAGATGAAGCCATAGTTAATATTCTTGAGGGCTCCGTGTCATCTAGATATTTTTTTGCCTATAATCCGCATCCATAGCTTGTTCAGTTCCTTGAAAGTCTTCCATAACAATTTTGCACCTAATGTAACGTTCTGTTTAGCCATTTTCCTAAGGCCAACCCCTCCACCATCCTTCGATTGGCAAGACATATCCCATTTGATCAGTGGAACACTAAACTTTTGATGGGATTCTTGTTGGCACTACAGTTTTTGCGCCTTAACATTGACAAGTTGGATATGTGCATCTATATCCCCCACTGTCTCCTTCTTTGCAACACTTCAATATTAATGTTCTTTGCAAGGAAACCCAACAAGCTTACGCTCATGACAAGAGCAAAGAAATTCAATATAATTGGCATCCATAGGATTTGTAATGCTAGTGTAGGAGGTGGGACGGGTGAATTAGAGTTAGGTTTGTAACTACACCAGTTAAGATTATTAGTGACTAAAGTGGACTTGCATTGTACATCTAATACAACCCATGAAGAAAAGGCAAAAGAAAACTCTAGAAATTATCAGTTTTTATTGCTCAATATTTGATTGTTTTTTAATTTAACTATGAGAAATTTTAACTTGAGTGAGGTTTTTATCCACATACATCACTCTATTCTTTTCTTTTCTTTTAAAAAATATTCTTTAAACCTTTTCTAAATTTAGACATGGGCTTAAAATAATGCAATCACCAAAAATAGAAAATCTGCTAAAGGATGTTGACATTATCAAATGATAATTGCTAGTATTGTTATGATAGCATGCACAGATGTGGCCTGCACTGGCATTTTTTTTGCCCTTTTAATTTGTTAAAAAAATTTGAAATCTATAAATTAAAAAAAATTCCTTACAATGCTGAATTTTTTTTGACTTTGCATGTTTGACATAGAGGGATACAACACTGCCTGCAACATACGGCTATATGGATCCATAACGGCTAGTACAGACTGTACAAGTTTTGTGCTCTGTAAAACATGTCTTAAAAAAAACTCACTTAGATTTTCAACAGAGTAAGAGATCTTCATCTACAAGAATTTTGAACAAGAAATGTTTGATGGGATTCTTACAGGTGCTGCACTTCTAGCACCATAACATCCACAAGTGAAAATCTAACTGTTATTAGTGTGATTTGGCTTGTAGCGTATGACCATATGGATCCGTATTGACTTGTATGGACTATATGAGTTTTGTGCTCTATAAAACATGCCCTAAAAAAATTCATTTACGAGGAATTTCGAACAAGAAACCTTTGATGGGATTTTTGTTGGCACTATAGTTTTTGTGCCTTAACATTTGCAAGTTTATATTTGCATTTATATCCCCATTTCTTCCATCTTCTTTGCAACCACTGTAGTAGTAACCTTCTCTACGAGGAAACCCAACAAGTTTATGCTTGTGGCGGGAGAAAGGAAATTTCACTATGATTGGCATCCATAGGATTTGTAATGCTAGTGCAAGAGGCAGGATGAGTAAATTTGAGTTAAGTTCAAAACATTGGTAAACATTATCAATGACTATGGTGGACCTACTTTGTACATCTAGTACTACCTATGAAAAAAAGGCAAAAAAAATCTCTAGAAATTGTTAGTTTTTATTGCTCGACATTTGATTTTTAATTTAACTATTGGCAATTTTAACTCGAGTAGGTCTTTATGCACATACATTTGTAACATGTCAACCTTTTCCTTTTTTTCTGAAAATATAGTTTGTGAAAAAGGAATTATATTCTCTAAATCTCTGCTAAATTTGGGTAAAATAGCTTAGTCGCCAAAAAATAGAAAATTTGCTAAAGGACATTAACGTCACCAAATGGAAGGCGCAAGTACTATTATGACAACCTACACAGATTTTGCCTGTGTAGGCTTTTTTCGCCCTTTTTAATTTGGAAAAAAAATATTGAAACCTACAAATAATTTTTTTTTCCCTACAATGCTGAATTATTTTACTGTGCAAGTCTAACACAAAGAGGTATGGTAATCGACTACATTGTATAGCTGTACGTACGAGCTGTATGTTGGCATTTTCATGAATATTGCATTAATGGAATGTTATGTTGTCATTGATGTCAATTAACTGGTAAAGATGTTGTTATAATGTTGTTTTCTAACCGATAGGAAGAGCTAGTGAAGGGAACTGCAACCGGTGGGTGAATTTGTGAAGGAAACTAGTATTGCTATGAAATGGAGAGGTGAACCGGTAAAACCTACCTATTGATATGATAAACCCTAACCGATGGAGTTTGGTGAATCAGTTGTATTGGTTTATGCTCTGATGACGAGCAATAATGATTATGACACGTATGCATGTTGTAAGAGAAGAGTTTCAAATGATTTTTGGCACGTAGAGATAACATTTTTTTATCTTTGGAATGAGCAAGTTCATTGCATGTAATGTAAACCGTGTGATGAGTTATAGCGTTCGATGAAGCAGTGATCAAGGATCGGTCAAGAACATCTTGAATGATGTGCAGTGATTATTATGTAATCCAACGATCATACTTGAACCGATTTGTTTGTAATCTCTATGAGAGAATTATGTTTGTGATGTGTTACCGACCTATTGTTTTGTTTATAAGGTTGATGAGTTGTTTTGTTGAAGAGTTGACAATTTGTAGTTGAGAGTAAGAGAGTGTGGTTGCCAAACCAGATGATGTATCTGCAGTATGTGTAAAGGCAGATAGGAGCATGAAAATGATCTGAACAAGCAAGTGTAGTGCTCTTCAAACAAATAAGCAAACCCCTGTTGTTTTCTAACAATTAGAACAGTTATATCCCCTAACCGGGTAAGCTCTAACGAGATTAGTGTTATTCAAATCCTGTAACGAGGTGATCCATTAGCTTGGATTTCAAATCCTCTATCAAAGTTACTCCTTACAGGGTATTGCTTCTAATAGGACATTATAGTCAATTAATTAACCGAGTGGTCCCTAACAGGATCTGTTCTTAACAAGACTTATTGTAAAGCTTTAACAGGCTTGGCTCCTAACAGGGTGAACTTCAGAAGAGTTCATAATACTTGTGGGTATTCATCCCCACCGTGGTTTTTCCCATTTGGGTTTCCACATCAAAAATATTGTGTCAAGTGGTGAATGTTTTTGTGGTTATGTTTACTATGGTTGAATTGCTTAGCTGCTAAATCCACTTTGATATATTATGTTAACCGACAACAATCTGAAATATGTTTTAACTACTGTCAGTAAAGTATTTGACTGATTCAGTTAAAAAGTTTGAAAGTTTCAAAAATGTTTTAGTGTTAGTCTGTTATAACAGTCAACCTGTTTAACTTGTTAGTTTAGAGTTTGCTTTGAGAGGTTGATTTTGAGATCGGTGATTCTTTATGTCAGTTTTCTATCTACTGATTCACCTCCCCCTCTTAATAGTTGACCGGATCCTTATTCTTTCATCATACCATCAATTGGTATCAGAGCATTTCAAGTCCTCTAAGGTCTAAGCCTAACAAATTGAGGTAAAGATCTTGTTGAACATGATGAAGAAGGAAGGTCTGAAGTTTAATAGAGAGAACTGCAAGATATGGAGTGATAGAATGAAAATTTATATCAAGAGTCTAGGAAATCAATACTGGGAACATGTTGGTACTCAATATGTTGCACCTAGTGGGATTATGACTAATGATCAGAAGAAAGAGCAACAAGAAAACAATCAAGCACTGGAGGCTATTATCAGTTCTTTGTCTGATGCGGAGTATGTAGATGTCCATGGTCTGGAGACTACATATGAGGTATGGAAGAAACTTGAAGAGATCTATAGCGGTGATGAGCATGTGAAGATTGCCAAAGAAGAGAGTTTAAGAGGAAAATTTGATGACATGCAGATGGCTGAAGGTGAGAATATACAATAGTATGGTCAGAGGATCAAAGATATAGTTGGTGAGATCAAGAGTGCTGGTGGTAAAGTGGAAGATGCCATAGTGATTAGCAAGGTGTTGAGAACCCTGCTATCGGTCTACGCTATCCGAGTTGCAGCAATTCAGGAACTAAAGTCAATTGACAAAACTAAGGTAACTCTTGATTCCATCATTGGTAAGCTGACTTCTTTTGAATTAAATGGTTATGATGGTAGTGTTTAGAAATCTGAATCTACATTTAGAGCTTCAGTTTCTAACCCATCTATGAGGAAAAGTAGAGATGTCAGTCACAGCTATGAATCTAGATCCAATAGAGAAGTTGATGATGAAGACAGTTTGGTTGAGCTTGAAGCATTGTTGGCCAAGCGGTTGCCCAGAGGTACCAGTAAGTACAAAGGTAAATTACCTTTGAAATGTTTTGCATGTAACAAGATTGGACACATTGCAACTAACTATCCTAATGGTGACAATGAGCACAAGCGTGAGAAGTTTAAGAAGTACAAGGGAAAAGGCAAAATAGATTGTCTTATTGCAGTTGATGGTGGTATCACTGATGATGAATCTGAGGGTGATGCTAATGAAGACATTGCTTTTGTAGCTATTAAAGAAGAGGCATCTGACCAGAAGGCATTAGTTTCTCGCAAGGATAATTCTGATGATTGGATCATTGATAGTGGTTGTTCACACCACATGACCAATGACCGAAGCAAATTTCTTACCTTGAAGGAATTTGATGGCAGAGTTGTGAGATTTGGTAATGACTCACCCTACATGGTAAAAGGTAAGGGAACTATTTCTCTTAATGGAAAGAGTAGCGCAGATGATGTCTATTGGGTTGAAGGATTAAAGCACAATCTTTTGAGTGTTGCACAACTCAATTACAAAGGATATCCATTGGAGTTTAAGAATGGAATGTGCAAAATCTATAAGAGCAAAGGTGAACTGATTGCAATCGGCAAGAAGACTAAAGGTAACCTATTTCACCTGAATCCTAAAGTCAACAACTATTTAATTGCTAAAATAGATGATAGTTGGCTTTGGCATATGAGATTTTGTCATATAAATTTTGATAACATTGTTAAAGTGAGTAAGTCCAAGATAGTGAGAGGTTTGCCTCAATTGGACAAACCGGTTAATACTCTGTGTAAAGAATGTTAGTTGGGAAAGATGACATCCTCAACTTTTAAGAGAAAATCTTTTTCAGCGGAACATCTGTTAGATTTGGTTCATACAGACCTCTGTGGACCAATAAGGACCAAAAGTATTAAGGTAACATATATTTTATGATCTTCGCTGATGATTACTCAAGAATGATGTGGGTCACATTCTTGAAGGATAAAACATAATCATTTAGTAAGTTCAAGGCATTCAGGGCCTTAGCTAAAAAGGAAAATGACAAGAAGATAAAGTGTCTGAGGATTGATCAAGGTGGTGAATTCACTTCTGTGGAATTCACTAGATATTGTGAAGAAAATGGTATAAAACAATAGCTTTCTGCACAGAGGACACCACAACAGAATGGTATTGTAGAGAGGAACAATCGGTTAGTTGTTGAATCTGCTAGAATGATGTTGATACAAGGAGGTGTAGCAACATTTTTTTGGAGAGAAGCTGTCAACACAGTTGTCTACACTACGAACCATATATTGGTAAAGAGAGGTAAGGATAAGACTCCTTATGCATACTGGTATGGTAGATCACCTAATGTCATTTATTTCAAGATATTTAACAACAAATGTTTTATTAAGAGAGGTGACTATGCTAGTAAGTTTGAGGCTAAAAGTGATGAAGACATATTTCTTGGTTACTCCACCAAGAGTAAGGCCACAAATGTTATAACAACCAGAAACAAAGAATTATTGAGAGTGCTGATGTTCGAGTGGATGAGTATCCTGAAGTCTTAGGGGAAACTAGTTTGGAGAAAAAAGATGAAGATCCTTGCATTCTGATTTTGGAACCAGAACCTGTGAAGCCAGAAGCTGATAAAGAGAATGTTGTTGTACCAATTCAACAAGAACAAATAGATTCTAAAGATGATGATAATGAAGAAGAAGAACCTGAAGATAATGATCATGTTATTCCAAGGTATGTGAGACTCAATCACAATCCTGACCAGATTATCGGAGATAAGGATGCTGGAGTGTTAACCAGAAGAAGAATTAGAGAAAATTCTTGCATGGTCTCCACTATTGAGCCTAGAACTGCTAAGGAAGCATTTAGAGATGATCATTGGATCAAATATATGGAGGGAGAGCTTGATCAAATTAAGAAGAACAACACATGGACCCTAGTACCCAGACCGGTGAATAAAAATGTGATGGTACTAAGTGGGTATTCAGGAACAAACTGAATGAAGATGGAGTAGTAGTCTAAAACAAAGATAGATTGGCTTGCAAAGGTTATGCACAAGAATAAGGAGAAGACTATGGCAAGACTTTTGCACCAGTTGCTAGACTGGAAGGTGTCAGGACTTTACTTGCATTTGCAAGATATAAGGGATTCAAAGTATATCAGATGGATGTGAAGTCAACATTTTTGAATGGGATACTGGAAGAAGAAGTATACATTGAGAAACCATATGGTTATGCTTTGAATGATGAAAAAGACATGGTATGCAAATTGCACAAGGCACTATATGGATTAAAGCAAGCACCGAGAGCATGGTATGAGAGGTTACATTCACACCTGATGAAGATAGGTCTTCAGAGAACCAGTGAAGACAACAACATATATCTCAAATCTGAAGGAGATAATAGACTGGTTAGTGAAGTGTTTGTGGATGATATCATATTTGGAGGTAATGATGACATGAGCAATGACTTTGCAAATGAGATGAAAAATGAGTTTGAAATGTCTCTAGTGGGAGAGAATTTTTTTTTCATAGGCTTGTAAATACAACAAATGAAGAGTGGTATTTTCATCACACAGTCTAAGTATGTGAAAGAGGTATTGAAGACATTTGGAATGAGTACAACCTATGTAGAAAAGACAAAACAAAACTCTAGAAATTTTTAGGTTTCACTATCTGATATTTGATTTTTAATTTAATTACAGACAATGTTAACATGTCAAGTCTATATCCAAATACATCTGTATCAAGTCACCCTTTTCCTTTTCTTTGAAAATATTCTTTTTGAAAAATGAATATTCTCCAAACCTCTGCTAAAATTAGACATAGGGTAAAAATAATCGAGCCACTAAGAAATGGAAAAGTTGTTAAGGGACATTGACATCATCATACAGATCCATATTGAATCGTACATAATGTAATGGTTTTTTGCTCAATAAAATGTACCCTAATTTTTTTTTTGCCCAAATTATCAACAGAGTAAAAGATCTTCGTCTATAAGGAAATTGGAATAAGAAACCTTTGATGGGATTCTTAAGGGGTTGTAATTGTGGTGCCATAACATTTGCGAGCAAAAATCTAACTACTTATTAGTGTGATTGGATTTCTGGCACACATTGGGTAGTTGAGAACCCTCTAGATGTAGCATGAAGTCATCATGGGTTGGATATGTGCATCTATATCTTCCATTGTCTCCCTTGTCTTTGCAATTGCAAGAATAGTAACGTTCTCCACGAGGAAACCCCAACAACTTCTACTTGTGGTGGGAGCAAAGAAGTTCAATATGATTGGCATCCATAGGATTTCTAATTATGCTAGTGCAGGAAGTGAGATGAGTAAATTTGAGTTAAATTTTCAACTACATTAGTTAGCATTAGTAATGACTATGCTGTATTTACTTTGTACATCTAGTACAACCTATGAAGAAAAGGCAAAATAAAACTCTTAAAATTGTCAGCTTTTATTGCTCAACATTTGATTTTTAATTTAATTATGAACAATTTTAACTCTAGTCAAGTATGTATCCACATACATCTGTAAAAAGTCACCTTTTTTTTTTAATATTATTTGTGAAAAAGGAATATTCTCCAAAGCTTTGCTAAATTTAGAGATGGGGTAAATCAGCTAAGTCACCAAAAAATGGAAAAGTTGCTAAAAGACACTAACATCACCAAATGACAGACTCTAGTATGGTTATAATAGCCTACACAAGTATGGCCTGTGTAGGCTTTTTTTGCCCTTTTTAATTGTAAAGGGGAAAATTTGATTTGGCAATTTGAAACTTAGGAGGATAAATCATCAAATCAATTTTCGCTTTGGTGGGGGGGGATTTCCTTTACATTCAAAAGGGGAGGAACCACTAGATTCAATCACAAATCAGATAAGGATTGAATACTAAGTGGGTTGATTGATTATGATGTATTTTTCCCTCTTTTGTAAGTTGAAATGCTGATTTAGGGTAAAGTGCTGAAATTGAAGACAAAAATGAGAAAATACTGATCTACAGGTTCCGGAATCTGTCGTGCACTTGGATTTGAGTAATAAGAACTGATTCGGATCTGCCTTGCAAAAATGCCCGGAAAAAGCAAGGATCGTGGCCCTGCCTCTTGGTCCTCCGAATTTTCTGTGCATCAAAAGGATTTTCTGTCTTTGTTTCGAAGCTTATTTCAAGAAGTACAGCTACGCACCTATTTCCTACACACATAAAGAAAGGGGAAAAAGGTTGGGAATAGGGGTTTGCCTAAGTCAAACCTCGGTTGAGGAATAAACCTTGAATGAAATATTGCAAATGCTTCAAATAAATAATGGAAATGTATACCTTCAGGTCTGCAATGAATGATGACGATGCTTTGCTTCTTGAATGTAATCACATATGTTGTATGAAATGACACGAACATGACAAAACTCTAACACATACACATGCTTGCAAATGAATGATATAAAGTTGCTCCACAATTGATGAATAAAGAATATGCAACCTTGAAGACCTCTAGAGATGCTTGATGATGAATGCTTCAATGCTTGGATGCTTGATAACTTAATTATAGTTGTCCCAATTTTGCCACCTATCATGAATGTGAAAGGAAGACCTTCTTATATACTTTCCTATCATCAAACATTAATTTTCCGACATAGGCCGACATAGAGAAAGTTTTCCCGCTCAAATTTGAGATAGGACCAAGGGTCCAAACTAGGTCCCAATTAGGGAGGACCATGGCATGGTGCCATGGTCCCAGTGATGACCAAGGCGCCACACCCTGGTCCTACCCCAAATTGGGCTAGGGTTAAGGGGGCCCAAAAAGCTACATGATGAAATAATGATGTTTATTGCATGGCGGACGTAGAAATAGGTCCCGATCAAGCATGAGGATGAGAACACTAAAGCGAAGGCACTAAATGCGGTCAAAATTGTAAAGGGTGTGATTTTAGGATGATATATTTAGCCCCCACTTTAGTGAGAGTATGAGCTTACGCAAATACTCATGGTAAAGTAGAAGAAAGTGAGGTGAAGAAGATGAGGGATGCGAAGCAAAATCACAAGGAGTATAAGATATCATTGATTTTAAGGAACCAAGCCCCCAATCTTAGGATCTTACCTCACTCAAACATATGCAAGGGTGCACAAGAAAAGATGAAAACCAAAAGGACAAATAAAGACAAAAGGTAAAGACATAAAGACACATAATACACAAAAGCTAAAGACCAAAAACAAGACCTCAAGTCAACTAGCCGAAGAGACCTCGATATCAAAATGTCTCAACAACTAATATCATTCTTAAAAAATGGCATCTCATGAAAACAAGCAATCACATAAAAGAGAAAAGAAAGCATCATCCATGAGCTATCAATAGAAAAACTATAAGTTCATGAGAGGAAGAAGAGAGGGCATGAAAACACACTAGATGTGTCTACCCAGGTGATCCATGAGAAGAATGATGAAAATAAGTAGGACATAGACGTCTCACCCCTAGATGTTTGAATCTAGGTGATCTATGCTGGGGAGGAGAGTAGGAATAGTCTAGCCATATTCTTCTAGTTCCATTCATCCGTGTGTGTGTGTGCAAGTGATGTCTGGTTTCAAGTGTACAACACCCTGTATAAGAGTTTGTTTCCTCTGGTTTTGAGTGTACTTCAACCTGTTTAAGACATGTAATATAAATGTAAATGCCAAGAGGCGACTGTGTGTGATAATACCAAGGGGCGATTATGTTTGCAAATGGTGTGCTAATGCCAAGGGGCAATTTTGTGAACTTGGGAACATCTCATTTAAGGGTTTTGCTCTGGTTTTGAGAATGTGTAATGTCAACGGATATGGATACATGCTTGGTTTCGAGGACATCTCGTGTAAGAGTTTTGCTCTGGTTTCAGTGATGTGTTTCCCTGTCTAAGACATATATCAAATGATGTGTCTAGTTTCGAGCGTGGAGCATCTAATGTAAGAGTTTTACTCTAGTTTCGAGAATTACCACCCCGTTTAAGACACACAAGAGTGATATGCAAAAAGGGTATAATGCAATATAGTACAAAGGGAGCGATATGGGTGCCTCCACCTTAAGATGTCAACATAGTCCTATGTTGATGTCTTAAGGAAGCTAGAGACAAGGATACCTAACCTTCAACACCAAGGAGATATCCTTTAGGCAAAAATGTCATAAATCCAAGCTAAAGAGGGAGTACTCTTATAAGAAAGGATAAGATAGATGGAAAAGAGATATCTTGCAACAAGTGTAAAGGAGATCCTTGGTGGAGAAGAGATCTTTGCTAAAAAAGAGATCTACCTCTAAGAGGAGCTATCTTGAATAAACATAACATCTTCTACCAAAAGAAGGGAAGGAGAACAAGAATTCTTACCTTCCTCCCATTTCTAGGTGAAAGGGATTATTGATGAAGGATGATACACTTTTGACCCAATGTGAGGGATGATAGATGTAGATTGCCAAGTGAAGAAGAGGTTTTAGCCAAGAACTTACACCCCTTGTATAAGGGGGAATCCTTGAGAAAACAACAAGGAATGACACCAAATCATTAAACAAACACCACTCAACAAAGGAAAGGTGGATCCTTAGAAAGGAGAGAGAAAATGAAAGAAATCATTGCCCCCCAAAGTGTAAGGAAAATGAGAAGAATTACACAATATTCTAAGAAGAGATTAGGCATAAGCAAATGCACAAGACATTAGTATATGTAAAATGCAAATCCAAAGAAGAGGTAATATTCAGAGAGAGAGAGAGAGAGAGAGAGAGAGAGAGAGAGATCACATATTCCCCTAAGGAGGGATTAATCATAAGAGATATACCATTGCAAGAATGGATTTTAATACATGAAAAATGCATCCCCTAAAGGGAATAGTGATGCATTAGATAGAAAGAGAGAGATAGAAAAAGCCATCCTTACCCGCCAATCAAGAGGACAAGGAGAACAAGTACACATATTCTAAAGAGAGGTTATTCATAGGAGAGGTGCTATTTCAAACAAAGAATAGATCCTAACCAATGAAAAATCATGTGCTTGCATGAAGGATAACCCTATGAAAGAAAGGACATCACGTTACAAATAATGCAACACAAGAGAAGAGGTAATATCTTCAAAAATAAAGAGCAAGATAGAAGAGGGATCACAAAACCTCTCTAAGGAGAGATAATTCATAAAATATGTACCATTTCAAGCCAAGAATAGGTCCTAATCAAGGAACAAACATGTGCTCGCATGAAGGATAATTCCATACAAGAAAGGACATCAAGTTATGAATAATGCAATCCATAAAAGGAGATGGTGAAAAGATAAGAGGAGAATCATGTTGCTACCCCAAGATGTTTGAAGTTGAAAAAGAACCACCTCTAATGACAAAAAGATCCCAATTAAGTTAACTACTTATGTCATAGGGTGAGGAGAAACATGAGGGTGAAAGGAGTGCTAAGGCACTACCTTTTCACTAGAAAGAGAGCAAGATCTATTGAAAGACATATATGATCACGACCGTATTGTTCTTGAAAAAATTCCTTAAATTCTTTAGAATTTTCAAGAGAATGAGAACCACCATAATAAAAAAGAAAATATCCATTTCCTTCTTTATGGTTTATTGCCAAACTTCTTGAAAGGAAATACAACCTTCTTGTCATACTTCAATTTCCAAAAGATTCTAGTTGCTAATCTTTCTTGATCATTAATGAGTGTAGGCTTATTATTTTGAGATTGAGGACAAGATATATTTTTAGAAGAAGAAGGATTGTCATAAATTATTCTAACTTTTCCATTATTGATAAGTTCTTTTATTGAATTTTGAAAATCAATACAATCATCCACATGGTGACCACGAGTTTGATGAAATGAACAAAAAGGATCTTTTGAAGAAGAAGCTCTTTTGCGAGCACAAATGACTTGTTGTCTTGCAAGATGATTTTTTAATTCTTGAATCCTAAGGGGGTCATCCATAGGAGATTTATTATTATTTCCTAGGAATTTTGTGGTAATTTGTGTAGGAGGGTTTATAGGGACTCGAATTACTTGTTCAAAATTTCCAAGTCCTTATCCTCTAAAACCTTGTTTTGATATTATGTTAAAGCCACTCCTATAAGCATGTTTTAATTGAGAAGGCAAGGAAACATTGTAATAAATTTCTTTGAAGTTTTTAGTGTAAGAATTTTTAGAGGGAATGAAAGGGTTAGTAGATGAAGAAGGAATATCTTGTAGAGAAGGGTTTTCCTTCCTTTCATCATGCACATCCTTTTTGGTAGATTGGGAAGAAATATCCTTATCATCTAAGGCCTCATCTTTACTAAAATTCATGTGAGGAGAGAGATCATGAATGAAATGCATAACATCATCTTATCTAGAAATGTTTTGATGTTTAAGATAGGCTCTAGGAGAATAAGGAGGATCTAGAGAGATGGAAACACCAATATTTTGATCTTGCCCCCCTTGCACAAGGGTATGTGTATGAGAAGAAGATGAGGCCATGTTTTTCTTCAATGTTTGCTCTCCATTAGAGAGATCATTGATAGGAGTATTATCTCGTTCTTTATTCACATTAGATACCCCAGGAGAGGTACAAGTATTAGGTTTATCATTGTCATCTCTAGGATTAGGATCTACAAAATCTTTTAGGTGATCTACATATGAAATGCATTTGCCCAAAAACATCACCATAACACAACATATATGATAAATGCAAGCTTTGAGATCTAATTGATGAAAATGAAGCAACTTGGAAACCCTAAAAATGCAATATGTCCAAGTGCTATGAATGAAAAGAAGTAGCATGAAGTGGAAGAAGCCATTATCCAACACATGATTGTAATAAATGCATGTAAAAAGCAATGTAATCATATGTAAAATAACAAATAAGTCCAATCCATTAATTGTCATGATGAATATCAAAATAAATTAGGATTTTATAGATAAAACCTCTTAATTTATTCAAATTTGATTGATTTTTAGATGAAATTTGAAAATGAGAATTTGAATGCAATTTTTGTTTTGAAAATTTATGCAATGCCCTAGGAAATTTAAATTTATAATTAGGGCTTTTGAAAATAACCTCTTAATTTAAATTTAAAATTACACACTAGAAGCTTTGAATTTACCCAGTAGAAATTTAAATTTAAAATTAAGGCTTTATTGAATAACCTCTTAATTTTAAAAATTAAATTTGAAATTTGACCCAAGGTTGCAATCTTGAAATTGTATTGTAATTTGAAGAGGGAAATTCAAAATTTAAATAACCCACAGGCTCAATTTTTTAAAATTAGGGTTTTTGAAATTAACCACTTAATTTTAAAATTTAATTGTGAAATTTGACTTGTAGATGAAAATTTGAATTTTGAAATTGAAGTACTCAAATTCGAAACAATTAACCCAAATTAAGCAATTCACAAGCCTAATTTTGAATTTTAAAAATTAAGGTTTCAATGAAACTAACCTCTAAATTTTTAAAATTTGCAAGGAAATCAAACTTGTAAATGAAAACTTGAATTTTAAATTGCATACACCCAGATCTGAAAACAAAAATCAGAATTAATGCTGTAAGGAGTCGGGTTCACCAAAATGTAGAGGGGAAAATTTGATTTGGCAATTTGCATCTTAGGAGGAGAAATCACCAAATCAATTTTTTGCTTTGGGGGGGGGGGGACTTCCTTTACATTTAAAAGAGAGGAGGAATCCATTAGATTCAATCACAAATCAGATAAGGATTGAATACTAAGTGGATTGATTGATTATGATGTATTTTTCCCTCTTTTGTAAGTTGAAATGCTGATTTAGGGTAAAGTGCTGAAATTGAAAACAAAACTGAGAAAATACTGAGCTGCAGGTTTGAGATTCAATCGTGCACCTGGATTTGAGTAATATGAACTGATTCAGACCTACCTTGCGAAAATGCCCTGAAAAAGAAAGGATCGTGGTGCTGCCTCTTAGTCCTCCAAATTTTCCGCATGTCAAAAAGGTTTTTTTTGTCTGTGTTTGAAGCTTATTTTTAGAAGTACAACTGCACACCTATTTCCTGTTGGATATTGGTTGATATGTTGTCATTGATGTCAACATATGTGAGGTCAATATGTGTTTCAATGTTGTAGTCAGATTGGTTGAGTTGGTTGAGTCTGTATGTTGTAGATGAGTTGATGCAATTAAATGGGTTGTGAGATACTTATCTCTAGTTGATTCAACTGTAGTTTCAGAGGTCCACATGATGATTTGATCGAGTTGTGTGATCTGGTATTATGGTTGGTTATTAGTTGTTTTTTATTGACAGTTTTGGTGAATCTATTTGTAGTGCTCTGGAATTGTAATATCTTTGGTTGCGGATGTGTTTTGGATGTTGATGTGTGTCCTCAATTTGAGTGGTTCATGATTTGGAGGTCTGCAAGCAAATCTTTCAGTTTGATAGTAAGTTTTGTTGATGTTCTTGAGATATGGTATGATGATGATGATGATTCTAGTAATGCGAGATGTTGTGGCTATTGCAGTGTGATTCACGTTGCTTATGGATATTTCTAGATTGTGTGCTATGTGTATTAGTGGTCCACATTGCTTGTCATGTGCATTATTGAATATTTTATTGGTCTGATGATGTTCTTCTTGTTATGCGATGTTTTGGGTGATGTAGCGTGTTGCGGTTGATCGAGGCATAATTCTTGGAGGTGTTTCATATTTGCGGTGGTTGTTTAGGTCCAGACTATGTCTTAGCTGACATTGTTTTGGTTCGCATGCATTATTGTAGCATGTGTAATTATATTTTTGTAATATGTAGCGTGTGGTTAGACGACCTTGAAAGATAGGTTGATGACTTGTATAAATAAGCATTGTAATAATTTGTGAGATGTATCTATGAAGTATCCACAAGTAAATACGAATGTGTGTGGTTGATTAAGTGTGTGAACAAGTGCTTGATCCTTCAGAAGTGTGAAGAGGTGTGTTGCAGAGCAAATTAGACATTGAGCTTAACCAGAACTGTACTCAGGCATGTTGAGATGCTATTCCATCAGTTCATGATTCTTCGGATGTAATTTGAATACTTTTGTAAGTCAGCGTGACTTCCTGTAAGGTAGTGAACCTTCCCTAAGGGCTGTAGCCCTTCCGGGTTTTATAATTTGAGCAATGAACTCTAGGCAGTGTGTTAGAATGCATGTGCATTCCCCATTGTAATATTTCACTTATTCCAAATAGGGTTTTATCTCATTGTGGATAGGTTCCCACCATGGTTTTTCCCTTAACCGGGTTTTCCATGTCAAAAATATTGGTGTTATGTGTGTTATTGATGTAGTGTAATTAAATGCTTTAATTGTTCATTATCATATCTGAATTGTGGTTTAAGTTGCAAAAGTTTTTGGTGCAAACTGATTCACCCTGTCCTCTCAGTTTGCTACATTGCTTCCAACAATTGGTATCAAATCTAGATCCTCTGAGAGAAGCTTGACCGCTTGAGGAGATCTGGGATGACAACCTTTTCTTTCAAGAAACATAGTCTGAGATTTGGTGGAACGAACTACACTCTCTAAAAGAGCCGGATGCAAGTTCATTTGAGATGCATTGGATAAGAGTATTGGAAGATCACTAAGAATGTCTATAATGTTCCTCAGAATGGTCCTTCTACTCCGGATGAGCTAAAGGAAGAAGAATACAATATTAGAGCCAAGGAAGCATTGCTAAGTGCCTTGTCAGATTTTGAAATGACTAATATAATGGATATTGAAACCGCGATTTGGGTAAAGTTGGAGACCTTGCATGAAGGTGACAGTCATGTGAAAGTCACTAAGTTGTAGAGCTTGAAGGAAATTATGATAACCTAAAGACGAGTGAAGATGAGAATATTACTTCTTTTATGCAAAAAGTGAATGAGCTTGTGTGTTGAATCAGATGTGCCGGTGGAGTCCTTGAAGAATATGAGATTGTTGCTAAAGTATTGAGTTCCTTGCCTTCTTCTTACCAACATAAGGTTGTTGCTATAGATGAGATACATACTGTGACAAATGTGACAAAAGATATGTTGGTTGGTAAACTTGCTGCTTTTGAGTTGAGTGAGTTTGGTGACCCTCTTCCTAAGACTGAATCTTCCTTCAAAGCTACTATATCTAGGAATTAGAGACATGATCTGGGAGAAAGTTCTACAAGAGTATTTAGATATGAGAAAGAGATGAAAGAGATGGAAGATGAATAAAAAGAGCTTGAGGAGATTGAAGCACTTATTGCCAGAATATTGCCTAAAGGTGCCGGTAAGTATGAAGGAAAGCTACCTCTTAAATTTTTTTCATGTAATAAGATAGGACATTTTGCATCAAGATGTCTAGAAAGAGATAGAAATCCTAATAAGTCATTTAAGCCATATAAGCCTAAATATCAGAAGAAGTGTTATTATGTTGTTGATGAAGGTGTGATAGATGATGAGTCTAACAAAGGAAACTGTGGAGATGAATTTGTGTTCATTTATATTAGAGAAGATGAACTGGTAACTACAGATTCTACAAGCTGCATTAATGAGGAGAAAGATTTAGCTACTAAAGCTGAGGAGAAAGATGAATGGGTTATTGATAGTGACTACTCTCATCATATGATATGTGATAAGAGTAAATTTGTAAACATGGAAAAGTATGATGGTGGTGTGGTAATATTTGGTGATAATTAAGCCCATGTAATCTGAGGTAGAGGTTCTATTTTTATTGATGGTAAGCATAACATTGATGATGTCTTATATGTTGAAGGTTTAAAGCATAATATTTTGAGTATTGGTCAGATGGTTGATAAGGGATACAACTTGCAATTCAAGAATGACAAATGTAAGATCTTGAGTAGCTCTGGAATTGAGATTGCATCAAATACTAAGACAAAAGGGAATATATTTCACTTGAATGTTGGTGGTAAAAGTTGTTTGATTGCTGAGATTGATGAAAGTTGGTTATGGCATAAAAGAATGTGTCATGTAAATTTTGATTCCATGGTTAAGATAAGTTCTGCTAAGATAGTGAGAGATCTACTAAAATTAAGTAAGCTTCTAATCCGGTATGTAAGGAATGTCAATTAGGGAAGCAAACAAGAGTTACATATAAGAGAAAACAATATAATTCTAATGGATTGTTGGATCTTGTGCATACTGATTGGTGCGGTCCTTCTAGCGTGAGAAGATTGCAGGGTGACATATATTTCTGATAAACTTATAAAGCACTGAGAGGGGGGGGGGGGGGGGGTTGAATCAATGAATGCAAAAATAGTAACACTTTAATTGCAAACCGGTAAAAACACTTAACCAATTTACCAATGACTTTGCATATAATCCAAAGTGCTATAAAAACATTCACCACAATCAAAACATTTACCATAACACAAATATTTATACGTGGAAAACCCAGTTGGGAAAAACCATGGTGAGATGGAACTCACAAGTTAACTATCTGCAAAAATATATAACTGATCGGTTAAGGTCTACAAATGCTCTGTTAGGAGCATATCATGTTAAAGATCTCAAGCCCTGTTAGGAGCTATACCTGGTTAAAGGTAACCTTAGTGGAGGATTTAGATCCAAGTTAATGAATCACCTTGTTAGAGGATTTATACAATGAAGCTTGTTAGAGCTTACCCGGTTAAGGGATTTTACTGCTGTAGTTGTTAGAGAACAACAGTGGGAATGATCTAAGAATATCGCCTTCTGCTGGTTTAGATCCTTTTCTGTGCATACATTACTACATCACCAACATACTCTGCAGTTCCTTCAATAAATCACATCAAATCCAACGCATATGATAACTTGTATCTTCCATATCAAATATTTGATCATAATGTCTTTTTTATAGATACTAGATTTCATGTTGGCTCTTGAACCTTGACAGAATTTCCTAGGTTCAATGAATCTAGACAATCTTCCTTAAAATGACATAAATTACCACCATAGTGTCGGTCGATGGTAACACATCACAATCGGTGATAACTCATCACACAAACTGGGAAACCGGTTATAACACTGATACCGGTTAAGTGTTGACCACTTCAAACTCACAGAACGATTCACTTGAGTTCATACTAGGTGATTGTCTCCATGCTCCTTCTTGACTTTATCTGTTGCATCTCAAAACTGGTAACTCTGGAACTGATCAAAACCGATTGACTTAACTACATATACCAGTTATCTTCATATACCGGTTTAGACATCTTCATACCGGTTAGACTGCTTCATACATACGATACTGGTTAACAATACAATGACTCAATAGTACCGGTTTACCTTAACTGGTATACTTAGATGACTTTGACAATATGAGCATATGTGTGCCATCAATGACAACACATGAAGTCATCAAATACAAAAATCATCATCAAGCCAACAATTTCATGTTGCTGATTGAAGACTATTCAAGGATGATGTGGGTTACTTTCTTAAGGGAGATGTAAGGTCCACCCCTAACTTGACTTGTTTGACTAGAGTTGACCTTTAATTCATGTGTGATAGACACTATTGGGAATAGGCTATTTTAGATGATTTATAGGATGTTGATACTATCATTAATGATCGTGTGATTTATTAGACACTATATGCTTATTATGTGATTGACTATCGAAAGATTATATTGATCATGTGATTTGATGAGCATAATTGTTGATGGATTTTTCATGCCTTAATACAATCATGAATTATACTAATCATGCACTTGATGATGTTTTTATGTACTAACCATATTTAATGATTATCTATGATGAGTTGATCTTATTGTGTATTTGATTGTTGTATGACTGTCTTCGGGATAGAGACAATTCCACATCACTCATTGCGAGCGGGATGTGTCGTTGCAATTCTCTAACCCTTGTCTGTTATAATATATATATGCATATGTCGTATCGTTACTTTGTGGATGCAGGATTTGCAGGTACCAGACATCGACTCCACCTGGCTCCACAGGTCTGAGCATGTCTTTAAATCCCAATGGTATGTGGTTTGAAGTTGGCACAATTTCCCCTCACATACTCTAGGTCTAAGTTGTTCACTGTGAGTTGTCAGTGTCTTGGCGCAAGTCATCATGATAGTTAGTAAGCTGGGTTTCTTTTGTATTGTGAGTATGTTAGTATTGGCTGATTATTCCTTTTATGTTGAGATTGACAATTTGATTATTGATGCAAGATTAAATAATTAATGATGTTTATTTTGATTATTTTGATTAATAGCGATTTGATTATTTGGTTATCTAATGTTTAATTTAATTTATTGGATTCTTGCCTTTTTGGTTATTTGATTATTTGATATTTAAATGTTTATTTATTTTAATGATGATTTAATATTTATTTAATTTTTATTGTTTAGCTTATGATGTGTTTTATATTTATTTGTAATTTGACCTTTATTGGTATTTATTTAATTGCCTATGGTTTAATATTTATTTGACTTTTAATATTTATTTGGTTCATTAATTCATTTATGACCCTTTGGTTTATTTAATTTAATTTCCCCATTTAATTTATTTAATTGTGGCTCATGTTTTATTTATTAGTTTGACTTTTATATTAAGTGGGTTGTATAAATAATAAAATGATAAAACATTTCCACCAAATTGTAAAAAAAACATGATTTGTATTTACCTTACCTACCCTCTTCTCTTATTGGTTGAATTTAAAAAGGGAGGTAAAATTATATTATATGGTGGGGTTGGTAAAATATATTATACATTGGAATATTTTGATTGGTTGAGATTGAGGCTAGGATTTTTGGTTAATGTTTGTCTTTTTATTTTCTTTTCCGTGAATTTTTTTCGTGGGGTTGATTCTTCTTGGAAAATTTTCTCCAGCAAGTTTTCTTCTTGGTTTTGGTTTTCTTCTCTCTTGGATTTTGGCTAGAGCTTGGATTTGATTTGGTTTGGCTTGTGGGATCTCTTCTTCGGCTTCTTCCATAACACGGGTTGCAGGTTGGAGATGTATTCTACTTTTTTATATTTTATTTTACAGTTTTCCTGTATGCTCCGTGTCTGCAGATTGAATGTGTGAGCTTGGGGAAATGAATCTAAAATTTGTATAGTGAGAAAGGAAATATATGAAGGCGTAAATTTGTTGTAAGGTTTTATTCTATAGTTTGTGGGCAATATTTGTATTTTTTTGGTTTGTCTTTCTGAATCTGTGTCGTGCATGGAGTTTTGATTTAATATTGGCCTTCAAGTGTGTATTATTTATTTAATATTGAAGTGAATTTTATTTATTGGGTAATATTATTTTACCCATTAAGTAATTTAAAAGGGGGTAATTTGTATTCTTTTATTTAAAAGTTATTTTCACCCCAGGTCAATGGTTTAATTTATTTTATCTACCCTTGGATTTGATTGGCTGGAAGTTTATGGTAGGTAGAAAATATATTTTATTTTTCTTGAACTTTGGGAAGGTAGGCATGGAATATAATGTTTTTGGAATATTTTTATTGGAGGATGGTTTTGCTTGGTTTTGTTTTATTTTTTTTATTTTTTTATTTTATTTTTATAAATAGGCCTTCTTGTGAATTCACGGGGGTTGGAATTTCTGGGATTAATTTTAAGATTGCTGGTGGTTGGATTTAAATTGGATTAAAGGCTTGGTATAGTTTTTTTTCCTGTAGGTTAATTTGCTAGTTGCTTGATTGTGTGGTACTTTCCGGATTAATTTTTGTACCAGAGGCTTTATTTGAGGGCTGTTATATTTTCCAGATTTAGCTTCTATCAGTTTTGATTTATTTAGATGGTCTTATGTATATTTGCTCCTGTGCACCATTGTAGACATTATAGATTCTCTTCCATGTGAATAGGCCATGGATGATTGAGGTGAATATATATGTTATTTTGGACTAGCAAGTGAGTAGGCCTTGTTGTGATGTTATCTTCTATTTGATGGCAGCATTTGATGGGTTGATATGCCTTTGTTTATTGCTAGCCAAGAGGCTCATTTTGTTATATTGATGTTGTTGTAGCCTTGCATATGTTGTGAGAGTATGTGTGGAAGTTATTGGCTGCATTGAGTATTATTTTAATGTATTTATGTTGGTAGAGCCTCTTGTGATATGTTGTTGGGCCATGTTAGGAGGAGTGGGCTTCCTTGTGAGGACCGGGGTCATGAGAGATAGGCTGGCATGAGGTTCCTTGTAAGGATGCATGAAGTCTAGACCACCAGGGCACATTGGAGTTTTCCATGATTTGTAAGCAAGTGATAACATTGATAATAAATTAATTGGGATGGGAAAATTATAACTCACTTAAACAAGATAATGAATAGTTTTGAGCCTCATGACTTATGTCCTAGGGAGGATGTTTTAGGATAAGCATGAGAAGGCCGTGAAGACGGTAAGCTAATCTCCCTTGGTCTCTCATAGGTTGAGATGGCTCCACATGTCCATCAGGCTAGTGCCTTGTGTTATTATGTTATGAGGATGGCATGTGATGACACTCCACTCCTACATGTGCTCCCCCTGTATGATTTATGATTATGCTTATTGGATGCATTTATGTCTTGATGAGTTTTACGCCTCTGGGAGTTTATTCTTGTGGCTCTGTGTGAGTTCTTTCTTGAGAGTCCTTGTTGGTTAGTCTCTTTGGTTTTGAGTGTCAACCTATATGTAGAGTGTGTGTTGGGACCTTGTGTCATCTCCCAGCACGGGGGGTGGTTCCTTTGGTTCCACATGGTCGGGTGGTTGGTGCTTTTAAACCATTGGGATGTTCCTATCTTTGGATTCTTCTTGCGTGGATGAGGATGCTTCTTTAGATTTTTCATGGATAATAATTGTAGCAAGAATGTAAATGATGATGTGATTTATGTAATGAAATTCTTATGTAATGGTTGTAAAAGAAGCCATGCTTATGAGAAATGATTATGTTGTTCTAGTTATAGTAATAGTTTTTGGTTATGGTATGTGATTATAATGATGAACCTTGAGTTGTATTGTAACATATTTATATTAAATGAAATGGATGCATGAGATGTGGATAAGTATTGTTGTTTAAAACGAAATGATGTATTTTGTATTCTTGATAAGCCATGTTAAAAGAAAATGATGTAAATGTTATGACAATGGTATTAGATTTGGAATGATGTCTTTAACTAATGATTTAAGTAGAAGAAATGTTATGTCTTGATAGGATGTATGAGTTTGAGTAATGCTGGAAGATATTTTAGGACATGTTTATGAGTTGTGATTAAATAATTTAAAATTATAGTATCATACTTCGTAGATAGTGACCTAATGATTGAATTGAAATCTTATAATGATTGGGGTGTGATTGAAGGTTCCTTATGAAATATTTTATGGATCTTCTTAGTGAATGAATTGCTAATATTATTAATGGAAATTACTAGTAAGTGTATGGGTAGATGGTAAAATGAATTCTTGTCTTTTAGAAAAGAATTATAATGTATCATGTGTTATGGTTTAAGGTTATATCTCCATTTGGTGGATGCTATTAGTGGTTATGGAATTAGGATATTGTATCATAGTTTGTGTTGAGATGAATTTGTGTAGTTACCTGATTTGTAATAAGATGATTGTTGGTTAATTGATATAGTGTAAGAGATTTTATGAGTATTAAATGAGCTATGGGTTAAATGTTTAAGGAGACTTTGTGAGTATTGCATTATGTGCTTTTAGAATCATGATGAAGTAATAAGTATGCTAGGACCATAAAATTATAAATGACTATGTAGAAGTTAATTGTAAATGGAAATCATGTTAATGCAATGTAAGGGATTACTCTTGGTATGTGTATGGCAATGTTCATAGTAAAAGGTTGGTTAATGGTAATAGGAACATTTGGACTTGGTGTATAAAATGAATCTAAGTGGAAAAGGAAATAGTGGCGCATTGAAAGATAGAATCTCATATTAAATGAAAGATTAAGAAGGTTGCATATCATGAGTGTTAGGTATTTCTATGCTGCACCTATGTGTGTATAATGATTAAGATTATGAGGTATTGAACTAGAAGTAAGTAAATGCTTATTTCTTATGTAGGTAGATTAAGTAATGTTGTTGAGATACCCTAGGGAGGCAGTAGTAATGATTTATTGTATTCCGCTTGCGTAATTGTTTGAATAGCTTGAGTGATTTACTCTATGTTCATAATACTTAAATGTTGTTGTGTGCTAGTTGCATTGCTTATGAGATGTTATGTGTTATATTGTTAAAAAAAAATTAAATTAGCATGTTTTTAGCTATATTTCTCAGGGGTATTTTTGCGGGCATTATAGGAGAAGTCTAAAGCATTGGAGAAGTTCAAGATTTTCAAAGCTAGAGTTGAAACTGAGACTGGATTGAAGATGAAGTGTTTGAGATCTGATAGAGGTGGAGAATTTAATTCCGGCGAGTTTAATGCATACTGTGAAGAACATGGAGTTAAGAGACAGTTATCTGCTCCTAGGACACAACAACATAATGGTGTTGTGGACAGAAAGAACAAAATAGTACAAGAAGCTACTAGAACCATGATGATTGAGGGAAATGTGTCGCATATGTATTGGAGGGAAGTTGTGAGTACTACAGTATACACTCTTAACTAGGTAAATATCAAAGGTGATATTGGTAAGACTCCTTATGAGTTGTGGTTTGGTCATGCTTCTATTGTTAGATATTTCAGAATTTTTGGAGTAAGTGTTACATTAAAAGAGATGAAGATCTTGGAAAATTTGATGCTAGATGTGATGAAGTAATTTTTCTTGGTTATTCAACTAGAAGTAAAGCCTATCGGTATTATAACAAAAGATTAAGAAAGATGATTGAAAGTGCTAATGTAAAGGTTGATGAAGGTAATGTGAGATAGATTAGATCTTGCAGATATGACTCATATGTTGAATAAGTTAGTGTAGATAAAAGAAAGCAAGTGTAGAATCAAGTTCAGGTTGATCCAAAAAAGATAGAGAATCAAGGTGAAGTTGCAAATGCAAATGCAGACGAGAGAGTTCAAGAGCATGAAAATCAAGGAAATCCTAAGACTCCCATGTATGTGAGATTGAATCATTTAGAGAATCAGATTATTGGTGATAAGAATAGAGGTGTGATGACTAAGAAAAGAATCGCATAAGAAATTTGTTTGATTCCTAAGATTGGGCCTAAAAATGTTGATGAAGCATGTAAAGATGAGAATTGGGTTAAAGCTATGGAAGAAGAACTTAATCATATTGACAAGAACAATACATGGGAACTTGTTCTTAGAGCTAAGGATAGAAATATGATTGGTACTAAATGGGTTTTTTGGAATAAGATGAATGAACAGGGTGATGTTGTCAGAAACAAAGCTAGACTTGTGTGTAAGGGATATTATCAAGAAGAAGGAATTGATTATGAGGAGAATTTTCCTCCGATGGCTAGAATTGAAGCTATCAGATTATTTCTTGCATATGCTGCTCACAAAGATTTCAAAGTTTCTCAGATGGATGTTAAATCAACTTTTCCTAATAGCGATCTGGAAGAAGAAGTCTACATTGACCAACTGGATGGATTTCGGTTGACAAATGTAAAGGACATGGTTTGCAGGTTGAGGAAAGCATTGTATGGACTTAAACAATCCCCTAGAGTCTGGTATGCTATATTGGATAAGTATTTAATGAAGCTTAACTTTAGTAAAGGTTCTGCTGACAGTAATTTGTATTTCAAGATTGATCAAAATAACATTTTGATTATTGAAGTCTTTGTTGATGATATTATTTTTGGAGAAAATGATTGCTTGTGTAAGAAATTTGCTAAGGATATGTAGAATGAGTTTGAGATGTCTATGATTAGTGAAAGTAAATTCTTTCTGGGATTGCAAATTACTCAGTTGGACAAAGGTATTTTCATATCTCAGTCTAAATATGTGAAGGAATTGTTGAAGAAATTTGGATTTGATGATTATTAACCTGTTGGTATACCTATGGTGATTGGATGTAAGCTGATAAAAGAAGATTAATATTCGAAAGCTAATCAGACTAGATATAGATCTATGATTGGTGGTTTGTTGTATTTGATACAGACTAGACCTAATATTATGAATGTTGTAGGTCTTGTTGCTAGATTTCAAGCTGATCCTAAGGAATCTCATGTTACTGTAGTTGAAAGGATATTTAGATATTTGAAAGAGACAATTGATTTTAGTTTGTGGTATCCTAAGAATGATGACTTTACTTTGAGTGCGTTTACAGATGCTGATTGGTCAGGTGATGTGGATGACGAAAGAGTACTACAGGTGGTGCATTCTTTTTGGGAAAGAAGTTGGTATCATGGGCAAGTAAGAGGAAGAATTCTATCTATTAGAGTTATCTTGTATTTGCTACTAATTATTTATTTAATTATTAGTCTATTATACTCTACGCTTAAGCTAAACTTAGGCATTTAATAATATGGTAGGTATTTAATAATTAGTCTAATTATTAAATACACTTTATCCCTTTAGGGTTTCTTTAGGGTTGCACATATTTAGGGTTTCATATTCTCCTTTCATAAGGATTGTATTGTAATTTTCTATTCTATTCCCTCTCTAATGATAATCTTTTTCTTCAGAGCCATTATTGTGTTTTTGTCTCCAATCTTCTCTTGTGACAGGTATTTTGCTTGCAGGTGCTCTTGGGATCTCAGAAATTGTATTTTCTCAAATTCTTCATGGTATCAGAACCTACATCTGTTGTTGCTTGTTCCTGATTATTTTCAGAAGATTTTCTTTGGAGGCAAGGGTTTTAGTTTTTTTTCACAGTTTTTTTTAAATTTTGGATCTGGGGCACCTCTTTGTTTCTGGGCACTTTAAGCTCAAACATACCTCATCGTTGAGCTCAAAACACCTAGAAACCTCCATTTTCATATAAAATTTGTCCAATTTGGACAACTTTGACTTTGGGAATTTTTTTTTGATATTGGCCCTTCCAGGGCACGTTTTTTGAAAAAAAAAATTAAATTTTTATTTAGGCAGTTTTACGGCTTGCCTAGGCTGAGCCATTACCATGATGGTCATTGGAGCTGCAAGTGGTCTCCAAGACTGCTATGGTAGGCGGTCTCCACATCGCCCAACAACCGGCGGTCTCCCATCGCCTGAGACCTGCTGCCGCCGCCGCTTAGAAAGGACCCGCCGCTGCCGCTACTGTTGCCTGGGACTTGCTACCACCACCGCCTGGAAAACCACTTGCCCTTGCCACCCATAAACCCACCAGATGCTCCACCCAGATGCCACTCAGTCTCCACCTAGTCGCCACCCGACCGCCACCCAAACACCACCTCTCTGCCACCAGCAGGGGGGCCTTTTTTTTTTTTTTTTTCCTTGAAGGGCTTTTGACATGGTATTGGTTTTTTTTGCCATAACTTGGGCAAACAGAGTCGATTTTTGAAAAATCTTATAAGGCTGGAAAGATACTTTTGATCTCTATTCAGATATGGAGGTGATATTTGCTGATTTTTTCATTTAGTACCTGTTTTTTTCCATCAAAGTCAAAGCTCTTTGTTGCACTCTGAGAGCCATAACTTGGGCAAACAGACTCCGTTTTCGGAAAACAAATAGGCGTTGGAAAGGTCTTGGAGAGCCCTATTCAGATTTGGGGTTAAGTTTTCTATTAAAAATTATATAGGTACACAAGATATTTTCTGACGCATTTTTTAGCTCTTGTCTTCTTTTCCGGCTTTTCGATTATACTGGTTTTTTGGTTTTACATCTTGTGGGAGGTGTTATTTAACTAATTTTTGTAATTTAATTCAAAAAATCAGAACAACTAAAACTCAAAAAATTACCCCTTCTACATCCTCTGTCTAGTCTGAAAGATCACTTAATTAAAAAATCAAGAGCAGGTCCAGGTACAGGTACACATGGTAGATTCTTCAGTTGAGCTTCTTACATCTGAGAACTATCACCTATGGAAATTTTGTATGATGAGGCTTCTCAGATCATGAGGGTTGTGGTCCCGTTTGGATGCAGATCAACCTCAGTTGCACGGTCCTTTTGAGATTCTTCAGCAAAATTTAAGATGGATGAGGCTATGGGTGTCATCTCCTTCCATGTTTCAGACAACTTGCTCTTTCACCTTGATGGTTTGCTCACTCCTCGGGTTATGTGGTCCAAATTTGATAATCTCTTTGGTACTATCAATGAGTTCAAAGCATTAGAGATTGAGGCTGAGCTCTCTTACTTGTTACCTGAGTCCTTTCCTCACATTGAGGACTTTCTAAACAAGTTTAAAACCACCAGATCTATTCTACATAGTTGTGGTAAAAATAAGACAGACACATAGTGTATCTACCTGATTCTGTCTAAGCTTCGAGGTCCCTATTAGGTATTTGCTTCCACATTTTATTCTACTATGGATACCTTGGGTACACGCTTCCCCATACCTACTTTTGATGTGTTCTGTGATTGCTTGACTCGTGAGCAAACTCACCTATCTCAGTTGGACACTCTCAAAGGATCAAAACATAAAGCATTGGTTTCTCATACATCTAAAGAGAACAAGAAGCAAATACCGAAGCCTAAGAAGGATTCAACTCGTAGTGAGCGTTCCTCCAAGCCACCACCTAAGTCTGATTATAAATCGAAGTCCTATCCCAAATAGGAGCAATCTTCTAAGTGTAGTGAGTCTTCCTCCAAGACTAAGAAGAAATCAGATGAAATTTGTAGTTTATGTGGCAAGGAAGGCCATCCAGTTTCCTGATGCTGGAAATGATTAGAGGCTTTGGAGGAAGCCATGCAACAACATCATATTTCTTCTCCTCAGCCTCCATCTTCTTCTTCTATAGGGAAAGGACATGCTCTTTCTGCATGAGCTATTACTACTGCATCCACTTGGATTATTGATTCAAGGGCTTCTCACCACATGACACACTCACAACAACTTGTTACCTCACTTTCTCACAGTAATACTTTACAGGTTGCAATTGGTGAATCAACACAACTTTCAGTTTCAGGTTCAGGTTCTATTCCATTGACAGGTGGTTGTTTTCAGGATGTTCTTTTCGTTCCTCACATTTCGACGAACTTCCTCTTTGTTTATCAGATTTGTCATTCTGGCTCTGATAAAATAATTGAGTTCTCACCACATGATGTGGTTATTAGAGAGCTCCATGATCCTGATTTGGTTGTGGCTACTGGCAATGTTGATCCTGATTCTCGGTTATATCGGTTTGATGGCTTTGAGAGTCTAAATGGTTTAGGTGTTTCTCTTGTAGTACATGCAGATTCAATGAGTAGATTTTGGCATGAGCATTTTGGCCTTGTCAATTACATATACTTACAATAGATGAGCACACAGACACTTGTGATTGGGCTCCCTCAGATATCCTATACTGATGGTGTATGTCGAGCTTGTGCACTTGGCAAACAACACCGTGATCCTTTTCCTATAGGCAGAACCACACGTGCTAAGGCACCCTTGGATTTGATACACAATGATCTTATGTCATTTCCGACTCCATCTTTTTTAGGGTCCAAGTATGTGTTCACGTTCATTGATGAATTCTCCGGACGTACATGGGTGTACTTTCTTAAGTACAAGTTTGATGTCTTTGATTCATTTCGAGTGTTTAAGATATTTGTAGAGAAGCAGTCTGGTCTTTCTATTAGGAGGATACACATAGATAATGTGAGAGAGTATGTGAATCAGGATTTTATGGATTTTTGCACAGAGCATGGTTTGCAACATTAGTTATTCATTCCTCACACTCCTCAACAGAATGGTGTTGTTGAGAGAAAGAACATAACACTACAGGAGATGACCAATTGTATGCTTCAGTCACGTTCTATGCAGCCTGCCATTTGGGCTGAGGCAGTTAATTATGCCACTTATATTCAGAATCAGATGCCTCATAAGGCATTGTGCCAGGTGAGCCTTGAGAAGGCTTGGTCCCATGTCAAGCCTGATGTTTCATCATTCTGATTTTTTGGTAGTGAGGCTTGGGAATTTACTCTAGATGGTTAGAGGAAAGCCATGGAGAGGAAGAGCCGATTGATGAGCCTATAAATTGACCATACTATTTCATGTTTTATGATACTTTACCTCATGTTTATAATGTCCTTCCAAGTCATTTACAAACATTACCTTGGTTTTGTGAAGCATTAACTAGGATTAATGATGTTTGATATGCATATGTGTGTTTAGCTAGTTGATGCTAAATAAATGTAACATATTATGATAAATGGTTATTATTGAATGTAAAGTACTTAAGAAGGATTAACATATTGTTTTTAAGTTATTTGAGTCATTCATAAAGATAGAAGGAAGGAGGAACAGGTTGGAAATTGATAGATGTAATAGTTGACTGATAGTGGAGAAAATCTCAAAAGACCAGTTTCATTAAAACAAGCATATCTCACTCATTTTTTTAATTAAATTAAGATTTTCAAAATGATCTGGAAAGATTAAAAGGAGATCTAAAATGGGTTCAAACCGTTTGAGCTGATTCACAATAGTCAATGAGAATATTTTGCAAGAAGTTGACTGAGACAAACTAGCAGATTTTTAGGCAACAGCTAAGGATTGAGTTCTAATTCAACTTGGAATCTTCTATGATGGGGTTCACCTAGTTTGTTAACACTTCACCTAGTTGGTGTTGCTCAATTCCACCAACTCTCCAAGCCTATTTGAACTCTATACCTCCAATTCCTTCTCAATCTCTTATAGGGCTTGCTTCTTATCCACTTCAAGGTGTTTGCTTCAGGTGTTTTAGCTAGGAACCCTACCAATTCACAATGCTTCCCATGTGCTCATTATGGTTGTCTTGGCTTCAACTTGTCAAATTGACCTCCTACTATTATGAGTTGATGAAAAGGTGTGGAGGTGTCTAATAACATGTTTTGAATGCCTTTTGGGTCCTTTAAAGATTTTCTTTCTTTTCCCTCCTTACCGATTTCACCATTTTGCCTAGAAAAGGGATACAAGGAAAGAGCCCCAATTAGGCCTCCAAAATCCGGTTTTCTAGGGCTTCGAGGAAAATGGTCCAAAAGACCCCATAGAAAGTTTGTTTTTTCTTGAGAGTTACACCTAACCTCAAGTGATTTTTTTGGTTTTGGCTCCTTATCCCATTGTTCAATATTCTAACCCCAAAATGAGGGTTTTGAAGGGTTTCTAGGCCTTCTAGCCAACAGTGACTGGTCAAGTTGGTGTTTGGGCAGAACATGACTTTTTCAAGGATTCCCCTTGCATTAGAAACTAGGTACTAACTTCAAGGACCCCTCAAAAATATTAGATGGTGGTTTGGCATTCATCCCTACACTTTGCATATCAATTTCACCCTATCTCCTCTAGCCGGGTTGCTCCTGGACTCGCCTAGAACAAGGTGACAGTCATATCAAATATCATCTCTAGAACTTTTCCCTTCATAAGTACACTTTACAAGTGGTTTTATTTCATGTTCCAACAGGCCGTGATGGTAGCATGTGTGGAATTCATGGGGCAACCATTTTACATAAAATTGCTATATATAAGCCAAAACTGATTGTTTGCAAACCAAAACAAGAAAACACTAATAAAAACTATCTACAAAGCTTGAAATGGAACTAAAAACTCTGTAAAACACCAAAGAAACTCAATCCATTACTGGATCAATGGATTCAATCCATTTGCATTCACAAAACGAGTAAAACAAGCCAAAATGATGCCAACTAGTTTGAAAATGAGTAGTTTTAGATTGTTGAACTTACAAGGCAAAGACTCTAACCTTGGTAACCATGAAAGAGAGGGTTCTTATAGTATTCCTCATGTGTGGAGTCTTTTTAGGGCATTGGAAAATCCCTAACTCCATCGCTAATCAAATTAGGACAAAAGTTGTCATGACAACTTTTTGCAACTTTGCACTTTTTCACTTTTTGGCCTTCTCAACCTATGAGACCTATTCTAAGTCATCACTCATGCCTTTTAAAACATTTCTAATAATAATTCAACCCTCCCTAATTCCTATACCAAGTTTTGACACTTTTGACCATCAAGAAGGTCAACTACCTACTCAAACCACTATTTATGCACAAAATGCAAACCTAGGAAGAAACTAACTCTACTAGGCCTACATTTCACTCATCACACTCACTCTTGGACCCTCCTGGAGTCCTTATTCACCACCTGACTTGGATAGGTTCAGTACAAGCCAAAATTGAGAAAACTACTAGCCTAAGTCCTAGGTGCTCCTGCACCATTCTCCCAAACAAAAGAAAATCATGTCACCTCCTTGGGAATCAGATTGTGATCAATGCATAGCTTCTTAAACTTTGTCTCAAGTACCCATGTAGCTTCAACATCATCCATACCCTGCCATTTGATTAGGTGCTCCCAATAGGCTTGATGCCTTGTCTTCTTGGCAATCCTTGAACTCAACACCTTCTCAGCCTTTGGATTTGGTTTGGCTGGTAACTGAAGGTTGTTCACATCATCTGATACCTCTGAGTGACTACAATCTAAACCTTAAATCGGTCCCTTGTAGGCAACTAAGTCTGCTATGTTGAAAACCGACGACAATCCTATGTCACTAGGTAGGTCCACCTTGTATGCAATTTCTCCATACTTGGCTAGAATGGCGCATGGACCCAACCTTCTCATTTGCAACTTGTTAGGCACTCCTTGCTGCAACCTTGCTTTGTTTAGGTGCACCATGACAAGATCTCCCACTTGAAATTTGAGGTTCTTCCTTCTTTCATCAAATTTTTGTTTGATTTTGCTTGTGTTCTCCATCAAAGCTTGCTTGACTAATTCATGTACCTCCTTCATTGATTGAGAAAAGTCTTCTGCATATCCACTTCTTGCTGCTGCACTACCTAAGTCTCTCAACTCCAAAATACCTCTTGGGTGTACACCATAGGCCACTTCAAAAGGGCTCTTGCCGGTAGTCCTATTCATGGTGTCATTATATGCATATTCAGCTTGTGAGAGTACTTGATCCCATGTCTGACCATACTCTTTAGTAAGGCACCTTAATAAGTTTCCCAAGCTTCTATTCACCACTTCAGTCTGCCCATCTATTTGAGGATGGTAGGCTGATCCAAAAGAGAGGTTGGTGCCAAGCTTTTGCCAACATGTCTTCCAAAAATGACTCATGAACTTTGAGTCCCTATCTCAAACAATTCTCATGGGTAAACCATGTATCCTTATTACCTCTTTGAAGAACAAATGAGCTATTTGGCATGCATTATGAGTAGTCTTGAAAGGCACAAAGTGAGCCATTTTGCTAAATATGTCCACAATGACATAAATGCTGTCAAATCCCTGCTTTGTCCTTGGTAAGCCTACTACAAAGTCCATATTAATGCATTCCCAAGGTCTACTTGGTATGGGAAGAGGTTGGTATAAACCGGCATTTGAAGAAGTACCCTTGGCCTTTTGGCAAACTATGCAAGTCTCCACATACTTTTTCACATCTTGATTCATCCTTGGCCAATAGTAATACGTTTGAACCAACTCTTGAGTCTTATTGACTCCAAAATGTCCACTAAGGCTGCCATTATTCTTCTCTTGTATGAGATTTTCTCTCATTGAGCCTCTAGGCACACAAAGTTGCCCACCTCTAAACAATAGTCCATTTTATCAAGTAAAATTAGAATACTCACTATGGAAGTGATTTTGATACTCCTTACACTCCTTGTAGGCATTTGAGAAGTCTTCATCCTCTGGGTATAAGTCTCTAAAACTGTCAACTCCTGTGCTTCTCAATTGGATTTCTTGGACTGTCAAAAGTCTCATGCTTAATGCATCAACAACCCAGTTTAACGGCCCTTTCTTGTGCTTAATGGTGAATGTGTAGGCCTACATGTACTCCACCCATTTCAGGTGTTTATGACTGAGTTTGTCTTGTGATTTTAGGAAACTCAATGCTTGGTTGTCTGTATAGACTACAAATTCCTTAGGAAGGAGATAGTGTTTCCTTTTCCTCAAAGCCTGCACTAAAGCATATAACTCTAGATCATAAGAGGAATATTTCCTCTTGGCATCACTTAGCTTCTCACTATGGAAAGCTACTGGTATTTCTTCTTGGCTTAGGACAACACCTACTACAACATTGCTTGCATCACATTCCACTATCAAAAGTTTCTCAAAACTAGGCAACACTAACACCGGTTGAGTAGCTATCTTCTCCTTCAAGGTTTCAAAACCTTTGTCTGCTTGTTCACCCCACTGAAACTTTGCCTTTATTCCACCTCTAATGGTGTCTAACATTGGTGCACATATAGCACTGAATTGCCTAATGAACTTCCTATAGTACTGAGCTAGTCCATGGAAGCTTCTCACCTCTGTTGTTGACTTCAGAGTAGGCCAATTTACTATGGCTTCAACCTTGCTGGGATCCATCTTGAGATTTCCTCAAGATGACACAAACCCAAGGTAAACCAACTCCTACTTAACAAACTCACACTTATCCAAGTTCATGGTTAGCTTTTCATCATACAATCTTTGTAATACATCTTGCAAATGATTAATATGATCTGCCCTATTCTTACTGAAAATGAGAATATCATCTAGATATACCACCACAAATTTACCTATGAAGTCCTTCATCACCTCATTCATGAGTCTCATGAAGGTTCTTGGGGCATTGGATAAGCCAAATGGCATTACAAGCCACTCATAAAGAGCCTCTGTTGTCTCAAAGGCAATTTTCCATTCATCACCCTCCTTAATCCTAATTTGGTGATATCCACTTTTAAGGTCAATCTTGGTAAAGTACTTGGCTTCTCCTAAACAATCCATTAGGTCTTCTATTCTATGAATTGGGAACCTATATCTGATGGTGATCCTATTTGTAGCTCTAGAATTAGTAGACAATCTCCAAGTACCACCTTTCTTTGGGGATAACACGGTAGGGACAACACAAGGGCTAATGCTTTTCCTAATTAGGCCTTGGTCTAAGAGCTCTTGGATTTACTTGGCAATCTCAACATTTTGTTGGCGAGTCATTTTATAAGCTGCCTTATTAGGCAAGGATGCTCCGGGAATGAAGTCTATTTGATGGCTTATGGTTCTTTTAGGAGGTAAGGTGGCTGGCTGTCCATCACTTACTATGCCTTTGAATTTCTTCAACAAATCTTACACTCTATTGGCAAATATGGCTGCTCTTTCTTGTCTTCCTCTTTGGGCTTCATTAATAGTGCAAACCCTATACCTTCACCTTCCTCAAGTGTCTTCAAGAACTATTTTTCACTCACCAAAAGAACATTAGGACCCGCTGCCCTCTTTTCACCTTCCTCAAGGATAGAATAAATCTTGAATGTGACTCCATCTTTCTTGAATGAGTATGCATTCTTGGCTACATCATGAATAGCTTGTCTAACAAATTGCCATGGTCTTCCTAATAGAACATGGCATGCATCCTTGGGTAGGACATCACATAACACCTTGTCCTTATACCTCCCAATTGTAAAATCCACCCATGCTTTCTCATTAACTAGGACATGTTGGCCTTTGTTCAACCAAGTGACTCTATAAGGGTTGTTGTGAGGCATCCTTTGCAATTTGAGCTTACTCACTGCCTCTTCTGACACAATGTTGTCTGTTGACCTTGAATCAATGATCACTTTGCAAACTTTATCCATAATCTTGCATTTGATCCTAAATAAGGACTTTCTTTGGCTTGGCTCTTCTTTGATTGGTTCTTTGATCAAAGTTATCCTTATCATCAAGTTGTCACCTACCTCTGACTCTAAGGCAACCTCTGAAGTTTTTCTACTTGAAGACTCTTCTTGAAGATAGTTCACTCTTCTTTCACCACCATGTGATGATGATCCCTTCTCTGGACACCTATATGCTGGATGACCAAGTTGGTTACAATGGTAACACTTCATTGTTGCAAAATATGAGGAACCTCTACCTTCTCCACTAGATATTCCTCTAAAACCACTATTTGATCCCCTTCCTCTATTTAATCCTCCTCTACTAGTGCCACTATCTTGCTGCTCAGTGAGTTTAGACTCTCCTTGTGTTCTTTGTTCAAAACTTCTTCCTCCAAAGCCTCCCCTATGAACTCTATTCTCTTTTCCTCTACCTTTTCCCCTATTACTTCTTGAGTCATGTCTTCTTTTCAATTTTTCCTTCACCTCAAGGGCAAGTTGATAGGTTTGATGGACTATTTTTGGGCTCATTAGACTGATTTCTTCTTGGATGTTCCACCGTAGACCATTTAGGTACCTAGCAACTTTGAGACTCCCTTCTTCCACCGCATGAGATCTAAGGCTAAGTTTGTGAAACTCCTCCATATAGCTACTGACATCAAGGTCTTTTTGTCTTAAGTTTTGCCTCTTCATATGAACTTGCACTTCATAGTCATCAGGGAGATGGACTTCTTTGATCTTGACTAACATCCCTTTCCAAGAAGAGATGGGTTCTTTGCCCATTTTCTTCCTCTCATCTTGCACAAATTTCCACCATGTGAGAGAAGCTCCTCTCATCCTTGAATTGGCTACCTTGAATCTATGGGCTTCATTTATGCCTCCACATTCAAAATGGTTCTCCATGCCTTCTATCCATTCTAGGACCACTTTTGCCTCCATCTTACCAGTGAACAATGACAATCCTTCTAGTGATTTACCACTCAAGGCCTTCAATGCCTTTAGGAAAGGTTCTTGCTCTAAGATGGGATCAAGTTCATGTACTTTTTCTATCTCTGACACTTCTTTACCCTTCCCTTCTTCCCCTTCTACCTTTACCAACACTTCATTTGCCTTGGTTTCTACCTCACCAAGCTTACTCTCCAATTCTAGCAACTTCTCCTTTAGGAGTCTATTTTCTTCCTCCTGATCATCCACTTTCTTTTCCAACTCTACATTGGTCACCATGTTGTTATCTCCTACATATTCCACTGAGGACATCTACTAACCTAGCCCAAATCTTATAGGCTCTGATACCAATTTGATGCGGTTCACCTAGTTTGTTAACACTTCACCTAGTTGGTGTTGCTTAATTCCACCAACTCTCTAGGCCTATTTGTACTCTAGACCTCCAATTCCTTCTCAATCTCTTCTAGGGCTTTCTTCTTATCCACTTCAAGGTGTTTGTTTCAGGTGTTTTAGCTAGGAACCCTACCAATTCACAATGCTTCCCATGTGCTCATTATGGATGTCTTGGCTTCAACTTGTCAAATTGACCTCCTACTATTGTGAGTTGATGAAGAGGTGTGAAGTTGGCTACTAACATGTTTTTAATTCCTTTTCGGTCCTTTAAAGGTTTTCTTTATTTTCCCTCCTTACCGATTTCACCATTTTGCCTAGAAAAGGGTTGCAAGGAAAGAGCTCCAATTAGGCTTCCAAAATCCAGTTTTCTAGGGCTTAGAGGAAAACGGTCCAAAATACCCCATAGAAAGCTTGTATTTTATTCAAATTTACACCTAACCTCAAGTTATTTTTGTGGTTTTGTCTCCTTATCCCACCATTCAATATTCTAACCCCAAAATGAGGGTTTTGAAGGGTTTCTAGGCCTTCTAGCCAACAATGACTGGTCAAGTTGGTGTTTGGGAAACAAATGAATTTTTCAAGGCTTCCCCTTGAATTGGAAACTTGGTAATAACTTCAAGGACCCCTCCAAAATCTTAGATGGTGGTTTGGCATTCACCCCTGCACTTTGCACATCAATTTCACCTTGTCTCCTCTAGCCAGGTTGCTCCTGGACTCGCCTAGAACAAGGTAACAATCATATCAAATATCATCTCCAGCACTTGTCCCTGCATATGTACAATTTACAAGTGGTTTCCCTTCATTTACCAATAGGCCGTGATGGTAGCACGTGTGGAATTCATGGGGCAACCATTTTACATAAAACTGCTATATACAAGCCAAAACAGGCTGTTTGCAAACCAAAACAAGAAAACACTAATACAAACTATCTACAAAGTTTGAAATAGAACTAAGAACTCTGTAACACACCAAAGAAACTCAATCCATTACTAGATCAATGGATTCAATCCATTTTCATTCACAAAATGAGTAAAACAAGCCAAAATGATGCCAACTAGTCTGAAAATGAGTAGTTTTAGATTGTTGAACTTACAAGGAAAAGACTTTAACCTTGGTAACCATGCAAGAGAGGGTTCTTATAGTATTCCCCACATGTGGATTCTTTCTAGGGTGTTGGAAAATCCCTAACTCCATCGCTAATCAAATTAGGACAAACGTTGTCATGACAACTTTCAAAAGTTGTCATGACAACTTTTTGCAACTTTGCACTTTTTCACTTTTTGGCCTTCTCAACCTATGAGACATATTCTAAGTCATCACTCATGACTTTTTAAACATGTCTAAGACTAATTCAACCCTCCCTAATGCCTATACCAATTTTTGACACTTTTGACAATCAAGAAGGTCAACTACCTACTCAAACCACTATTTATGCACAAAATGCAAACCTAAGAAGATACTAACTCTACTAGGCCTACATTTCACTCATCACACTCACTCTTGGACCCTCCTAGAGTCCTTATTCACTACCCAACTTGGCTAGGGTCAGTACAAGCCAAAATTTAGAAAACTACTAGCCTAAGTCCTAGGTGCTCCTGCACCATTCTACCTCTCCATGAGTTCGTGTATTTGGAGTTATTGAAGTAAAGAAACATTGGAGAATATTGTGGAAACAGTATTTGATGATTCATAAATAATTCTAACATGTTTTTAACACGTTCAACCATGACTGTACTTTAAAGTTGTAGAGTTTGAAGAGGATTAGAACTCTCTCAACTCTTTTTAGTTTAATCTTTATTATCAGTCATGAATATAATAAGTCATCTCCTTGTTGTCACAGGAGAAATGACATTTGTAATAAGTTGTTGAGTTTTTAATTACTTCAGCTCTCAAGCCTCAAGAATAAATCAGAGATTCTGTTGAGTTGTGAGTAAGTAGTGTTGAAAAGTAGTGTTGAAAGTAGTGTTGAGAATAGTGTTTAGAGAGTATCCAGTTAGTGTTGAGTCTTGTTAATGGTGTCCAATTTCAATTAGCAAGTTTGATACATGTCCATTTAATATTTTAGTTGCAATAAGAAGATTATTTGAGCTTTGAAGCTTGTCTATTGAAGATGAAATGCTAATGACAGATTGAAACAACTCAAGCAAGGGCCACTTGAGGAGCTATGATTTCATCATAGTTTAGATTTTTATTCATTATGCTTTACTCTAATTAGTGAGTTGTTTATGATAGGTTTTATTTTTAGCATATTTGATTTCACTAGTTTTAGAACAGTCGTCCTATAGCCACTCTTGTTGCAACTAACCAGTCATCCTACAACCACTGCTATTGGAAAGAACCAGTCATCCTGCAGCCACTACTATTGCAAATAACCAGTCATCCTGCAAGCCACTGTTGTTACAAATAACTAGTCATCCTGCAACCACTGTTGTTGCAAATAACTAGTCATCCTGCAACCACTGTTGTTGCAAATAACCAGTCTTCCTGCAGCCACTGCTGTGTAGTTAATTTTATTTCTAGCATTGTCATGTTTTCAATTCAGTTTATTATTCTAAGTTTATTTGCCATACACAATTGATAAAATAGCTTAGAAGTCTTCCATAGTGCATATACAATGTTGTCTCATTTCAATTTCACGTCCCTGGGCTGATAATTAAATGTAGCTTCTAGCTCATGAAGGGTTGCATAGTGTGGATAAAAATCCCTAAGTTCTTAATTAGTATTCCAACCTCAATTGCATTTAAAAATCCCAACACTGACCACTCATTTTTGTTGGCTACTATGAGGATGTTAAGGTGTACAGGTTGTTTGATCCTAAATCTTGAGAGGTCCTGTTTAGGCAGGATGTCCAGTTTGATGAGCGTCTTCCTTAGATGGATTCTCCATCACCAACTTCTCCCTCACTCCCTCCTCCTCCCTCTTCATCTTTTGAGGATTCCTTATTCTTTGAGGATGATGCAGATGATGGTCCATCATCCCCACCACCACCACCACCCACAATGCAGTTGTTGCTCAAGTGGGCTCGGTTTACAGTTGATGTTGCTGGTTCTATGTCAAGTGATCCTTCTGACACTCGTCATACTCATGCACAGACATCTGGTTCTAGTCTTCTCAGTCATGCCATTTCAGATGATACTCAGAAATTTTCAGAGGCGACAGGTCACCCAGAGTGGGATAGGGCCATGGATGAGGAGTATTCTTCTTTGATGAAGAATGATACTTGGGATCTTTGTACTCTTCCAAAAGGAAGAAAGTTGGTTTGGTGCAAGTGGGTGTACCACACCAAGTATGCTATAGACGGTTGTATTAATAAGTATAAGGCTCATTTTGTTGCAAAGGGGTTTTCTCAGGTGGAGGGTATTGATTACTCTGAGACCTTTGCTCCCGTCGCCAAGATGAATTCTATTCGCTTTGTACTTTCTCTTGCAGCTTCACATGGATGGACAATTTTTCATATGGATGTGAAGAGTGCCTTCTTGCATGGAGACCTTCACGAGGAGATCTATATGGAGAAACCTCAGGGATTTGTGTAGTATTCCTCTTAGGTTTGTAGACTTCGACGTTCATTATATGGTCTCAAACAGGCCCCTCGGGCCTGATATGAGAAGATGGACTCTTTCTTGCTCTCCACACTCTTCACACACTGTCATTTCGATCCCACAGTATATATTCAATGTCAGGGGGATGGTATAGTTATCCTTGTGCTCTATGTTGATGATCTTATCATTACCGGTAACTCATCCTCCTTGATTTAGGATATTCAGAGAGCTTTGATGGAGCAATTTGAGATGACAGATCTTGGCTTTCTGCACTATTTTTTGGGCCTACAAGTTATTCAGTCTTCCGATGGGATTTCCATACTTCAGCAGAAGTATGCTTTTGATATGCTTCACAAATTTGACATGCTTACTTGCAAGCCTGCACCCACATCTTTTCAGTCAGGTGTTGTTTTGTATGCCACTTGTTCTACACCTTCTGTGGATCCTACCTTATACAAGCAGTTGGTTGGTAGTTTGTTGTACCTGACACATTCTCATCTAGATCTTTCCTTTACAGTTGGTCTTGTCTCTAGGTTCTCCCATGATCCTCATGAGAGCCATTGGCAAGCTGCCAAACATATTTTGAGATACATTTGGGGCACTACATAGTTTGGCATTCACTATACTTCAAGATCCCCTCACATTGTTGGATTCATTGACCCAGATTGGGCTGGTGATGCTCATGATCAGAAGTCTACTTCTGGCTTTGTTTTTTGCCTCAGTTCTAGTCCTATCACATGGTCTTGTAAGAAGCAATCTGCTATTGCATTATCATCTATAGAGGCTGAGTACCAAGCAACAATGTTAGCTAGTCAGGAGGTTTTATGGCTTTGACAGTTGATGATTGAGTTTAAGTTCCCTCTTGATAGTCCCACTCTTCTTTGGTGTGACAATCAGAGTGCCATTCACATTTTTCGCAACTTAGTGGAGCACCAGAGGACTAAACATATTGAGCTTCACATGCACTTCATCAGACAATTGATTCAGGATGGATTTTTCATCTTGGAGTACATTCCTACAAAGGAGCAGGTTGCTGACATCTTCACTAAACATTTCGCATCTCCGCGCTACCTTCAGTTGTGCTCTATGCTTGCGGTGAAGGAAGTTGTCCTTGGGGGTTCTCATTGAGGCCTTCCTTCCTTTATGTTTTTTTTAGCATGCTTTTCCCATCTCTTTTTGGAGTAGAGTTTTTTACCATGTGGTTTTCTCTATTTCTTCGGTTCATAGAGATTTGGTTGTAATTGGGTACCTCATCAGGCCTTGTTGCCAGGACCCAATTTTGCCTTCTTCATGTAGTTGCTTTTTTGCTTCCATGCATTTAGTTTTTAAGCTACTCCCTAAGTTCATCTTAAGGGGGGGTGTTAGAGTTATCTTGTATTTGCTAATAATTATTTATTTAATTATTAGTCTATTATACTATACGCTTAAGCTAAACTTAGGCATTTAATAATATGGTAGGTATTTAATAATTATTCTAATTATTAAATGCACTTTATCCCTTAAGGATTTCTTTAGGGTTGCACATCTTTAGGGTTTCATATTCTCCTTTCATAAGGATTGTATTGTAATTTTCTATTCTATTCCCTCTCTGAATGATAATCTTTTTCTTCAGAGCCATTATTGTGTTTTTGTCTCCAATCTTCTCTTGTGACAGGTATTTTGCTTGTAGGTGCTCTTGGGATCTTAGAAGTTGTATTTTCTCAACTTCTTCACTATCTCATTATCTATTGTAGAAGTTGAATACATTGATACTACTAGTTGACTCAGGTAATTTGGATAAAGTAGATGTTGATGTTGGCAACAACAATGAAGAAAAACTGAGAGGGGGGGTGAATTAGTTTTCACCAGATCAAACAATTTAAGCACAACTTCATATCTGATTAATTGTAGCAAGATCAAAGATAAGCACAATAACAACAACACACATAACATCAATATTTTGATGTGGAAAACTCGGTTAAGGGAAAAACCACGGTGGGAACCTACCCACAATAAAATGATACTCTGCAATAGTATGTGAAATATTACAATGGGGAATGCATATGCATTTAGGCACACTACCTGGAGCTCACTGCTCAAAAACAAGAAGGGATACAACCTTGAGGAAGGATCACTACCTTACAAAGATCAAACAACAATCCAGATTAGGTGAACTGAAAGAATAGCATCCCCAAATGCCCGATGACAGTTCTGGTTAAGCACATTTGTCTGCTTTGCAACACTCAAGTTTCTCTACACTTCTCACCGAAAGACAAATTTTCTCGATCGCACATATATCACTCTCTGATAATGCAGACACAACACCGATATCCAAATTACATGAATATGACGCCTATTTATACAAACCATCAACCTTGAATACAAGGTCAACTTAACCCTTCACCTAATTACAAAATTACATCACACAATACATAGATCAACCACCAGATCAATACAATGCCATGATGACATAGCATGGACCCGGATCAAATCCACGAACACACAGAACCACTATAAATCTCACCAAGATCATCTGCAACATGTTACACCACCAAAAATGTCACATAACATGAAGAACATCACCGAACCCATAAGTTCCTCAATAACACCCACAATGATAAATGGGAACTAGAAAAAAAAATAGGACATGATTAGGAAACACCAACAAGCACATTAGAACCATCTGCAATAGTTGCACCAACACCACTTAATAAAATCTTGATTGATCAAGACACTGATACTCAATAACACTCAACAACAACAACTGGGACTAGAAAGATAACTTGTGGAGCACCAAATCATGAACCATCTGAATTGAAGATACACATGAACATCCTAGACACCCTCCCAAATCCGCAACTCAAGATATAATCATTCCGTAGCACAACAGATCAAATACTAGAACATTGCAATACTGAACACTGAAAAAACAATCCTCATACCACAATCCATAACTCGATCAAAACACCACGTAGCATCATGAAACCAACACTGAATCAACTAGAGACACTTCATTACTAAAATCACAAATCTTCAAATGATTTGCTGATGCGGATTGGAGGATTAACTGATAGCAATACCAGAGCACAAGAATACAAGAATATGTTGACATCAATGACAACAACATATCCTAGCAGCAACAATATCCAACAATCTCCCTCTTTGGCATTGATGGCAACATATGAATGTGAAAAAAAATCAATGCAAAAAAAAAATTAACACCAACAATCTCCCCCTAAGATCATGCACATAAGGCTTCCAAGATAAGGCAATTTTTCACATGCTTCTCTCCCCCTTTGAGATCAATGCAAACATGCTCTGAAAACAAAATATCTCCCTCTAAGAATATGCAAGTTATGATTCTCCCCTAAACACAAACCATTGAACCACACACTAACTACTCTTGTTGAGTAGCAACACCTTCTCATCAATCCAGATAAGAAGATAAGACTATGAAGTCCACTGGATTGATGCATCTCAATGCATCTAGTTCTCATCAGGAGGGGCATAGACCCCTAACTTATCTCTCAGATATACAAATGTATCTGGAAGCAAAGGATTAGTAAAAATATCTTCAATTTCATCCTTTGTAGACACATACTCCAATTTGACTTCTTCCTCACTGACTTTCTCCCTCAAGAAATGACACTTGATTGATATATGCTTTGTTTTAGAATGGAGTATTGAATTCTTGGAAATATTAATAGCACTTGAATTATCGCAATATATAGCAGTAGGCTCATCATAAACAACTCTAATATCATTCAACATCTGCTTCATCCAAACTACCTGAGTACAGTTGCTAGCTACAACAATGTATTCAACTTTTGCATTAGATAGAGAAATAACATCTTGCTTCTTACTTGCCCAAGAAAATAACTTCTTTCCCAAAAAGAATGCACCACCGAAGGTACTCTTCTGGTCATCAACATCACCTACCCAATAAGCATTAGTATACGCATATAACATGAAATCATCATTCTCTAGATACCACAAACCATAGTCAACTGTCCCCTTCAAGTATCTGAAAATTCTCTTCACAACAGTAACATGAATTTCTTTAGGATCACCTTGAAATATTGCAAAAAGACAAACAACATGCATAATATCTGGTTTATTCTGAGTCAAGTATAGTAGTCCACCAACCATAGATCTATGCAAGGTTTGATTAACTTTCAAAAATTCATCATGCTTAGAAAACTTGCATCCAATCACCATAGGAGTTCCAACAGTTTGGAGTTATCTAACATGAACTTTTTGAACAATTCCTTCACATACTTAGATTGTGAAATGAAAATCCCTTTATCAGTTTGTGTAATCTACAATCCTAAGAAGAATTTCATCTCACCTATCATAGACATCTCAAACTCTTTTTGCATATCATCATCAAACCTCATACTCAAATCATCACCTCCTCCAAAAATAATATCATCAACAAAAACTTCAACAATCAATATGTTATCATTATCAACCTTAAAGTATAAATTACCATTAGGAGTACCTTTACAGAATCCCAACTTCATCAAATACATGTCCAATCTAGCATACCAAGCTCTAGGGGCTTGTTTAAGTCCATACAATGCTTTCTTCAATTTGCATACCATGTCTCCTTCATCTGATAATGAAAACCCATCTAGTTGCTCAATGTAGACTTCCTCTTCCAAATCATCATTCAAAAAGGCTAACTTCACATCCATCTAATATACCTTGAAATTCTTATAAGCAATATATACAAGAAGTAATCTAACAACTTCAATTCTAGCTACCAGAGAAAAAGTCTTCTCATAATGAATTCCTTCCATCTATGAATATCCCTTACATACCAATCTTGCTTTGTTTTTAACCACTTCATTGAATTCATTCAATTTACTTTTGAATACCCATTTTGTACCAATCACACTCTTGTCTTTTGGTCTTAGAACAAGTTCCCATGTATTGTTCTTCTCAATCTTATTTAACTCTTCTTCCATAGCTTTTATCCAATTCCCATCTTTACAAGCTTCAACAACATCTTTAGGTTCAATCTTGGAAATCAAACATGTCTCTTCAACAACAATCCTTCTCCTAGTCATCACACTTTTATTTTTATCACCAATAATCTGATTTTTTGAATGATTTAATCTCACATACCTCAGAGTCTTTTGGTTATTCTGATTCTCAGGTCCTTGAAATTCTTCATCGACAACATCAATATCTAGATTAACTGTCTCTACCAGATCATTCTGCTTTAGGCTCTCAGTATGCACTTGCTTTGGAATAATATCCTGATCAATAAACTCAAACTCATATCCGCATGCTCTGATATGGTTTCCATGACATTCATAAACCTTCACATTTTCACTTTCCACTATCTTTCTCAACCTCTCATTGTAACACTAGTAGACCTTTCTCTTAGTAGAATAACCCAAGAAGATTCCTTCATCACATCTTGCATCAAGCTTTCCTATATCCTCATCTCTTTTGATATAACATTTTCTTCCAATTTTTTTGAAATATCTAACTGTAGGAATATGACTAAACCATAACTCATAAGGAGTCTTACTAGAATCACCTTTTATATGCACCCGGTTGAATGTGCATACAACAGTGCTAATAACTTATCTCCAAAAGGTATTCAGAACATTCCCTTCAATCAACATAGTCATAGCAACATCCAAAATAGTTTTGTTCTTCCTTTCAACAACTCCATTTTGCTGAGGGGTCCTAGGAGCAGATAACTGTCTTCTAATTCCATGCTTTTCACAAAATGAATCAAACTCACCGGATGTGTATTCTCCTCCTCTATCAGATCTCAGACATTTCAGCTTCAACCCTGTCTCTGTCTCCACCTTAGCTTTGAATATCTTGAATTTCTCCAATGCTTCTGATTTCTCCCTTAGAAAAGTAACCCACATCATTCTAGAATAGTTATCTATCAAAAAAATGAAATATCTATTACCCTGCACACTTCTCACTCTTGTAGGACCACATAAATCAGTATGCACAAGATATAAGAATCTATTAGATATATACTGCTTACTCTTGAATGAAATTCTTGTTTGCTTTCCTAACTGACATTCTTCACATACTAGGTTAGAAGGTTTCACAATCTTAGGCAAATCTCTAACAACTTGAATAGAACTTATCTTAATCATGCAATCAAAATTAACATGACACATCATTCTATGCCACAACCAACTTTCATCTATCTGAGCAATCAAACAACTTTTCTCACTAGCATTCAAATGAAAGATATTACCTTTAGTCTTAGTTTCTGATGCAATCTCTATACAAGAGGCATTCAAAATCTCACATTTACCATTCTTGAATTGAAAATCATATCCCTTATCAACCATATGTCCAACACTCAAAATATTATGCTTCAAACCTTCAACATATAAGACAACATTAGTGTTATGCTTACCATCAAGAGAAATAGAACCTCTACCATGAATTACACAAACTTAATCATCTCCAAATCTTACTATACCACCATCATACTTATCCATATCCACAAATTTACTTTTATCACCTATCATATAATGTGAACAACCGCTGTCAATTACCCATTCATCTTTCTCTTCAATCTTAGCAGCCAAAGCTTTCTCCTCAACAATGCAACTTGTAGAATCCACTCGTATCGGATTATCTTCCTTGATAGCAATAAATACAAATTCAAATTTTGAATTCCCATTCTCAGACTCTTCATCTGTCACACCTTGATATATTTGTACTTCCGTTTAGGCTTATAGGGATTATCATACTTGTTATGCTTCTCATATCTATCATGCTTATCAAATTTATCATGCTTATCATACTTTGACATTATTTTAGGACACCTAGAAGAAAAATGTCCTATCTTATTACAAGAAACATTTCAAAGGTAACTTCCCATCATACTTACCAGCTCCCTTAGGCAATCTCTGAGCAAGAAGTGCTTCAAGCTCTTCCAGCTCTCTTTCCTATTCTTCCATCTCTCTCATTTCTCTTTCATATCTAGAAACCCTAGATGAACTTTCTCCCGGATCATACTTCTACTTCCTAGATACAAAGACTTTAAATGCAGTTTTAGATTTACCATGTGATTCTCCAAATTCACTCAACTCAAAAGCAACAAGTTTTCCAACCAACATGTCTCTTGTCATAGTGGTCACATTCTGGATCTCATCAATAGAAGGAACTTTAGGTTTGTAAGCAGGATGCAAGGATCTCAACACTTTAGCAACAATCTCATCTTCAAGAGTTCCATCGATACATTTGATGTTCATGACAAGTTCATTCACTTTAGCCATAAAGAATGATATGTTCTCATCTTCTCCCATCTTCAACATCTCATACTTTCATTTCAAACTCTGCAATTGAACAACTTTGACATGATTATCTCCTTCATACAAAATCTCTAACTTTTCTGAGATCTCATGTGCAGTCTGCAATACCATCACATTAATCATCTCTAAATCGGTCACTCAATAATGCTTCTTTAGCTCTTATGTTATGTTCAACATCCTTGATCTCATTTGCAGTAACCAGACCATTCTAAGGAATATTGTAGGTATTCTTTGTAATCTTCCAATAATCCTCTCCAAGACACTTCATATCATACTCCATCTGGTCCTTCCATATAGTGTTATTGCTTCCATCAAATCTCAGACTCTCTTTCTTGAAAACATAGGTTGTCATCTCCTTAAGAGATCAAGCTTCTTCTGGAGGATCTAGCTTTGATACCAATTATTGGCAACAACAATGAAGGAAAACTATGAGGGGGGGGGGGGGTGAATCAGTTTTCACCAGATGAAACAATTTAAGCACAACTTCATATCTTATCAATTGCAACAAGAACAAAGATAAGCACAATAACAACAACACACATAACACCAAGATTTTGACATGGGAAACCCGGTTAAGGGAAAAACCACGGTGGGAACCTACCTACAATAAAATGATACTCTGTAGTAGTATGTGAAAATATTACAATGGGGAATGCACATTCATTCAAGCACATTGTCTAGAGCTCACTGCTCAAAAACAAGAAGGGATACAACCTTGAGGAAGGCTCAATACCTTACAAATATTGGACAACAATCCAGATTAGATGAACTAAAAGAATATCATCTCTAAATGTCTGATGATAGTTCTGGTTAAGCACATTTGTCTGCTTTGCAACACACTCTGCTCTACACTTCTCACCGAAAGATGAATTCTCTTGTTCACACATACACCACTCTCTGATAATGCAGACACAACATCAATATCCAAATTACATGAATATGATACCTATTTATACAAATCATCAACCTTGACTACAAGGTTGACTTAACCCTTAAGAATTAATTACAAAATTACATCACACGATACATAGATCAACCACTGGACCAATACAATGCCATGATGACATAGCATGGACCCAAATCAAATCCACGAACATGCAACACCACCAGAAATCTCGCCAAGATCATCCGCAACACATTACACCACCGAAAATGTCACATAACATGAAGAACATCACCAAACCCATAAGATCCTCAATAATGCGCATAATGATCAATGTGAACCAACAAAACAAATAAGACACGATTAGGAAACACCAAAAAGAACTTTATAACCATCCACAATAGTTGCATCAACACCACTTAATCAAATCTTCATCGATGATTTGTTGATGCGGATTGGAGGATTAACTCACAACAACACCAAAGCAAAGGAATACAAGAATATGTTGACATCAATGTGAACAACATATGATAGGAGCAATAATATTCAATAGTTGAAGGATGTAGGAATTGTTTATGATGAACCTATTTCTATATACTGTGACAATTTAAGTGCTATTAATTTCTCTAAGAATCTGGTACTGCATTCTAAGACAAAACATATATCTATCAAGTATCATTTCTTGAGGGAGAAGGTTAATGAGGAAGAAGTCAGATTGGAGTATGTATCTACAAAGGAACATTTAGTAGATATGTTTATAAAGCCTTTGCCTAAAGATATTTTTGAGTATCTCCAAGATAATTTACGGGTGATGGCCCCTCTTGATGAGAACTAAGTTGCATGGAGTTGTATCAATCTAGTGAGCTTCACAAAGATATCTTGTGATCCAGATTGATGAGTGGTGGCTACTACTTAGCGGGAGTAGTCAATGTTGTGTTTCAGATGTCTAGATCTGTGTGCTAATTCAAAGGGGGAGAGAATCCTAATTTCCGTACCTTTGTTGTTGATATCAAAGGGGGAGAAGAGCATGTAAAAAACCCTGAAGCTGTTTGGGGTATTGAGCAGAGGATGTTGAGATATTGGTCTAAGGGGGAGCTGATCTTTCTAAGATTGATTTATTTCATTGCATTGATTGTTTTTCACATTCATATGTTGCCATCAATGCCAAAGGGGGAGATTGTTGGATATTGGCTGCTATGTTGTCATTGATGTCAACATATGTGAGGTCAATATGTGTTTCAGTGTTGTAGTCACATTGGTTGAGTTGGTTGAGACTATATGTTGTAGATGAGATGATGCAATTTAGAGGGTTGCGAGATACTTATCTCTAGTTGATTTAGTTATAGTTTCAGAGATTCGCATGATGATTTGATTGAGTTGTGTGATCCGGTATTATGGTTGGTTATTCAGTTATTCTATATTGGCAGTTTTGGTGAATTCATTTGTTGTGCTCCACAATTGTAATATCTTTGGTTGTGGATGCATGGGATGTGTTTTTGACATTGGTGTGTGTCCTCAGTTTGAGTGGTTCATGATTTGGAGGTCTGCAAGAAAATCTTTCAGTTTGATAGCCAGTTTTGTTGATGTTCTTGAGATCCGGTATAATGATGATTATGATTCTAAAAATGTGAGATGTTGCGGTTGTTGCGGTGCGATTTATGTCGCTTATGGATGGTTCTTCATGTTGCTTATAGATGTTTCTCGATTGTATGCTATGCATATTGGTGGTCCGCATTGATTGTCATGCACGTTATTGGATATTTTCTTGGTCTGGTGATGCACTTCTTGTTATGCGATGTTTTTGGTGATGTAGCATGTTGTGGATGATCGAGGCATAATTCTTTAAGGTGTTTCATATTTATGGTGGCTGTTTAGGTCCATACTATGTCTTAGCCAACATTGTTTTGGTCCGCATGAAGTATTGTAGCGTGTGTGATTATAATTTTGTAATATGTAGCATGTGGTGAGCCGACCTTGAAAGATAGGCTAATGACTTGTATAAATAAGCATTGTAATCATTTGTGAGATGTATTTGTGAAGTCTCTACAAGTAAATGTGAATGTGTGTGGTTGATTAAGTGTGCAAACAAGTGCTTGATCCTTCAAAAGTGTAAAGATGTTGTTTAGCGGAGCAGATCATATAGTGAGCTGTACTCGGGCATGTTGAGATGCTATTCCATCAGTTCATGATTCTTCAGATGTAATCTGAATGCTTTTGTAAGCTAGTGTGACATCTTGTATGGTAGCCAACCCTCCCTAAGGGTGGTAGCCCTTTTGGATTTTGTATTTTGAGCAGTGAGCTCTAGGTAGTGTGCCTGAATGCATGTGCATTCCCCATTGTAATATTTCACTTAAACCTAACATGGTATTATCTCATTGTGGGTAGGTTCCCACTGTGGTTTTTCCCTTATTCGGGTTTTCCACGTAAAAATATTGGTGTAATTTGTGTTATTGATGTGGTGTTGTTTAATGCTTTAACTGTTTGTTATCAGACCTAAATTGTGGTTTAAGTTGGAAAAGTTTTTGGTGCAAACTGATTCACCCCCCCCTCAGTTTGCTGCATTGTTGCCAACATTTCCTACACACAAAAAGAAAGAGGAAAAAGGTTGGGAATAGGGGTTTTCCTAAGTCAAACCCCGGTTGAGGAATCGACCTTGAATGAAATATTGCAAATGCCTGAAATAAATAATAAAAATGTATACCTTTAGATTTGCAATGAATAATGATGATGCTTTGCTTCTTGAATGTAATCACATATGTTGTATGAAATGGCATGAACATGAAAAAACCCTAACACACATGCGTGCAAATGAATGATGTAAAGTTGCTCCACAATTGATGAATAAAGAATATGCAACCTTGAAGACCTCTAAAGATGCTTGATGATGAATGCTTCAATGCTTAGATGTTGGATTGGTTGATTATAATTCTCCCAATATCCCCACCTATTGTGAATGTGAAAGGAAGACCTCCTTATGTACTCGCATGTTGTAAAACATATTAATTTTTTGACATAGGTTGACATAAATCAAGTTTTCCCGCTTAAATTTGAGATAGGGCCAAGCATCCAAATTAGATCCTAATTAGGGAGGACCATGGTGTGGTGCCATGGTCCCAGTGAGGACCAAGGCGCCACGCCCTAGTCTTGCCCCAAATTGGGCCAGGGTTAAGGGGGCCCAACAAGCTACAAGATGAAAGAATTATGTTTATTGCATGGCAGAGGTACAAATAGGTCCCGATCAAGCATGAGGAAGAGAACACTAAATCGAGGGCCCCAAATACGATCAAAATTGTAAAGGGTGCAATTTTAGGACACTACATTAATTTACATAACAAAATTAAAATATGCAAATTAATTTTTTTTTCCAATAGTGCTGAATTTTTTTTATTGTGCACGCCTAACGTAGAGGGGTATGACAACGGCTTACAACGTATGGTCATACAGATTCGTACTGACCTGGATGGACTCTATGAGTTTTTTGCTTCATAAAATAAGCCCTAAAAAAATTTGCCCAATTTTTCAATTGGGTAGAAGATCTTTATCTACGTGGAACTTCATACAAGAAACCTTTGATGGGTTTCTTGTTGGTGTTGCAGTTGTTTGGCCATAACATTAGCAAGCAAAAATCTAATTGCTTATCAGTGTGATTGGGCTTCTAGTACATATTGGGCAGTTGAGAACCCTCTAGATGCCACATTAAATCATCATAATTCGGATATGTGCATCTATATCACCCAATGCCTACCTCTTATTTGCAATTGTTGTAGTAGTAATATTGTATGTGAGGAAACCGAGCAAGCTTATGCTTGTGGAAGGACCAAAGAAGTTCACTATGATTGACATCCATAAGATTTGTAATGCTAGTGTAGGAGGTGATATGAGTAAATTTGAGTTAGGTTCACATCTACATGGGTTGACATTAGCATTGAAAATGATGGACTTACTTTGTACATCTAATACAACCTATGAAGAAAAGACAAAAGAAAACTCTAGAATCAATCAACTTTTTTTAGCTCAAAATTTGATTATTAATTAAGTATGAAGAATTTTAATTCGAGTCAAGTCATAAACATCTATAAAAAGTCATTGTTTTCCTTTTTCTTTTTTTCTCAAAATATTTTTTGTGAAAAAGGAATATTTTTGAAACCTCGGCTATATTTAGAGATGGGCTAAAAATAGCTGAGTTGCTAAAAAATGGAAAAAATTCTAAAGGATGTTGATATCATTAAATGGTAGGGATAGGTACTATTATGGTAATGTGCATAGGTACATCTTGTGAAGGTTTTTTTTGCCCTTTCTAATTTGCAAAAATAATTAAAACCTAGGATTTAATTTTTTTTCTTGCAGTGTTAAATTTTTTGACTGCATAAGTCTGGCATAGAGTGGTATGACACCCACCTATGGCATATATACGTATAGACCCATATGGATTGTTCAAGATTTGTGCTTTGTAAAAAATGCCCTAAAAAAATTTGCCCAAATTTCCAACAGAGTAAGAGACCTTTGTCTACAAGGAATTCAAACAAGAAATCTTTGATGAGATTCTTGCAAGTGTTGCAGTTGTGGTGCCATAACATCCTTGAGTGAAAATATAATTGTTTACTAGTGTGATTAGGCTTCTCATACACATTGGGTATTTGACCACCCTTTGGATGCAACATGAAGTCATCATAGGTTCGATATGTGTGTCTAAATCCCCCATTGTCTCCCTTTTCTTTGCAACCATTTCACTAATAACATTCTTTATGAGGAAATTCAACAATCTTATGCTTGTGGCAAGAGTTAATAAGTTCACTATGATTAGCATCCATACGATTTGTAATGCTAGTGCAGGAGACAGGATGACGAAATTTGAGTTAGGTTCACATCTACATAGGTTAACATTAGCAGTGACTATGGTTGACTTACTTTGTACATCTAGTACATCTTATGAAAAAAGGCAAAAGAAAATTCTTGAAATAGTCAACTTTTACCACCCAACATTTGATTATTAATTTAAGTAATTTTTTTAAACTCAAGTCAGGTCGCTAACCACATTATTTTGTAATGAGTCTCCCTTTTCCTTCTTTTTTTTCATTTTCTAAAAATACTATTAGTGAAAAAGGAATATTCTCCAAAAATCTGCTAAATTTAGAGAGGGGCTATAGTTGAGCTGCTAAAAATGGAAAAGTTGCTAAAGATGCATATGTCATCAAACGACATGCTCTAGTACTACTATGACAACTTGCCTAGGTATGGCCTATGCAGGATTTTTCTTGCCCTTTTTAATTTGATTATTTATGTATTTTAAAACTTGTGAATTGTTTTTTTTCCCTACATCACTAATTTTTTTTGACTGCACATGTTTGACGTAGAGGGGTACGGTAGCCACTTGTAGAATACGACTGTACATACTCATACAAACTGTACGAGTTTCATGCTCTATTAAACACGACCTAATTTTTTTCCCTAGATTTTCAACAAAGTATGTGATCTTCATCTATGAGGAAGTTTGAATCAGAGACCTTTGATAGGATTCTTGTAGGTGTGGCAGGTGTGGCGCGATAACATTTGTGAGCAAATATCTAACTAATTATTAGTGTGATTGGGCTTAAGGTACACATTGGGCAGTTGTGCACCCTCAAGATGTAGCATAAAGTTGTCGTAGGTTGGATATGTGCATCTATATCCACCACTGCCTCTCTTTTCTTTGCAATAATAGTAGTAGTAACATTCTCTATGAGGAAATCCAACGAGGTTATGCTGGTGGCAGAAGCAAAGAAGTTCACCATGATTGGCATCCATAGGATTTGAAATGCTTGTGTAGGAGGTGAGATGAGTAAATTTGAGTTATGTTGACATAGGGGAAAGGACCCACTAGTTGAGCGCGTTCCAATTCTTGTGATAGAAGTTGTTGATTTAATACGCCATACTTGCTGATTTAATGTCCAACCTTTGTATAACATTGCACCAATAGTTGTATGATAAATACCAATAATTGAATGAAATATACCATTTGTTGTGAAAAGTAACCAATCATGTGATGCCACATCAGCTGCACAAGTATTGGGGCCCTTTTGCACGCCTATTGGTCTCACTTTTTTTTGGGTTGTTTTGGACACCTTGGCAAAAAGCATGCTGATGTGGCATCATACTTGATGATGTGGCCCTGAAACCTTAGTCATAAGCAGGAGACTTGCCAAGTAAGCTGCTATAAAAAAATCAGTGAGAGAAGCACGAAGTTAGGGTGCACAACTACTGGGTCCTTTCCCCTATATAAGTTAACATTAGCAGTGATTATGGTGGACTTACTGTGTACATCTAGTAATATACATAAGTTAACATTAGTAGTGACTATGGTAGACTTAGGCAGGGGTCTCATGGGAGGGGCTTAAGCTCTATTTTTAAGGAAGAGGCGGTCCCATGGAGATTTTTTTGGGGGGCTACAAGATTATTTGGAATCTACTCCTAAAAAATAGAAGCTCCTACTTTTTAGGCTTCCATTTTTGAGCGGGTGAAAATGGGCTGGGGCGGAAAATTGCCCCGCCAGCTTAGGAATTTCATTTGCCACTTGGCAATCCAAAAAGAGCTGAGATGAGTTTCACCAAACATTTTAGAGGGAAAATAGAAAAACCCAAATTATTTCATTTTTCACTGTTGCTCATGGGACCACTAGCTTCCTTCAATTTAGGGGCTTAAAATTTTAAGTAGAATTGTGCTACACATTTCATGGGACCACACACTTAAAAAAAAAATCCTAAAAAATATTGCAGCACCCGCTCTATTTTTTAGGAGCCCCCCTCCATGGGACCCCAACCTTACTGTGTGCATCTAGTACAACGTATGAAGATTAGGCAGAAGAAAACATTAATTTAACTATGAATAATTTTAACTCGAGTCAAATCTCTAACCACATACATTTGTAACAAGTCACCCATTTCCTTTTTCTTTTTAAAAAATATTCTATGTGAAAAAGGAATATCCTCCAAATCTCTGCTAGATTTAGAGATGGGCTAAAATCAACTAAGCTCCAAAAAAATAGAAAAGCTGTGAAAGGATGTCGAAATCCTCAATTGGTAGGTGTTGGTATTATTATGACATCCTACACAAAACACCTTGCACAGAGTTTTTATTTAACTTTTTACTACAAATTAATATTTTTTTAGATGCAACGTTGAATTTTTTTTACTACACAAGTTTGACATAGAGGGGTAGGGAAGCCTCCTACAACTTACATTGTACGGATTTGTACAGGTTGTATGGGTTTTGTAGGAGAAAAATAAATAAGAAAGGGAAGAAAATATATGAATTTATTGGACATTCTTCAATTTCAAGTAAAATACATTTTCTTTTATTTGTATTGTAGCATTTTATATTACTAACTTAGTATTCACATATCAGTTCTTGATTAATTAGTCTAGGTTGATTGTAATGTATGCTTTTTTTAGACTAACATAGACTAAGTCTATTTTCTTTTACAATTTGATTGAATTGGAAAATAATGTTTCCATATTATGAAATCTAGGTCAATTGAGTGAATATAAGTAATCACAATCAATCTAGGTTAATTAGATTTTAATTTGGTTGAACAAAGTGCTTTAAAACTTGAATAAGATTGAAAGATGATGCTTAGCAAGAAATGACAGAAGAATGATGCCAAATGGATAAGCTTATGTAATCTATTTTTTCAACCCTAGGAACAGTCCTCTTTATCAATCCAACCTTACCTAGGATTCTATATTAGATCTTTTCCCTATTAGAGGACAAGTTCATGGACTTGGGACTAATTCATGATTGCAAAATTATACACGTGCTTCAAATTTGTCTTATCAATTCATAGTCTTCTCTTCTACCTTTTTCTAAAATCTTGAATATTTTGGTATTAATAAACACCTTGTTTGGTTTTTATACAATCTAGCTACAAGGAAATCATGCCAATGGAGGATTCACTACCTAATGAGTACCATATAATGATTGTTCATACAGGGTATTTAATAATCATTAAAAGTCTAATACATTATACTACTTTTTATCTAGGGTATAAGGGGATAAATCGACTAAGGTATAAGGTTTGATATCAAGGTAGAGTATATTGATATAATATTCAAGTATTAAATTTTTTAACTTCTAGAAATTGACATGAAGTAATGGTTACTCGTGAATATGTTTAATATTTCATACATCTCAATAACCTTTAATAATATTGTTATGTTAAATATAGAATCAATATTTTAGATACATACTGTAGTCACATAAATCTGTCCAATTTAATTAAATGAATATTCCCTATTTATTTGATTAAAAATCCACTAGCCATCAGTTAATTAAATTAATATTTAATTAATTCACTTTCAAACATTCTCCTATTAATTAAATAAGTTATTCAATTTATTTTAATTAATTCATTATACCAAATTCACAAAATCATATTTATTTCATTTAATCCCCCTTTTCCTCTTTTAAATAAATTAAATAAAATATTTATTTAAATCATTTATCCCCCCCCACTTGCATTTTCCTACAAATGCAACTTGCACACATTTATCGAAATAAATTAATTTATTTTAAATAAAAATCCTATTTTTCCTCACCCGCCAAATCCACTTGCCTCCTAAATCCCTTTCCTAAATTCTTTTAGAACCTATCTAATCCTAGTCAATTAGCCTAATTCATCCCCTAATTATTGTCACAATCCTAAGCAACTTGAAGTCATTTCTCAAAGACTTCAAAGTCTTTGAAAAGCATTAAATGCTTTGTGTGTTCAACAATTTAACCTCCAAAGTCTTCCAAAACCACTAATGGCTCTTACATGACCATTTATGGCTTTTACATAACCATTTATGGTTATTTCAACTTGCACTCATGTGTCTCCTCAAGCATTTATTGCTTTGACCATGGTTATCCCTTTTGCCTTTGCACAAGAGTTTATCCATTGGATAAAAGCTTTATTCTTTGAATAAAGAATTTATTCATTCAACCTAACCTTGACCTTAACTCCCAAGTTAACTCTTAGGTCATGTCAAGCATTTAATGCTTATTCCATCTCCTCTCAACCTATCTCATATGGACACTTGTCATCTTGGGATTGGGTTGAAAGCCATCACATGGATTGAATATCATTCAATCCTGACCCTTGTTGAGATTGCTCAATCTCAACCATCCATTGCTCCATTTTTCCTATAAATAGAGCCCATTTCTTCATAATCCAGATCCTGAAAACTTGTATGCATCTAAGTTATAGAGAATTTTAGAGAGCATTTAGCATAAATCACTAATATCTTGTCATTTTGGTTTAAAATAAATCATTTTAGTATCATAGCATTTAGTATTAGCTTTTTATTCACATTTAGAGCAAATACTTCAATCTCAAACCTCCATAAGTATCCATAGTGCAAAAAGTTGTTGAGAGCTACACTAGTTTGGAACTTGGAGAGGAGAGGAACAAAGGAGAAGGAGCTAAGAGCATGTTAGGAGGCATTTGGAGATGTCTCATCATATTTACCTTCCTAGTTAAATATTTTCTCCTGCTTTTGGTATCTCTTTTGATATGCCTGTTTAGAATAATCTTTTGTTGCTAACACTAACATTTTGCTCATGTGTGTGTTGTCGTCAAACAGATTTTCTAACCCTTTTTGCAGAGCATCATTTGGTGAACCCGATGTGAATCCAAACACCAAAAAACATTTTTTTAAACACAACTAACTTGTTTGCATGTTGAGCTTGACACATAGGTCGCGCTTTAGCCCTTTTGATCACGTTGTAGCGCTATTGCAATTTGATATTCTAGTGCTATTGTATTTACAATAGCGCTATTGTCTAAAATTTAGCACTATTGGCCATCTTTTAGCTCTTTTGTGGCTTAAATAGCGCATTTGTGATTTTTTCGGTGCTTTTGTTTTTGTTGTCAAAGTTTTCCTTTTAGCGTTGTTGTCTTCGTATTAGCGCGTTTGTGTTAAATAGTGCTTCTGTTTGCACACAGAATGGTGCTATTGTAATAGAATGTTGTATAAAACAGACCATGTAATCGAAAAATAATTTTTCTTAGGCTTGTGGAAGCCCTCCCTATTTTGGATTTTACTAACCACTTGTTCCTTGTGCAGGTCTAAACTAACTTCATTTACTTGTTTAAGAATGAAAATTTTACATTTGGTGCTATAAAATTGAACAAACAAATTTTCATTTCTTGCAAGTTAGGATACACTCTCCTTTTGGTGCTTAAAACAAGACAAAAACAAATTTCTTTTTATTGCATCAAACTTAAGTAAAACTCACAATCCACACTTCAAATTTTGGTGCAAATAAAAGGAACAATCCATTTGTCTCATTTTGCAAGTGATTTACTTCATGCATACGTGTTTCAAATTAAGTTGACCAGGATTTCAAATTCTAGTTTACTCAAACACATTGCTTTTGAAGTTAAAAATAACCTCATGATTGTTGGAGCAACATCTCCAAATAGATAAAAAATCATTACAATGACAAGTTAAAAAGAACAAGTGCTTTTCGTGATTGGCACACTTGCGCAAAGTTTGTCAAGTGGTCCTACTTCTAACACACACTATCCTCTCCCTTGGCTTTTGTGGTCCTAGGTGCAAGCGAAAAGTGTTAGTAACACTCATATTTTATATTTTTAAGAGAGGCATGCCAAGAGACATCAATCTTGGGAACGACCTTGCGCGGTTAATCCTTCGAGCCGCTATTAAAATCAGGTGTGAGCAAAAGCTGTAGCCTTGGGTATAGCTATTCCTACAGTGTAACTTGCCGAAAGGACCAATGGGCCCCACCACAAGTTACAAGGCTCTTAAGTGAGTCATTGTAGAATGAACTTACGTCCAAAGACATCAAAAATTACTAAACACCTTTAAGTAGTAGCCCACCCATTTTATTGATTGAGGATATTTGTGATATAATTTAGTGCAAGAGCATAGATGGTTTTGCTCTCAAGATACTCACCATACATATTTCCTTGAGTAGAAACATAGATTTTTGAAAAGTCACTTGTGGCTTGATGAAAGTGATGACTCCCCCATCATAGGGATCATCTATTTGTTATGCTCGTGCAAGACTTAGTATATGACATCCTTACTTGCTACGGAGGGATTCATAAGGTATGTAGTACCAAAGACGAAGAAATATCAACATGTGAGCTGAATTTATTGCAACTGGCCATTTGACCTTAGGGATAAAGAGTGTTTGAAGTGTTTTTGTTTTTGAGTCAAGACCAGTGCAAATTGAGTCGACTTCAGGCTTTGGAAAACACCTAAAAATAATCTTAAAGGAAAGGGTCATAAAAAGTCCAAGGATTGGGTTGATCTAGACCCATACTTATTTGTGCCTTTTGAGGCAACATTCTTGTGTTTGTGTGCTTGCTTTATTTTCTTGTCAAAGAAACATCCTAAAAATCCAAAATTCAAAACAAGTATTCATCCAACACAAACATTTTCAAAAAGATCAAAAACAAAAAGAAAGAGTATCAAACTATATGACCATTCTTCACATTTTGAGAAAGAAGAATCTTCATCAACACATCAGCTTGAAAAAAAGACCATTGAGTTCAAAGGCTCTTATCAAAAGGAGGAAATTCTTCTATCTTAATAGACAAATCTTTGTCTCTCATAGAGCCTTCTTACGTCACATGCATCTTTAGCTTCAAGGAAAATCAAACGAATTTGATCAAGAGTCATTAAACCGCCGAGCTTTTATGCAATATAGAGCTTTGAGTTATCACAAAAACAAAGGAGGCAAGATCAATCCTGACTTCTTTCCAGACATTTGCATCACATATAACGTAGCTTGGTAAGAACCACCAACTCCTGAAAGAGAAAAGGAAGAATTTGTCCCATATGTGACACAAAGCTTTTATTGAGGTAAAACATTCCATCCATTATCATATCCATATCTCATCAACTCCATCCCAACTCTCAACACACTCAAGAGGTTTTTGTCCTAAGTTCTATTTTCCAAATTGCTTGAATCAAACACAAAACATCACGTTTTAGAGTGTCCCTATATCTAGGATAAACTTATCCTAAGAGACATCTACGCAGGTCAAAACTAGTCTATGAGTGCATCCTCTCATTACTAGGTAGTTAAGTCTGTAACACATCTCAGATTTCTCTAAACCTTATCACATCAAACTTTGTCAATCAAACACAACAAGAAATTCAAGAAAGAACTTTGGTAACATCTACCTTTAAGTGCTAAAGATCCATATGCAACACACCACACCAACCATAAATCTTTCATTTCATCAACAACTCATCTTCATTTTCACCCGACTTCAACAAAAACTTATAAACAAAATGGCTCATACCAGGTCACGATCTAGACAACAAGAAATTGAAGAGGAAGAGGAGGAAAATATCAATGAGTTCCAAGAAGCCCTTGGAGGAAACGTAAATGATGACAATCCAGGCACTCCTACTCCTGTGGCAATAGAAAGGGCACAACAAAACCCTCTCTTCAATAGGTTTTTTGATGAGATACTCAAGAGTAATGTTGATGCTCACTTTTTAAGACTTGCTCAAGAAAGGGCTAAACTACCCTCTGACTTTGATGTTGCACAACTAAGACAAGCATCAGAATGCTAAAGTTGTAATGAGGATGAAAGAGGTAGAGAACACATCAAATACAACCTTCATCAAGGTAATCCACCACCTCCTCCTCCAAATGAAATAGACATGTTGCGACAACAAGTCAAAAATATCGCCCCAACAACTTCACAGTGGTGTGAAAACTAATCAATTTTCACTCAATGACATTTGTCCCTATCCCTTTAATAGGAATCTTCATATGCCACTGTAGTCACATAAATCTGTCCACTTAATTAAATGAATACTTAGTATTTATTTGATTATTTAACCATCAATTAATGAATTAATTAAATTAATATTTAATTAATTAATCTTAACCCTCTTCTCCTATTAATTAAATAAATTATTCAATTTATTTGATTTAATTCACTTAACCAAATTCAGACCATTAATTAAATAAATAAATCATATTTGTTTAATTAAATCTTCTCTCACATTTAAATAAATTAATATTTATTTAAATCCCCCAAAATCCCACCTCTCACATTTAAATAAATTAACATTTATTTAAATCACCTTTATCCTCTACCCACTTGTATTTTCCTACAAAAGCAAGTTGCACAATTATTTTAAATAAATAATTTATTTAAATCACCTTTATCCTCCACCCACTTGTATTTTCCTACAAAAGCAAGTTGCACAACTATTTTAAATAAATTATTTATTTAAAATCCTATTTATCCTCACCCACTTGAAAACTTTAATGGTTTCCCTTAAAGTATTCAAACTTGATGGCTTCCTTCTATAGTCTTCTTAAGACTTTAATGGTTTTCCTTAAAGTCTTCAAGCCTTTAATGGTTTCCCTCAAAGTCTTCAAGCATTTTAATGCTTTATCTTCATTTTTCTCATTTAAATAAATTAATATTTATTTGAATATTATTCCAAATGCAAATTACACCATTTAATTGAAATAAATGATTTTATTTTAATTGAAAATACCAAAATTTCTCCCACTTGCATTTTCCTACAAAATCCACTTGCATGCCTAAACCCCTTCTAGAATTTTCTAATCACTTCTAAATAACCTAACCCCTTCTCTAAACTTTGTCACATTCCTAAGCAAAAGGGAAGTCACTTCTCAAACCCTCAAAGTCTTTGATAACCATTAAAGGCTTTCAACCTTCAACCACTAAATGGCTCAAAGTCTTTGATAACCATTGAAGGCTTTCAACCTTCAACCACTTAATCCCCAAAGTCTCCAATAACCATTAATGGTTACCTCAAACCCTCCCACATGGTTAAAACATTTGTTTTGACTCAACCTCTACCCAACCCAAAGGTCTCATCAGGCCATTAATGCTTTGACCGTGATTATCTCTTAAACATTTGCACAAAGGTTTATCCTTGGATTAACTCTTAATCCAGTGGGTAATCTTAATTTGGACTTGACCCTTAGCCTCTAGATAACCATGAGGTCTTCTCAGGCCTTTAATGCCTCCAACCTCTTCTCTCAACCCAATCCTATGTTGACACTTGTCACCATTTTATTGGTGCCAATTGTGCACATGGATCCCCAACTTTCAAACTTGGCCCTTGATTAAACCATTCAATATTAACCCTTCATTTCCCCATTTCTTCTATAAATAGAACCCTTCTCCTCAAGCAAAAGAGAAGCATTAGAGTATTGTTGTTATACTGGCATTAGCATAGAGCTTTCTCATAGCATCACTATCTACACTTGCATAGCATTTGCTTATCATATTCAACCATCTTGAATCTCCATATGGCATCCATGGCTAGTGCTAAAAGCTGAGAGCTACACTCATTTGGGACTTGGAGAGGAGAGGAACAAGGGAGGAGCAACTATGAGCATCTTGATTAGCTATTTTATTCTATGTTTATATGCTTTCTATTTCATGCTTAATATCTCTCTTGATATGCCTGTTTAAGATAATCTTTTGTTGCTAACACTAATGTTTGTTTCTTGTGCTCTTGTGTGTGTTGCCATCAAACAGATTTTCTAATCCTTTTTGCAGAGCATCAGCCACCTTTTCCACGAGGGTTCAAAACACCCAAGTTCAAAAAGTATAGAGGAAAAGGAGATCCTCGTGATCATGTTAGAGAATTCCATTCAGCTTGCCTCGAAGTGGCATACGAGGATACATACCTAATGCGACTTTTTCCCCAAAGCTTGGGAGGAACAACCACATCATGGTTTTCCCAATTACCAGGTGGCATTAGGACTTTTGAAGAGTTAATCCAGAAATTCTTGGCACATTACTCACACAACATTGCACGTGATATCACCATGGCTGATCTATGTAACACTAGACAAAAACCAGGTGAACTATCAGTCTTTCTGCAATGATGGCGTCAAATGTCTAGCAGATGTTCTCTTCAGTTACCTGAATAAGAACTAGTGCAAATATTTATTTCCAACTTAAACGAAGAAATGGAATTTCACCTGGACGTAAAAGACACAGACTCTTTCAATGACATGATCACCAAAGGCTTAAAATGTGAGCGGGCTCTCATCAAAAAAGGGCTTATCAAAATATACAATGAACCAAAGGATGGCCCTCACCCGCACTTCAATAGTGACAAACCAAGCTTTTGGAACAAAAACAAAAATATCGTCAATGACGGGGTTGTGGATGCAAGAACTATCAAAATTGCACAACCTGTAGTTCGATTTGGAGGACAAAATCCCCCAGCTAAGACTAACATAGTTGATCCTCCAAATCAAGGCTACATCACATCTCAAGATGAACCCAGACCGTGTCAACAAAAACCAAAGTGAATGTACACTCCCTTAGGGGAAGCCATCAAAATAGTATTACGACAACTGGTTTCTCAAAATATGGTAACCCTACCCAAAACATCAAATTATGAACCTCAAGTCAAACCTTCATGGTGGAGGGATACTGAACATTGTGATTTCCATCAAGGGAAAGGACATAAGACAAGCAATTGTCATAGATTGAAAGATCTTATTCAAGATCTTATTGACCGAGGTGAAATTGAAATCAAAGGACATGACCCAAAGACAACAAACAATGATCATATCATGTTTAAAAATCCACTTCCATCACATGATCAAAGGGGTCCTTCCACTTCAGGGAGAAACACAGATACCACCAATTATACACAAGCAGCGTATAATTATATTGTGAATCACCTATATGATGCCAGTGAACAGATTGCAATTATAACCATAAAAAATCCCAGTTCCACTTGCAATGTTGTTACACATCGCAACAAGATTACCATAAAAGAAGCTCCACAAGGCACCCCATCTATCCCAAAGCAGTATAATCTTGTGGAACAGTTAGACAAACTGCTCGCACTGATATCTATCTTAGAGCTATTGCACCTATCTCCATCCCATAAAACAATCTTGGATCAAGCTCTCCAAGAGGCGTCAGTCCCTGCAAACCTAAATACAAATCAGTTCCAAGCCATGGTTGGAAATCTAAGGTCATCACCTTGTCTCACTTTCTCTGAAAGTGACAACACATCCTTCCAGCAACCTCATAATGCCTCACTCCACATTGAAGGGTTTATCAACCAGCATAGGATCAAGTGAGTCTTGATCGACAATGGAGCAGACCTGAATATATGTACTCTACAATTAGTCACAGCTTTGGGGTATGCAATTGAATCAGTGGATCTCCGCAAGAAGATCACAATCAAAGCCTATGATGATGCCGAGCGTTCATCCAAAGGAGTTGTGGTACTACCAATCCAAGTGGGCCCTGTGGTGAAACACATTATCTGTCAAGTCCTGGACCTTCCTTTGCCATACAATCTGTTGTTAGGAAGACCTTGGATACACGCCATGCAAGCTGTTCCATCCACCTACCATCAGTGTATCAAGTTCCCACATAATGGTGTAGAGATCACAATCCTGGGCAATGCAAATCCCTTTGCATATTGTCATAATATAAGTCATCAATCAGAGATTACTGTTCCCAACAATAGAGAAGCCATCTCCTCCACCTCATACATAAGTCCAGCCTCTCTTTCCAGTTCAAACACCACCATACCCAAGCAAGAAAAGCTTAAGATGAAAATAGCAGAGGAAGGCCCTAGGGAATACAATTTGAGTCAACTCTTTTGTGTGGGACAAATGCCCACTTCTCCTAGAACACATGGCAAACCTCAGCAGTTACTTCAACAACCACTGATCAAGTCAGCATGTACTTTGACGCCTTTCATCCTGGGAAATAGTCAAGAAGAAGAAACCAGAGATGAGGACTTAGCAGAATGGATCTATAAAGATCCCATCACCGTAGATATTCCACAAGCTAAGCTTCCCACATATCAGTATGGCAAAGGCCTTCTCATTATGCAAAGAATGGGTTATGATGGTCAAAGTGCTTTGGGACCTTGTAAACAAGGAAGACATGAACCACTGCAGCCAGAGTTAAAACCCAAGGATAATACAAGACTAGGCTTTCAAAAAGAGATCCTTCCTAAGCTCAGATTCAAAGGAAAACCCAGCCAATCTCTATATCAGCCTAATACAAAGAGGTCACCTTTGATTATAAAAGCAACATCAAACACCATAGCAACTGCCCCATTGAGGCTAAAAATCCACGCAATGCCAATCATCCCACCAAAAAAACCAACAATAACACCATTAGCAACAACAACTATATCAGAACCCATGGCAATATCTACAACATCAACAGTTCCAACAGAAGCAACAAAGTCAACACTACCGATACTCCCTGTATCAGATTCGTTGATCCCCATCATCCTTCCTGCAACACCGATCATTCCATCTACAAAGGTACATCAACCAATCACACCTGCAATGTTTAACTCAAAGGATATCCCAGTATGGTATAGTAATCGATTATTGGAAAGCGACTCAAAAACTGACTCACATGAATGGGAATTTGATTCCATCTAGCTCAATACTTCAGATGAGGAAGACACATCACTACATCCACCTCGCAAAGACATCCCTGTTTACGAAGAAGCATAGATAAAGACCTCTTGGGTTCCTAAGCTAGAAACATCTTCCACAGACCCTACGTCACATCCTATGCCTGATTCTGATAGGGAGAGTACCATCAACAACCTTCACCATAACGTCTTAACCCTCACTGACACATCTAACACCCTTCACCTTATCGATGAGGTAATGCCCATATCCATCCAAAACTCATCGAATGGAACCAACCTAATCCCCCATGTCTTGACTATTTCCAAAACGATGAGGCAATCATTGACTTTTTGGAACTACGGGATAACATACCAAGCGGGGATCACAAAGCTGGATTCACCATAGAACTTAATAGCGCAACATACTTTGGGGCAGATGCCAAACCTTTCAGCTGCAAAAATATAACAATAAAACATGGATCTTCTAGTGAAAACCACACCGTGGCACTGTTTGATCCAACAAAAGTAAAAAGAAAGAGCGTATCCAATGGTGAAAACCTCTCTGAGGCACCGAAAGATGAAAGGTTTGACATTCTCCCTGCTAGTACACAATAGGAATGATCAATGATTCTCATTAAGGAAACAAAATAATACAACGTGGGGACTCCTAAAACTCCTCACCACATACATCTAGCATCTCTTCTAACTCTAGGAGAACAACCTAAATTTGTAGAGTTCTTCCAAAAGCGTCAGATCAACTTTGCATGGTCATATGCAGACATGCCTGGTCTTGATCTAGATTTAGTCATGTATCACCTCACCATAGCAGAAGGAGCCAAACCTATCAAGCAGAAGCTTCGCAAGATGCATCCTCAAATTGTAGTACTAGTCAAAGTAGAACTCAAGAAACTCCTAGATGTTGGTTTTATTAGACCAATTGATTATGCAGATTGGATATCCAATATTGTGCCTATTGGCAAATCAAATGGGAGCATCCGTATTCGTACCGACTTTAGAGATCTAAATAAGGCATGTCCTAAGGATGACTTCCCCCTACCAAACATCGACATAATAGTGGACCTAACAGTAGGACATGCCATGCTTTCTCTCATGGATGGCTTTTCAGGATACAATCAGATAAAGATCACACCAGAGGATCAACATAAGATGACCTTCACATGTCCATGGGGCACATACTACTGGAATGTAATGCCTTTCGGTCTCAAGAATGCAAGAGCGACCTATCAATGAGCAATGACCACCATCTTCCATGACATGATGCATACTTTAATGGAAGATTATGTTGATGACTTACTAGCAAAATCACTAACAAGAGAAGGTCATCTAGACATATTAGATAAAATCTTTGATAGACTGGAACAATATCATGTTCAACTCAACCCAAAGAAGTGTGTCTTTGGAGTAACCTCAGGGAAGCTTCTAGGATACATTGTCTCAAGCAAAGTCATTGAGGTTAATCCAGCAAAGGTCAAAGCAATCATGGACATGCCACCTCCAAAGAACATCAGTCAGCTAAGGACATTACAAGGATGACTACAATCCATCCAAAGATTCATTGCACAACTGGCAGATAAGTGTCACCCATTTACACACCCGCTACACAAAAACATCCGCTTTCAGTGGGATGCTAGATGTCAGCAAGCATTCCTGATGCTTAACGACTATCTCATGAATACACCATTGTTGATCCCACCAGATCTGAGCAAACCTTTGTTACTCTATATATCACCAACAAGTACAACATTGTGTGTACTATTGGCACAACACAATGCAGAAGGAAAAGAATGTGTTGTTTACTACATTTCTTGCACACTAGTTGGCTATGAACTCAATTACACACCTATTAAGCGAGCTTGCCTAGCAGTAATCTTGGCAGCCACTAAACTGAGGCACTATCTACTAACACACAAAGTAAAGCTCATTGCGAAGATTGATCCACTCAAGTACTTACTCAGCAAAGCAACATTGACAGGCCGCTTGGCTAAATGGGTGATGATTCTAAGTGAATTTGACATTGAGTATTTGGACCGTAAGGCTATCAAGGGTCAAGTTATTGCAGATCAGTTGGCCGATGCACCACTCATAGGTGATCATCCTCTCATTTCCAATTTTCCAGATGAAGAGATATTCATGATCACAACAACACAACCATGGAAATTATACTTTGATGGTTCATAAACTAGGCATGGCTCGGGGGCAGGCATTCTGTTTATCACACCTCAAGGTGACAGCATCCTGAAGTCTTATAGGCTCACATTTCCATGCACAAACAACATAGCAGAGTATGAGGCCTTGATCATAGGACTCAGGCTAGCCATACAATGGAAGTTACAAGAACTACAAGTATATGGTGACTCCCAACTGGTCATTCGACAAGCAACCGATGAATATCAGACCAAGGATGACAAACTCATGCCATACAAGAAAATGGTGGATAGTCTAAAGACATCATTTATTACTATCACCTTTGAGCGGATACCAAGAGATCAAAATCAAGCTGCTGACGCTATGGCTACCATTGCATCTCTCCTAGATCTTCCACAGAATTCAACATGTTATGAGTTCTTGGTGGAACAGCTTTGGATTCCCGCTTATGATATCCCCGAATCCAAGATGATATGTCGCCTTATTGGTTCCGAATCCCCGTGGTATGGTGAATTCTACACTTACCTCCATGATCACACCCTTCCTCCTAACCAATCGAATAACCAACGTAAAACCTTCATTCACCAAACCGCTCGATATACCATTATCACTTAAACCTTATACCGATGCAGTCTTGATGGTACTCTCCTTTGATGTCTAGAACAAGATGAGATAACAAAGGCCTTGGAAGAGGTACATGAAGTAATTTATGGAACTCATGCAAGCAGTCTGTCACTAGCCAAGAAACTCCTACGCACTGGATACTACTGGCCATCTATGGAAAAAGACTCCTACTATTTTGTCAGAAAGTGCAAGAAATGCCAAGTTCATGGAGACCTGATACATGCACCAGCTTAGGAATTGCAACCAATCACAACACCATGGCCTTTTTGTCAATGGGGCCTTGACCTTGTGGGTAAAATCCATCCATCTTCATCCAACGACCACAAATTCATTATTACCGCCACTGAATACTTCACAAAGTGGATCGAAGTTGTTCCACTTACCTAAGTTACCGGAAAGAAGATCGCCTCATTCATACTCAATTACATTATCTATCGGTATGGTGTACCCATGTCCATCATCACAGATAATGGTCTTCCTTTCAAAAATCAGGATGTCCGTGAACTCTGTGAGAAATTTCACATCCAACACCACTTTTCCACTCCCTATTACCCACAAGGCAATGGTCAGGTTGAAGCATCAAACAAGAACATATTAAGAATCCTCAAGAAGACAGTCAATGATGCCGGTCATCATTGGCACGTTCAATTGAATCCAGCACTATGGGCGTATCGAACTAGCATTCGAACCCCTACAGGCGCAACTCCCTACTCATTGGTCTATGGTGCAGAAGCTATTTTCCCTATCGAGGTTTAGATACCATCACTATGGGTTTCCTTGCACAATCTCATCGATGATGAAGCATACAGAGTATCCTGTCTTCAAGACATAGAGCTACTTGATGAGAAGTGACAAGCTGCATACAATCACCTCAAGGCCTATCAGTAGCGCATGAGCAGAAGATATAATCATCAGGTTAGACCTCATACATTCGAGGTAGGTGATCTTGTTCTCCAAGAAAATCCTCGTAACCAACCCAACTGAGAACATCAAGGAAAGTTTGAATCAAATTGGCTGGGTCCATATGTTATTACTGTTGTTTTTGGGTCCGGGGCATATCAGTTGGCTACTTCAGAAGGAGAACCGCTAGCAAATCCGATCAACAACATGCACCTCAAACGGTTTTATACATAAGCTACACAGAGCAACAGGCTCCCATACATACCGGCAAAAACACCAAAAACATTTAGATAAATGACATGAAGAAAATACAAAAAACATCAAAATAGTAAAGAAAAAATCATGCATCCAAATGGTGAACAACCACTTTGGTGGCACCTTGGGTAAGTACGATGGTGAAAACCTGGCAAACAGGCGCCACTTGTAAAGGATATGACTCCATTGTCTTTCAGGCTTGTTGCGATCATATTCATTTCATTCACTCATCCATCCGTCCAAACCATGGCTTATCATTGATCTGCAATTAAGGATAGTACTTCATGTGTCTTGCATCCTGCTTTTTTAGAGTCATGCCTAAAAACTGGGGGCAATATCCTTAACCTATTTTGATGGAAGTGGATTCTACATTATTTTTGTGATTCATTGAGTTCTTTATTCAAAATTATCTCACAAAATCCAAAAACATTCAAAACAATTGTAAAAAATCCAAAAACATTGTAAAATTATCTCACAAAATCCAAAAACATTGGAAAATCGTCTCACAAAATCCAAAAACATTCAAAAATATCTCACAAAATACCAAAAAAATTCAAAATTATCTCACAAAATCCAAAAACATTTCAGAAAACATCAAAATCAATCAAAAACATGGTGACACATTGTACATACTCATCCGAGCAAATACCAAACAAGCGTTGTGAAATTCTCCAAATGATGATCACTTCTCAAAATCAACCAAACAATCAACATCAACACTCAAACTGTCTTCAACAAGGATGCATCCTTCCTTACCAAGACAAAGACAAGATAACATTTTCTTTGACAAGAAAATTCTGTTTAAGCTATCAAATACTTGGTTGATTTGTGGGTTATTTATTCATATTAGGTTCCTACAACATTGTTTGTGTATCTTCTGCAATTTCTTCCGATGAAGTTCTGGGGCATGTACTAATGATGTCTACGTGGGAAGTTCACTAAGCTACATGATTATAGGCAAAATACAGTCATAGATCACTACGGCTTGCTGACTACAATGTATACCTCGACCATATGAGCATGAACCATTACCAAGGATCCATATTCTTTATTCTTTATATATGTTGTTTGTTTGTAGGTACAATGCTCTTTTGTTCCTCCTACCTCATCCAAACTAGATGAAGGTTTTTGTCTCTTATTACGGTATGAACTTGTCTCAAGATATGATCAGCCCAAGATCAAGGAGTACGATCCAAGTCATGCATGAAAGGAGATGATCCTTGTCTGTTCTACAAGCAATACTTAGGTCAACTTGACCCATTATATCAAGTTGTTTGTATTAACTTGCTATATCAAAATCCATGTAAGGAATACTCAGGTCATCTTGAATCATTATGTCAAGTTGCTTGTATTTTCTTACAACATTTTAAAAGCTCGATGATGAAAAATAAAGCACTATGGATCGTCATTTCATCTCATCTGTTTATATTGCATTTTGTTGCATACCGTCCATCCATTTACTCATTTATTTTACATAATTTTGCATGCAAAGTGTGAACAAAGTTGAAAATGAGCAGTTCTACGAAAATTGAGCTGGTTTTTGGATACAATCGCGACAGAGTACTCTGATACATCATCACATGCATCATTCAAAGTCTAAAAAACCTTGCCTTCATCTATCATCATCCCATCATCATTACATTTTAGTCGCATTTGCATTATTCTTTAGCCATTCATTAGCATGCATTTATTATCATTTAGTCGCACTTACCACATATAGTTCATTCACATTTGCTTGCATTAGTATCATTATATCATTTCATTATTACACTCATGACATTTAGATTCACTTGCATAGATAATTATACTTATTTTACATTTCCAACCATGATTACTCATTACTATACATTCATTTAAACATCTGTTAGTTATCATCATTTATCATCATTTCCACACTTATGTATCATACATTTGTTTAGGTTTCCATAAATTGCATACATTCATTTATCTATTCAATAGTTAAAGTGCATTCATTCATCCATTTTATCTCACTTAGGATTCATTAGATTGCATTCATTATCCCTCTTAATTGCATTAAGGTGTAGTTATTTTATTAAGCATGAGTTGCAAATTATCATCACGTTATCATTTTACTACATCATATTTTGGAATTTAGAATCATAAATATCATTTGTCTCACACATTGGTTCATACATTATAGCATATGCATTCATTTAGAAATCATCATTTAAACATTTGTACTTTACATTTGTTTATCCATGTTACATCTATTTTTAAATCATCTAGATGCATATACATAAATAAATCATTCATTCAAAAGCATTACATTAACATCATTACATATCATTATCCCATCATTGTGCTAAAATAAAGTACAAAATACTATCTATACCGTCATACATTATCATTTTTCTGCATACATAAACATCATGGCATTGCATGCATCTGGCATTTTTATCCCAAAAACATCAAAAGCGCACATATATTAACCTGCATCCACATGTTAGCATCTAACATCATACAAATAGACATCATGTAAGAATAAATCATCATAAAAACATGCATATAGGAATCATCTCATAAACACATACATATAGCAAAGTACAAGTATCCATCTAAGCATAAACTCCATACATATCAAAATGCATATCATCAAAATATGGGATCTCCTCATATATATCATCTCATGTATCAGAGTACAATGAAGTCTACAAAATCTGCTACCAAGAGCCATCCAAGACATAGTCCAAAATGACAATATAAATACATGCATGCAAAATGCTCTCTCAGATGCCACTTTGACCAGATGCTACACCACCATCACCACATGCTCCCCCACTAGTCCCTGCACCATCCGATCTATCTCTCCGTGGAGGCCCCATCAAACCCCCACCCCTTGACCTATCTCTTCGTAGAGGACCCATCACACCCCCACTGCTCTGCACCCTTTGAGACCACTCTGATCTGGCCTGCCGCATTTGTGAATAGCTCAATGCTTGCTGACTAGCTAGCACCACCTGCTCATATAATCCCCGCCAATACTCTATCTCAGTCTGTGCTCGTCGGATCTCCCTCATCACCTCCCCAGTAGGACCCTGTGCTCCTACTCCAACCTAGACTCTCTCCTACAGCTCTGTTAATCTCTCCACCGCACCATCCCTCTCCTGCAGCACTACAGTCAACTCTGACTCTCGTGCAAATAGCTGCACATCTCTAGCTGCAACCTCCGCCTCCAAATCCTCCACCTATGTCTCGACTGCTGTCAGTCGAGTCTGCAAATGTAATATCAAATGATCCCAAAGATCACCACCCCCTGTCGCTCCCTCCCCTGTATCCATAGGTGCCTCGCCTGTAGCTCCCTCTCTAGTGACTCCCTCCTCTCTATCCATCGGTATCTCCCTCTCCATACCTCGGCCACCTAATCTGACTCCTCCTGGCATCAATGGTCCCTGTGATATCCGCAGTGGCAAACCGCCTCTCCCTCTCTGCTGGACTTGACCACCTAAGCCACCTCCTCCACCATCTCCACCATCCCCTCCTCCTCCACCACCTCCACCATCCCCTCCTCCTCCTCCACCACCTCCACCATCACATCTCCCTTGACCACCTCCTATTGGTCCTCGACCTCCTCTCCTCCTCCATCTCCGTCCCCTCTCCTCCTCAAAATCAAGAATTGGCTATGTCGAATCTGATATCCGAGGAATCGGATGAGCCACCATATACTGCATATACTCCTCTGATACCCCTGCATCTACCACCCTCGGTCGTATCTCCCATAGCCTTGCATGTAACATTTGGAACTCTGCCAATGCCTGATCATAGGGTAGTACTGGCTCCCATGCATATGTCTCTTGTACCACCCTAGCATACTCCCCTGATCCCCTAGGCACTCCCTGCTGCTGCCCAAAATGCCTCATAACTCTGCCCGACACCTGTCTCTCTACATGGTAGCATGTCCTCCCAATAAGGAATCGGGTCATGAATACATACGGCAACACCTCTGCATCATCCTCCCAGGGCTCGCACTCTATATACGGTCTCCAAATAATCGCATCCATGTCATCCAACGCTCGCCGCCACCACTCTAACTTCCCCAGGTGGGGCTGACTCATCATATCGTTGTACATAAATACATAAGGCTGGTCAACTGCCCGAAATCTAAGACTCACTGGTCGAGTAGCTGGTAAGTGCTCCCACACCCATATATGCAGCAGCGTCACTCCCACTGCCAAGGAGCCCCTCCCGCGGTACACTACCTCATGTAGCTCCTGATATAGGTGCGCTAACATGCACGGTCCCCAAGCAAATCGAGTCCCCTCTATCATCATCTGCTCAATAACTTGTCCCCAACCAACGACCAAACCATGTGATCATCTATCAAGACACAGTAGCCCCCCCAGCAATCCCCAACAACACTACTGGTAATGGCTCGTACAAAGCGGCGATATCCTCCCAAGCTATGGAGCCATCATCAATATAGATATCATCATCAAAAAATCTCTGTACCACCAAGGTACCCCACGCTCTGTCACAGGTGACCAGCTCCCCTCGAATTGGAATATGCAGGATGTGCCATACATCCTCTAGTGTCACCGTCATCTCCCCCTGTGCCAAGTGAAACATACATGTTTCACTGTGCCAACGCTCTGCCAAGGCTGTCATCAAACCATGATTCATCCGAATCACGGGCATATGCATAATGTTGTACAACCCAGTCACTGCAATGCAATCAATTTCGGCCTCTGTCAGCCGATCATGCAGCCCCCGTGTGGCGAGATGCCTCTCTCACAACTGTAAGATGCACAGATCCTCCTACACAATTGCATCAACCATCATCATCAGTTGTTTTGTTTCAAACTTTCTAAAGTTTCAACTTAGACTATCAATAGATACTTTGATCAAGTATCTTCGGGTCTCAACAGGTAAGCAATCATAGCACATCTAGACTTCAACAGACATTTATCCTAATGACCTAAGTCTCATCAAGGCTGCTATGGTTCAAAACAACTCTCACTCCACATCTCCATCCATTTATCATTGGCATCCGGAGATTATCTGGTCAAAACACTGGGGCATCTATTTTTCTACACAAACGCACCATTTCACACATAAAAGTGCTCATTCCATCCAAAAGCGCTAATCGCCTAACAAAATCGCTCAATCATCTATTCCACATTGCTTAAACTACAACAACACTACAACATCTATGCAATAGCGCTGCTTCACATCAAAAGTGCTCAACCAACTAGACAATAGCGCTATACTGACTATGCAAAAGTGCTACTCCATAGCACAAGCGCTCAATCAATCATACAAAAATGCCCAACACACGAAAGCACTAAAACAACTATGCCAACGCGCTAAAACTAACAAAAGCACTCAAAAGACTACACAATAGCGCCATTGCAGCAGAATAGCGCTAATTCACTAGACAAAAGTGCCAAAACACACAGCGCTATTATCTCGACTCAACTTAGACTCAGCAAAAAACACATAAAAAATGCATAAAATTCAAAATTTCAAATTTGCATACTATTGGTCCGTAGTCATTTGACCACTGGAATCGTTGGACTCGCTCAAATCGGTGCTCTGCTACTTGTACCGGCATCCTAAGTGCTGCTTGCTCCTCCAAAATGTCACTATCAGAGCTCTAATTTCACTATGGTCGCGGTAACAAATGAGCTTGTTTTCACCCCTTTCTCCCCATATAAACCCTTCGTCGTACCCCTAACTTTCCTCCGCTCACCGCTGTGGTCCCCGTGAACTTCCCGAGCCTCTCATTTCTTCATTTTATCTCTGATTTCTTCTATTTTTCACCAGCATTGCTAACTTCTTCTCTTCTATCACCCTGCCAATTTTCATTCTTTTTCGAGAGATCGCCCGATTTTTTCGAAATTTTTCGCCCCATCTCTTGAGGGGGCATACCACCCATTAAATTAACATTTTATGGGGCATTTCTTCACACCTATTTTCTTTCTTTGAAACGACGTGATAAACCGCACCGTCTCAAAGAGGGGCAAATGTAGTCACATAAATCTGTCCAATTTAATTAAATGAATATTCTCTATTTATTTGATTAAAAATCCACCAGCCATCAGTTAATTAAATTAATATTTAATTCATTCACTTTCAAACATTCTCCTATTAATTAAATAAGTTATTCAATTTATTTTAATGAATTCATTATACCAAATTCACAAAATCAATTAAATGAATAAATCATATTTATTTCATTTAATCCCCTTTTCCTCTTTTAAATAAATTAAATAAAACATTTATTTAAATCATTTATCCCCCCCCACTTGCATTTTCCTACAAATGCAACTTGCACACATTTATTGAAATAAATTAATTTCTTTTAAATAAAAATCCTATTTTTCCTCACCCACCAAATCCACTTGCCTCCTAAATCCCTTTCCTAAATTCTTCTAGAACCTATCTAATCCTAATCAATTAGCCTAATCCATCCCCTAATTATTGTCACAATCCAAAGCAACTTGAAGTCACTTCTCAAAGACTTCAAAGTCTTTGAAAAACATTAAATGCTTTGTGTGTTCAACAATTTAACCTCCAAAGTCTTCTAAAACCACTAATGGCTCTTACATGACCATTTATGGCTCTTACATAACCATCTATGGTTATTTCAACTTGCACTCATGTGTCTCCTCAAGCATTTATTGCTTTGACCATGGTTATCTCTTTTGCCTTTGCACAAGAGTTTATCCATTGGATAAAAGCTTTATTCTTTGAATAAAGAATTTATTCATTCAACCTAACCTTGACCTTAACTCCCAAGTTAACTCTCAGGTCATGTCAAGCATTTAATGTTTATTCCATCTCCTCTCAACCTATCTCATATGGACACTTGTCATCCTAGGATTAGGTTGAAAGCCATCACATGGATTGAATATCATTCAATCCTGACCCTTGTTGGGATTGCTCAATCTCAACTATCCATTGCTCCATTTTTCCTATAAATAGAGCCCATTTCTTCATAATCCAAATCCTGAAAACTTGTATGCATCTAAGTTATTGAGAATTTTAGAGAGCATTTAGCATAAATCACTAATATCTCTTCATTTTGGTTTAAAATAAATCATTTTAGCATCATAGCATTTAGTATTAGCTTTTTATTCACATTTAGAGCAAATACTTCAATCTCAAACCTCCATAAGCATCTATAGTGCAAAAAGTTGTTGAGAGCTACACTAGTTTGGAACTTGGAGAGGAGAGGAACAAAGGAGAAGGAGCTAAGAGCATGTTAGGAGGCATTTGGAGATGTCTCATCATATTTACCTTCCTAGTTAAATATTTTCTAATGCTTTTGGTATCTCTTTTGATATGCCTATTTAGAATAATCTTTTGTTGCTAACACTAACGTTTTGCTCTTGTGCGTGTGTTGTCATCGAACATATTGTCTAACCCTTTTTGCAGAGTATCACATACTAAAAAGATAGATATAAAAAATGCCAAATAAAAAACAAGTAGAAATAAAAAAAATATTATAGTTAGATGAGTAGGTCATATACATGACAAAATAAAGAGTATTTAGAATTTGAAAATTGTACTAGAAGAGGTGTTTTTTTTTCTTTGATCGGTGATAAAATGTTTTTGTACTAATTAATAGAGTTTGTAAATATCATACAAAATTAGGGGCTTGCCTTGTAATTCCGCCACCGCTACTCCTAAATACCAAGTCCTATGAAAGTTTGAATAGTAAAGCTAAGAACAACACATTACAGTTTGACATTAAAAGATATCAAAATAGGCCATTAAGGCTGACAACCTACATACAAAGAAACTATTTTCAAAAATAAAATAAATCCCCCCCCCCAACATCTGCAAACACCTAAATATTACCCAACCTAAGCCTTTCTTCCTTTTCCAGGGCCATTCTCCCAATAATCTCTCAGATCAAAGCGTATACCTTTGTCCTTCCTCTATCTCTCTTTCCATTCGCAACTCCACCTCTTATTCTTGAACATAATCTTTCAACATTTCCCAACCAACCCAAGATTCCTCCTTCCGAGCCTCCTGGGCTAAGCCATCGTTCCACAGAATGAATGGTCAGAATTTTGTGTCACCCCCTTCGAAAAAATCCCCTCTCCAAATCAATGATGCAAGCCCTTGCCCGCCTCTGCTATCTCCATAAAGGACATGAGTCCATAGGTAAGCTGCTCTAGAACACAAGCTTTCACCACCCATAACAAGTCTTCTTTCGAACCCAACTCTAGCCTCCACGCAACAAGAATTGACACCAAATCCACATCGTTTAGTAGCGAAATTCAAACATCAAATATTCCTCACCAACAATAACATCCAAAATCTGCATGAACATTGGGTCATTCAATTTGAATAGAGTTCAAGACACTTTTTTGTAACCACTTGAAAGAAGGTGAGATATTTCTTTGTGGAATGCAGAGAAAAGTTTGCTTCCATACTTCAATGCCACCTTTCTCACAACTCACCATAAATGATTTCATTGAAAAAAATAGAGAAAATGCCAAGAAAAATTGCCTTGAACTCACAACCACCTCCCCCATCATGTCAACCTTCATAGATCGTGCATGATATTGTACTTGTCCCCTAACACCCAACTCATATCTCGGTAATCCTTGTACATCCCTTCACCACCCACATGTTCCAATGATACTTCCACATTTGAAAGAATATCGATAGTGGTATTTCCTTCTTGTTGAACATGGGAGATACAATTTTTAAAATTTTTTGCCAACTCCCACTGAACGAACTAGATAAATTTATTCAATTTCCAAGAGGGGGATTCACCCTTGGAAATAGAAATACTATAAGAGGTATTATTAATCAAATATAATGAGATTAAAATAAAAATACTTATTATTTTTGCAATTATAAACAATCCTAATATAGAAAAAAATATATATAATGGGTCCACCATGATTGTGTCTGTGTCTTGATCAATACATTGAAATTGAACAATATGAAAAACAATATGCAAGAATCTAATATGTAGGTTTTCTATTCTTTTACTCAACAAAATTGAAGTGAGTTTCAAGTTATTGATTAAAGAGTTCCCTAGTTATTGATATCTTCATTGATTTACTCTTTTATTTTCATTTTTTGTGTTATATATACAATACCATATATGAGCATATTCAGATCCAACCAACACGTGCATAATTCATATGAACAAAATAGAACTAATGAGTGGATACAACCCCTATATGTATCAAGATTATGGGCTACATATGCAAAATGATATCAAATTTGTTGCAACTATAGACATCTAGTCAAAGAGGAAATCATAATCAACCTCAATCCACGTTGTCCAGCCTAATTGGCCCTCTATCCAGATCTACCTCTATCTACCAAATGTTGGGATAGGTATGGCCTTTTTTGTTGTTGGTATTGCCACTGTGATAGGGATTGTTGTTGCTACTGCCTTCCTTTTAGCTTCCAGTTCTGCCATGAAGTTTGTGAACCTAGTTTCAAACACATTCCTTTCTTCAGAGGTCCCCTGCCAAGTGTAGCCATGTGAGATCTCTCTTGTGTACATTCTTGCTTTCCCATCTCCAAGCATTTGTTCGAATTTCCTCTTGGAGACCCTCATTACCATTGTGACCTGCAAAGAAACATTAGCAAATATGAGTCTCCAGAGAGACTCAGTAAGGGTTCTTGCAATACCATTAAAAAACTTGTTATTTCCAAACTTCCAAATTGACCACAATATAGCTAAAGAGAGCACAAACCAAAAGACATTGACACTTTTTGACAACCCTACCACATATCCAATGACACATTCCCAGCTAAGAATATTTCCATTACCAAATATGCCAAACATGTTCCATAATTCCTTAGCAAACAAGCAATCAAAAAAGATACGATTCACTGTTTCAAGGGCTCCACAGCAAGAGCACATAGGGGGATCACTAGAAGACAAGTAGATGGGCAAAAGGTGAAGCAACAAACACCAAGTGAAGTATTTTTGTTTGGGTTCCACCGACTTAGCCCAAAGATGGCCAAGCATTCTGGTCCATTTGGAATGATCCATTTCCAAGTTCCATTTTTTTATTAATGTGAATTAAGATGTCTTCCTTATCTACTAGCTAGGTATAGATATCTTTGGTTTTCATATTGTGCAGGGGGTGCCATTGCACCACTTGAACTAAGCATATATGTCTTCATTGTCATACTGTTTGGGCAGGGAGAGGGTTGAACATGCTTCTCTCAACAGAGCATAGGTTCTCCATTGGGAAGGGGGGATTCAAAACTTTTTTATTAAATAAGGCCAAGGTACAAGGTGTCCATTGCTGAGTATTTCTTTGAAACATCTAATACACTTGCTGGCCCAGCTCTTGGTTGAGCAACCTTGATTGAGTGCAAGGGGTTTACCTTTATTGTACAAATTCCACCATATAGATCTACCTCCACAGATCTTTTGATCCTCATTGATTATACCATTGTTAGTTATGAGTTACCTTACTCCTTCCCATGCTTTCCAGATAGCCTTGAACACCATAGAACCCACTAGATGGATAGAAAAATGACTGACTACCAGGTCATCTAGTGGCAGAAACTTCCAGACCTTACCCTACTTTGGGACTGAATGAGAAATATTGTTCCTGATTAGAACCTTCCAAGGTTCATTCCCATTTAGCGCTTTCAAGATCCATTTGGAGGCTAGTGCCATCCCTTGTAGTCTCAAGTCTTTCAGGCCTAATCCCCCTTTGGCTTTGCTCATGACACACCACTCCCACCTTACTACATGAAATTTATTATTACCTCTACCATCAGACCACATAAATTGCCTGATTTGTTTTTGAATATGATGCCATTGGTAATTTTTGAACAACCAAGAAGAAGCATAGTATATGTTGTAGGCTGAGAGGATTTTTTGGCATACTTGCACTCTGCCAGCTAGGGAAAGAAAATTTTTATTCCACTTGCACAATTTTCCCTCAATTTTCTCTCTAATCCATAGCCACATTTCTGTGAGATTAGGACTGATTGAGAAGGGTATACCTAGGTAACTCACCTGGTGATTTGCACCCCCCAAGCTATGGAGAATTCATCAAACTAGGGAGGAGCTTGAGTATCCCACCCAAGAATTGTTGATTTGGTTAGAGAGATCTTGCTCCATAATGCTTCACAGAATATATTCAACTTATCCATTAGGATGACGTCATTGGTTTCAGAGCATTCAACATGGATAGGCCCTTAACCCTAGGAGATAACATGTCATCTCTCAACAAGTAGTGCATTGCATCACCTGCAATGACAAATAAGGCATGGTCTAAGGGACATCCCTACTAGATAGATCTGGAGATTCCAAATCTATTAGACATGAGGCCATTAACTTCAACACATGCGCTAGCATCCGCAAGCAGAGTTCTAACCATCTTGTAAAAACCTTGAGGGAAATCTAGCCCTTCTAGCATCATGAATACAAGCTTCCATTCAAATCTGTCATAGGATTTTTCAAATTCAAGAAGAAGCATAGCTAAAGGTTGACCTGACACTTTGGCCCAATTCATGGCCTCCTAGCAGGTTATTAAGATCTCCAAAATATATCTCCCTTTAACAAACCCAGTTTGGGTATGGTTGATGGCTTTGGGGAGAATTTCCTCTAGCCTTCTAGCAAGGATTTTGTCTAGAATCTTGTAAGATACATTTAGGAGAGTAATGGGTCTCCATTTTTTTAGAAGAGTTATATCTTCATCTTTAGGGAGTAATTTAAAGAGCCTCGTATTGATCTCCACCCCCAATGAACCAACAAAGATAGCCTCTTTATATACTTCCAAGAGCAGTTTACCTATCCATTCTGAGTTAGTCTTGTAGAATTCCACTGTGAGCCCATCCAGACCAAGGGCTTTGTCATTACTGAGAGATGAAATGGCATTCAATACTTCCTCAAATGAACTATCTCTTTCTAAACTGTTGATATCTTCCTTATTGACCTTGTTAGGAATGATAGACTCAATCCTCCTCCTGCAGTCTTCCTCATGTGATTCTTTATCCTTTGAACAAAACAAGGAGTACAACTATTTAAAAGCATTGAGGATGTCAAGGGGGGCTGATATTGCATGGCCATCAACCCATATGTCACCTGTCCTTTCTTTAGATTCTTTGCTTCTGAGCATCTGAAAGAAAAAATTTGGCCCTTTGTTTCCTTGTTCAATCCAATTGATTCTGGCCCTAGTTTTGATTCCTTGGATCTTATGATGTTGTAGTTTTCTAAGGGCATCCCTGGTATGCCAAACATTCTCAACATAGGCTTCATTGTCAGGATCATTTTGGCACTAGCTTTCTCAAACCAGTAACATATCATGTAGTTCAAATTCTAGTTTTCTGGAGACCTTAGCTTTTTTCCTCCAAACAGTTTGGAAGGGTTTTCTCCAACTGCTAACATTTTGGTTCCATCTATCTATTTCGGATTGTATCCTTGTGTTATGATCATTGAATAGTTTGATGATCAAGACTGCCTAATTAATATCATCATCCAAGAGAAGGTTGAAATTAAAGAATGAAGTTGTCTTTACCACTGACCCTTTCTCTATCAACATTTCCTAGAGAAATCACAACTTGAATAAGATGGTGGTCCGATAGGGAATATGACACCACCCTCATGTCCATCCATGAGTCATTCTTTTTGAAGCAGAATGTTTCCCTATGAGCATAGAACCTATCAATTCTAGAGTAAATCCTCTTGTTTCCTTTCTAATAATTGCACCAAGAGAACCATATATCATTACACTCTCTTTTTTTATCAGCCACGGGGTCAAATAGTTTTAACCTATTGATCATTCTATTCTAGAAAAAAATTTCATCACTCTTTCATTCAAATTTGTTTCCCCCTCTCTTTTTGATGGTCTCTCGATCATATTAAGATCTCCACCCAATATCCAAGGAATTTCCTCCAGCTATGATATCCACTTCCACAATTCAATCCTATCCTTAACATCATTGGGTGCATAAAATGATCCAATACCATACTCATACCCCTTGATATTCAAAACCACCCAGACCATTCTATTGTAGGGGGATCACCCCCATCTTACTATGGAATTCTTCCACTTGTTACTAAGTAGGATGACTGATCCACCTTTGCCTTTTTGATGCCTAGTAGTGAAGTGTTATGCATCCTTCCATATAGTACATTTTAGGTTTATATCAAGAGAGAATTAAACAACCTTAATCTCTTGTAGCAATAATACATTGATGCTCTTATAAAGTTTGAGAAACCTCTTCACTACATATTTCCTGTCTGGGGATTCCAAAATACACAATTCAAGTTCATCATAAGAGATTAGGAGGAGGTGTCCATTTGAGACCTGAAGGTTCTATAGCACTTAAGAAGGTGCTTAGGATCACTTAATTTGACAGGATGGGAAGCAATTGATGCATTTGGTCTTCCTCTCTTTCTTTTGAACTCAAACATTTTCTCAGCTCCCAGGTCTTGGGAGACAATTTTCTTTTGGGGTTCTTTCTTCTTTTTTATTTTGTTAGTACTGACCTTTTGAATTCCATATACTTTCATGGCCTCCACCACTAGATCCTGGTTGGGATCCTTGGTATAGGGGAAAATTTCCCAAGAGATTCTCTTGTCAACATTAGGCTCACATCCCATTTAATCCTCCTCCAAAGGGCTCTTGCACTTGGCATCATCCACACAACCTCCCAAGCCTGCCTCACTACCAAGGGTAACATTCCCAATCAGGGACTCCTGTGATTATCCACTAAGGGTATCACTAAGGGGAGAATATTTTGAATCACCTGATGAGGGATAGTTGATTGGTTCATTGGTGCTCAGAGAGACACATTTCTAGACAAAATTATCCATCCCCTCCTTGGCATCCTCACACTGATCAGTCACAGGTTTTGGGGAATGGTTGCTTAGGGGCTTAACCACAGGTTTGGCATGAATAACCACGAGGTAAAAATTATTGATTTTCTCTTCAATCCTCCTTCTAGTATCAATCATTTTGTTAAACTTTTCCATCACAATCTATTGTGTATTTAGCTTGGCGGATTTTAGTTTATAACTTCTAATATATTCATTGATTGGGGAAACACTATCGGCATATGTGCAGAGCTTGATGTCAATATGCTAAAGTATGAACCGACGTATTAAAGTAAGCAAACTGGCAAGAGAACCGATATGATGATGTGAACCGGTATATGTGAAAAGGTGAAGTGGTATGTCTGTTCAAAGTGAAGCGGTATGTTGGAATGTGAACCGGTCTATGGGAAGTTTTGTATCGGGGTTTCATTTGGCATGACTACCGGTTGGTAGTCTCAGCTTCAGGGTTTGCGGTTGATGCACTCCAAGCCTGTGTGATTCAACCGATGACATTTTGTGATGAGTTAGCATTGTGATGAAGATCAGATCATGTTGCCACGTCAGCCTTGTGCACACGAAGGATTTCCTTGAGGATCTTGCATGAAGAAGATTGATCCTATCTACCTCGGGAATGTGCGAAGTCTCTGTAAACGATGGAGAGCATGTGATGGGTTATCAGCTTCCTAAAGCGGCAAAGAATGAACGTTGGAGAACGTCTTGAGATCTGTTCAAGACTGTTGTATTCAATGCGGTGTGATTGACGGTCAGGATTGAACCGACTTAATTGTTAAACCTAAATGTTTAGGGTTTAGAGTTTATGCTACCAACCTATATGTTTCCTATAAGGTCGATGATGTTTTTCATTTTGAAGTTGTTGGCAAATGTTATGTGTGTATCCAAGTGAAAAGATACTTGATTCTTGCCAAACTAGAGAAGTGTGTTGATACCTGCAGAGTGTGATTGCAGAAGAAAAGGAGCTAAAGAGGAACTTCCTTGGCATTGTGTGTTGTTATCAGATCAAGTGTATTACCTGTTGACTACTAACCATTTCAGCAGTTGGAAAATCCCTTAACCGGGTAGCTTTAATAGGCTTTTGTGTAAATCCTTTAACCAGGTGACTCAATTCAATGAGTTCTTCAAATCCTCTTGCGAGGTAACCTTTAACAGGGTGACTCAATTCAATGAGTTCTTCAAATCCTCTTGTGAGGTAACCTTTAACAGGGTTCTAACCTTTAACCGAGTATTTAGCCATCCCTTAACCAGGTGATCCCTAGCAGGATTGGTTCCTAGCAAAACCTATTGTAAAAGTCTTTAACCAAACTAGGCTCCTAATAGAGCGGACTTCAAAAGAGTTCAAAGAATAGGTTGTGGGTATTCATCCCCACCGTGGTTTTTCCCAGTTGGATTTCCATGTGAAAAATCAGTGTGTCATGTGTGATGCTTTTCATGTGATGGTTTAGTGTTTTATGTTAAGTGGTAATGCAGGTTGATTCAATGATCTTAAGTATTTCTGATGTATTACTTGCTTAAGCTTAAGGGTGAAGTGGAAATGAGATATTAGATTGTGTGGAGAGCTAAGAGTTACCGGTTTATATCTTTCACATTCTCACTGTGTTTTACCGGTAGTGCTCTGATTTAGAACGATGTTACTGTTTGCCAGTAAAGTGCAGTGTCTGCAGTCAAACCGGTTCAGGGAAAGTTTCTTTGTCTGTACTGATTCACCCCCCCCTCTCAGTATCGGTTTGGTACTAACTGTTCACCATTATTCATCAATTGGTATCAGAGCATCCTCCAAGTCCTCTGTGTTGTAAGCTTAACCGCTTGAGGAAAAGATCCTATTCTAATGATGAAGAGGGAAGGTCCAAAGTTCAACAGAGATAACTTTAAGAAATGGAAGGACAGAATGAAGATCTACATTAGAAGCATGGGAGCTCAACGTTGGAACTATGTTGAGAATGCTTATGTTATTCCTACCAGTACTCTCACCGATGATCAAAGAAGAGAGATTCAGGAGAATGGGCAAGTCATGGAAGCCCTAATCAACATTTCATCTGACATTGAGTTAATTGATGTTCAAGATAAAGACAATCCCAAAGAAGTATGGGATGCTCTGGAGAATATCTATGGTGGTGATGAGCATGTGAAACAAGCTAAGGAAGAGAGTCTTAGGGGAAAGTTTGAAGACATGTAGATGGTTGAAGGAGAGACCATTCAATAATATGGAATAAGAATCAAAATTGTTGTTGGATACATCAAGAGTGCAGGAGGTAAAATAGATGATTCCACTATTGTTAGCAAAGTCTTGAGATCCTTGTTACCAGTCTATGCAATAAGGGTTGTTGTTATTAAGGAGTTGAGGTTTGTAGACAAGACAAAGGTATCCCTAGACTCAATCATTGCAAAGTTGACCGCATATGAGCTAAATAATTATGATGGCAGTATTCAGAAGACTGAATCAGCCTTTAGAGCATCTGTTGCACCATCTAGAAAGGGAAAAGAAGCAAGTACCAGTTGTGAACCAAGACAAAGTAGAGAAATGGATGATGAGGAGATCCTGATGGAATTTGAATCTCTTCTTGCCAAGAGACTTCCTAAGGGAACTGGTAAATACAAAGGTAAGCTCCCTTTGAAATGCTTTTCTTGCAATAGGATAGGACACATTGTTGTAAACTTTCCTAATGTTGATAATAAGGACAAACTGGAAAAGTTCAAGAAGTTCAAAGGAGGAAACAAGAGAAACTATTTTGTAGCAGTTGATGAAGGTGTCATTAATGAGGAATCAGAAGATGAAGAAAGTGAAGACATTGTGTTTGTAGCAGTTAAGGAAGATGTGTCAAACAAGAAGGCTCTTGTCTTTCACTTTGATAATTCCAATGAGTGGATTATTGACAGTGGTTGTTCTCACCACATGACTGGTGACCAGAGTAATTTTCTGTCTTTGGAAGAGTATGATGGTGGTGTGGTCCGATTTGGCAATGATGCACCATGTATGGTAAAAGGTAGAGGGTCCATCTCTCTAAATGGAAAAATCGGTGCTGATAATGTGTATTGGGTAGAAGGTCACGGGCACAACCTTTTGAGTGTTGCCCAGCTGAATGATAATGGACTCACTCTAGAATTTAGAGATGGAGTGTGCAAAATAAAAGGAAAGAGTGGTGAACTGATGGCTACCGGTATGCAGACCAGAGGTAACTTATTTCAGTTGAATGCAAATATCAGTACATGTCCAATGGCTAAGTTTGATGATAGCTGGATATGGAATAGAAGACTCTGCCATGTAAACTTTGATAATATTATGAAGGCCAGTAAGATCAAGGCAGTAGGAGGATTGCCTATGTTGAGCAAACTGGAGAACCATTTGTGCAGAGAGTGTCAACTGGGGAAAATGTCTTCCTCAACCTCTAAAGGTAAATCTTACACTGCAGACAATTTACTTGATCTTGTGCATATTGATTTGTGTGGTCCTATGAAAACTAGGAGTGTGCAAGGAGATAGGTATTTTATTATTCTTACTAATGATTGCTCAAGAATGATGTGGGTAACATTCTTGAAAGACAAGTCTAAAGCTTTTGGAAAATTCAAAGCCTTTAGAGCACTGGTTGAAAAAGAAAGCGGTAAGAGGATTAAGTGCCTAAGAACTGATCAAGGAGTAGAATTCACTTCCGATGAATTCAACAAGTACTGTGAAGAGAATGACATCAAGAGGCAACTGTCTGCCCCCCGTACCCCACAATAGAATGGCCTAGCAGAGAGGAACAACCAGATTGTAGTTGAAGCAGCCAGAACAATGTTGATCCAAGGAAAAGTTGCTCACACTTTTTGGAGAGGAGCACTGAGCACTGCAGTCTACACAATGAACCGGGTACTCATCAAGAAAGGTAAGGTTAAAACACCTTATGAGTATTGGACCGGTAAGACCCCTGCAGTAAGCTACTTTAGAGTGTTTGGTAGCAAGTGTTATATCAAGAGGAGTGAACACCAGAGCAAGTTTGATGCAAAATGTGATGAGGGAATATTCCTAGGGTATTCCACAAAGAGAAAAGCTCTCAAATGTTTCAATAATAGGACTCATAGAATTGTTGAAAGTATCAATGTTAGAGTTGATGAAACCTCCAAGAAACTTGAGGTAACCGACAGTGAGCAAGAGGGAGATAAATCGGTCGCAACCTTCTGGGAACTGGTTGCAAAACAACCTAGTACCAACAACAACGCTCCTACACCGGTAGATGTTGATGCTGATGAAGATGAGGATGAAGAAGAAAAGCAAGAGGAAACAACTAAAATCATTCCTAGGTATGTAAAGATGAATCATGATCCAAAGTTGATCATAGGAGACAATGATGCAGGAATTCTTACAAGAAGAAAGGTCAGAGAAAACTCTTGCATGATCTCTGAATTTGAGCCTAAAACATTTAAAGAGGCACATAAAGATGAAGACTGGATCAAGGAAATGGAAGAGGAACTTGACCAGATAGAAAAGAATGGTACATGGTCTTTGGTACCCAGACTTGAGCATAAAAATGTCATTGGCACCAAATGGGTTTTTAGAAATAAGCTGAATGAAGATGGCACAGTGGTAAGAAACAAAGCCAGACTGGTGTGTAAAGGATATTCTTAAGAAGAAGGAGAAGACTATGAAGAAACCTTTTCTCCAGTAGCTAGCTTGGAAGGAGTTCATATGCTTCTTGCATATGCAACATTCAAGGGATTCAAAGTATATCAAATGGATGTAAAATCTGCATTCCTGAATGGAATACTTGAAGAGGGGGTGTATATAGAGAAACCAAATGGGTTTGCCCTATCAGAAGACAGTGACATGGTGTGTAGGCTAAATAAAGCTTTGTATGGATTGAAGCAGGAACCTAGAGCATGGTATGAACACTTGCACTCCCATCTTGTGAAGATTGGATTTGAAAGAACAAGTGAAGATATCAATATCTATTTGAAGTTAGAAGGAGATCAGATTCTAATCTGTGAAGTATTTGTTGATGACATGATTTTTGGTGGAGATGACAAGATGAGTCACAATTTTGCAGATGAGATGAAGAAGGAATTTGAGATGTCACTTATAGGGGAGATTAAGTTCTTCATTGGACTACAGATTCAACAAATGAAAGATGGAATCTTTATCACTCAGTCCAAGTATGTCAAAGAGGTGTTGAAGATCTTTGGCATGGAAGATAGCAAACCGGTTGGTACACCGATGGTGATTGGTTGTAAATTATCAAAAGAGGATGACTCAGTGTTGGTGAATGAGAAGGTATACCAATCAATGATTGGTAAGTTGCACTATGTAGTACATAGCAGACCGGAAATTGCACATGCAGTGGGCATTACTGCACGGTTCCAGAAAAGTCCAAGAGATTCCCACTTGGTAGCAGTCAAGTGGATTCTTAGATATCTGAAGGGAACTATTGACTATGGAATGTGGTATCCATACAGTAATGATTTCAACCTTAGAGTTTTTATAGATGTTGATTGGGTTGGTAATGTGGACGACCGGAAAAGCCCAACCGGTGGTGCATTCTTTCTTGGTGGTAGACTAGTCTCATGGATGAGTAATAAACAGAACTGTATCTCTCAGTCTATAACAGAAGCGGAATATGTTGCAGTATTTGTGAACTACACCCAGACAATTTGGATGAAGCATGTATTAAGTGGTTTCAAGGTTCCTATATCTGAACCGGTGAGTATATTATATGACAACACAAGTGCAATTAATATTTCCAAGAATCCGGTTTTGCATGCTAGAACCAAGCACTTCGAGCTCAAGTATCATTTCTTGAGGGAGAAGGTTCAAAACAAAGAGGTTGTATTGGAACATGTTTCCAGTAAGGAGTAATTAGCAGACATATTCACCAAGCCTCTATCGAAGGCTACATTTACCTATTTGAGAGGTGAATTAGGGGTGATGCCCCTTCAAGAGGTGAACTAAAGGTGTGTGCTCCACATCAGTCAGGTATTGCATTGATAAATCTTTTTTAGGATTGGTGTGTTGAAGGATACTACTCCTTAGGGGGAGCAGCATAGTGGAACATAGAAGTTTGTGCCTCCACTTTGGCGTTGTTGTCAAAGGGGGAGAAGATGTGAAGCGAAGAAGATATGTGCAGTATTGGGGAGAAGAAGATGTGAAGCATAAAGATATCTTTGTATATTTCCATCAATGCCAAAGGGGGAGATTGTTGGCATATGTCCAAATCTTGATGACATGATGATATTGTATGTTGTCATTGATGTCAATATGCTAAAGTATGAAACGACATATTAAAGTAAGCAAATTGGCAAGAGAACCAGTATGATGATGTGAACCGGTATATGTAAAAAGGTGAAGCGATATGTTTGTTCAAAGTGAACTGGTATGTTGGAATGAGAACCGATATATGGGAAGTTTTGTATTGGGGTTTCATTTGGCATGACTACTGGTTGGTAGTCTCAGCTTCAGGGTTTGCGGTTGATGCACTCCAAGCCTGTGTGATTCAACTGATGACATTTTGTGATGAGTTAGCATTGTGATGAAGATTAGATTGTGTTTCCACGTCAGCCTTGTGCGCATGAAGTATTTCCTTGAGGATCTTGCATGAAGAAGATTGATCCTATCTACCTCAGGAATGTGCGAAGTCTCTGTAAACAGTGGAAAGCGCGTGATGGGTTATCAACTTCCTGAAGCGACAAAGAATGAACGTTGGAGAACATCTTGAGATCTGTTCAAGACTGTTGTATTCAATGCGGTGTGATTAACGGTCAGGATTGAATTGATTGAATTGTTAAACCTAAATGTTTAGGGTTTAGGGTTTATGCTACCAACCTATATGTTTCCTATAAGATCAATGATGTTTTTCATTTTGAAGTTGTTGGCAAATGTTATGTGTGTATCCAAGTGAAAAGATACTTGATTCTTGCCAAACCAGAGAAGTGTGTTGATACCTGCAGAGTGTGATTGCAGAAGAAAAGGAGCTAAAGAGGATCTGCCTTGGTATTGGGTGTTGTTATCAGATCAAGTGTATTACCTGTTGACTTCTAACCATTTCAGCAGTTGGAAAATCCCTTAACGGGGTAGCTTTAACAGGCTTTTGTGTAAATCCTTTAACAGGGTGACTCAATTCAATGAGATCTTCAAATCCTCTTGCGAGGTAACCTTTAACAGGGTTCTAACCTTTAACCGGGTATTTAGCCATCCCTTAACCGGGTGATCCTTGGCAGGATTGGTTCTTAACATAATCTATTGTAAAAGTCTTTAACCAGACTAGGCTCCTAACAAAGCGGACTTCAGAAGAGTTCAAAGAATAGCTTATGGGTATTCATCCCCACCGTGGTTTTTCCCAGTTGGGTTTCCACGTGAAAAATCAATGTGACATGTGTGATGCTTTTCATGTGATGGTTTAGTGTTTTATGTTAAGTGGTGATGCAGGTTGATTAAATGATCTTAAATATTTCTGATGTATTACTTGCTTAAGCTTAAGGGGGAAGTGGAAATGAGATATTAGATTGTGTGGAGAGCTAAGAGTTACAGGTTTATGTCTTTCACATTCTCACTGTGTTTTACCGGTAGTGCCCTGATTTAGACCGATGTTACTGTTTGCCAGTAAAGTGTAGTGTCTATAGTCAAACCGCTTCAGGGAAAGTTTCTTTGTCTATATTGATTCACCCCCCCCTCTTAGTACCGGTTTGTTACTAACTATTCACCATTATTCATCAAACACCGATCTCATCCGAAGAGGGGAGGGAGGGAGACTTAATAGCAGTCCTAACAATATCAAGGAGGGTATCAAGCTTGGCAAGGGAGATATTAGGATCAACATCAGGGGAGGGTTTCGACTCGGACAGAGCAGGTTGATCTCCCTTAGATGGGGAGTCGGGAGTACCAGTGGGGGTTGAAGGGGGGGAAAATCAAGGGTTTTCGGGGGATCCCCGAAATCAGAAGCAGAATTAGCAGCCTACGGAGGGTTGGCCGATTTAGAAGTAGGGGGAGGGTTCTTGCCCTTGGAGGTAGGTTTTTTAGAGTTATTTAGCAGAGGTCAAATCCTTCGTATATGTCCTTTTTTGCACAAGAAACACACATTGATTCCTCCTAGACATTCGATCGTACAAGTGAAAGCATCTTCCTCGAGTTCAAAATGGATTTCAGATGGGATCTCCACCCCAGGTTTCATAGAGATTAGGAGTCTATCATTCATGTGGGGGAGGAGAGAAAATGGATTATCCATCCTTATAACATTGCCAATGGAAGCCAGGGCTTGAGGGAGCCATTTTCATAATATGGGTGGGACATTTTTCACAGTGACCCATCTAGGGCACGATAGTGCAAGTATTTCGTTATGGTTGGCCTTAGGAAACCATCCTATGGCTCTGAAACATCCATTTCCTACATTCCAGTATTCTTTTTTTACAACTTATTTCTGACTTTTGGAATCTTTGAAGAAAACAATGTACAAACCTTTCTGAATCATCCGACAAAAACTGAAATGAAAGCCTAATTTGTTAACCCACACTTTTTGTAGCCAATCATTCATAAAATTTCTGGAAGGGGTCTTGTTATGGTCTAAGATAGAAAAGAAGATAGCAGTGTCTCTTAACCTAGTGTTCTCAATCAACAATACTGCATTCATTTCAGAGTTTGGCATAACGATTAAAATGGTACCAGAAGAATCCTTACCTCCTCCTCCATTTCCATTGTGTGGTCCATTCGAAGTTGTTTGCACCGCTAGGAAGAGCGCACCATTAGGGAGACTAACAGAGCTGACAAGAGCCTGTTTAAAAATCCTATCTTCTCCTTCCGCAACGTTTGAAGAAGGGAATGATGCCCGAGGCGATATACCACCATCTCCCATACACTACGCTCCCACGCTCGAAGGGAGGGTAGGTAAATGAGAAGGTATGGGCCAGATGAGGTCGGCTTCGTGCAAGGTCGACCCTAGTTGCAAAGAAGGTTCCCAAATAAGTGACTATAAAATCTACTCTTTTATTTTGGATATTAGTTATCTCTTTCAAAGGCCAATTTTTTCATTTTGCAATAGCATTTTGTTGTGTTGTGTAGGTAACTGAAGTTGAATATCAATACCCTCAAGAGTACCCCTTTTTTTTGTTGTCTTAGTTCACCTATTTACTACCATTGTTAGTGCAAAAAGACTTGGTTAACATTTGTAAGAATTTAAAATTTGATCATAGATTATATCATTTAAAGAGAAAAAATACATTAAAAAATATTTTTACATTCCTTCTCATACATTGTTTAGATTGGTATATTGATAAAAGCATTGAAATTTGATTACTAACTTCTTAGCTTCTGAATTTAAATTCAGTAGATGAAATTTGGAAACATTATAGAGAGGTTTATTAAAGTATTTTCATTAGATTAAATGTTAAGCTATGAAAAGACTAACCTTAATGACATTTAAGTTTCTCCTCATGCATTGACAAAATTGTATGTACATGAAGACTTGCAATTAAAGGGAACACCATTATAATATTTCTATTAATACGAGAATAGAATAAGGCATTACTAGAAACATTTCTATGCTCCTACATCACAAATATCCCAATATATGGAAACAAACAACTAATATTGAAATTTTGGATTTTTGACATTAGAGAGATGAACTTTTTGAAATAGAAACTTAAGCTCTGAAAAATGGAAATATAAACTTAATAGAAATATGAAACTGTAATACTATAGAATTTCAATTGATTTAATGATAATTGCGATTTGAGATGATTAGAGGCTTAAATCATAAAGTTATGAACATTTAGATTAAAATGGTATAAACAAATTTGAAAATTAAGTTGTATTATCATTGAAAATGGATGAAATTGTACATAAGAGAGACAAAAATTTCTTAAGAGGGATGCCAACTCAGATCCAAACCATTGCTTCTGCTAAAATATGCATAGATGCATGCAAATAATTTCTATCCAAAAACCAATTCCCACATGAAAGGCCCAAGGGCCTATCTATAACTATTTCACTATAATACGTTGTTCATATTATATATGTTGGTTTTAGTTTTACCTTGGTCAATATACAAAATTCGTTCTAATTGAGTTGTACTCTTATGTCTTAGTTTGTGAATGATAGCAATAACATACCACATCTATTATGGCTCCAAAACCTTCAATTCGTATACCATGTTGTTGACAACTTAAAAATCATGGTCGTTCTTTTCAAAATCAACAGTGTATAACAATCAATAACCTGCGTGTTATTGACTTTGTACTGTGGTTTTGGAGCCAGAATAGCCATGAGCCCACATATTCCCCGTTATTAACTATGAAATTATTCTGCTATTGGAATATAAGCCATATAGAACAAAACAATGCAAAGAAAGAGAATAGTTAACATCTCATAGAAGCACTCAAAAATGAGATTAAACATGAAAATACATTTGAGCATTTTTCCTTATATTGTTGCATAGCACATCCATTTTTTTTCCTCACAACACTCTTAACCTCTTATAGGAATTTTTCTCGTAAAAGGATGTAAAAAATAATAAAAGGGGAATTACTTTTATAATTAAAAAAAAAAAGTTGGAGTAATTAGTAGAGTAAGCTTCATGGGATTATTATTAATAATAAATAAAATGTAAATATTATTTTGAATGGCGTGTGACAGTTGGAATCATCCTTTGATTATTTTATAAACCCATCAAAAACTAATTTATGAAAGGGAGAAAGAAGCAAGAATTTTTTTTGGATTGGGAAAGAATGCAAAGCATGCCATTTCAGGTTAACTAGTTGTGAGCATTGGAGAAGAGGGCACATAGAGTGTGTTCAACTTGGGGTACAAAGTACATCTAGGATTGTTCTGGCTCAGGTTGTGAGCATATTGTGTTGATTCTTGGAAAGCATTTGGTTTGGTTCTGAAAAGAGCTAATTCCTCCTTGATTGCTCACATTGAAATAGGAATCCGCTCTAGGCAATCTTGTGATTCTCTACATTTTTCAACAAAGATGAGTGTTTAATTATTTTCACAAATAAATTATTTTTATTATTACATAGTTTAATATTTTTTTCTCAAATCGTTTATTATTCAATAAAAAAAATGTAATCACTGTATATATGACACTATAAATTGTTGCATTTAAAATTCTAGATTTTGCATATTAAATATTGGAAAATAGGTAGGTTTCATTTGGCATCAAAGCGATTTCTATCACAATTTAAAAAAAACATTGATAATAAAAAATGATATATTATTGTTGACAATTGCCTTTGAATTAAATTGACCTTGTATTATATTTCACATTTATTTCATAAACCATTATCAACATATGGATAGATATAGAATAACACATATGGACATTAGGCTTAATTGGTGGTATGGCATAACAAAATAAATTTGTATTATTGTGATGCACGATGTTCTAGAAGAACCCGGACCAAACTAAATTAGAAGCATGCAGACCTTTCCTAAGCCTCACAAAGCTAATGGAATGTGTCATGTGATTGGTATGGGGCTGAGTGACATCCAATTAGGTCTGGGCCCATTTGCATTAGTATTTAGATCCCTCTCAAGCAACCAAGACTCATACACACATTACACCAACTTTAGGACCATGGAGGGCAGCACATATCACTTCCAATGATGGGGATCAATATTTAAATGCATCAAGGGGCATAGGAGAGTAGGTGTAATAGTAAGGAGAGTAATTAGGGAGCAGTAGATAGGTGAAAGGTGATCCGAAAGACTTGTTTAATAAGCCCATGACAGCCCATGAGCTTGCATGTGGAGCCAATGGGCTGAATATGAGGAACATGTGAATGCCTATAGGCATGTAGTCATTTTGTTTTCGTCAATTATAGTTTCTGCTTCTTTCCGCAATCACTTGTGTGTTGTGTTTGAAATTTGTTTGGCTACAAGGTTGGACAGTCCATTCTAGAGCCTCTAATCTTAACAACATCAAGTGGTATCAGAGCAAGTTTCAAACTTAAGAAGGTGGGAGTTATAGAAGAGACTTGGTGTGGACAAATCATCGATTGGAGGAAGGTTGTGGGTGTTGTAAACAAATAACCAATTTGAGGCAGTTCCAACCCTAAACCAAATTATTGACATGAGGTATTGACACTTAGATTGAAAGGAAAGGTGTCGCCAAGAAGGATGCTAGTAATGACCAATATCATCGAAAGAGTGGAGGAGATGATGGACATGATGAGAGACGTGAATAATCTCCTGGAGGTTGTTGAGAAAGATCAGAGGAAGGGTATAAACCCAAGATTGGAAGAGGAAAGCGATGACGAAGACTCAAGGATGTAAGAGAAAGATAAGGAGAGTCAAATTAAATCAAGATGATGAAGGCAATTGCAAAGATTCGAATGTGGCCAAGGATTGAGATTCCTAGCTATGTTAGAAGCCTGAATCCAAAATAACTGATTGATTGGATCAATGAGATGGAGGAATACTTAGAGTTTCAGGAGATAGAAGATCTAAAGTGAGAAAATTTCATAAAAAACCAAGCTAAAGGGCATGCCACCCTCTATTGGAAAGAAGTGTAGTTGGACTAAAATTGGAGAGGGATGGAGTAGATCATGAAGTGGGATATGATGGTAAAGAAATTGAAAGGCCAATTTATACTTGTAGACTACAAATTGGAGTTGTTGAAGAAGCTCCAAAATTTGTGGCACAAGGAGAAGACATCGAAGGAATGCACCAAGAAACTCGACAAAATGATCATTAGGATTGGACAGAGTGAAGCGGAAAGAGAGAAGGTGGTGTGGTACATTAATGGCCTTAGAAGCAAAATTCAAGAGGAGTTGAGACTAGTCCAAAAGGCCATCATGGAGGAAGCCTATCAATTTGCATTGAGGGTGGAAGAAAACTTGGCCAGAAGAGAAAAGTGGATGTCGAGGAAGAAGAACCAGAGGGATTCAAAGAGATAGACACAACGAGCTGAGAGGATTTCATATGCAGGGCAAGATAGACAAAGGAGCTCATTTGAAAGCAAAGAGAGGAAACATAGAGATGATTCAAACTATGATTGGAGAGAAAAGGAGGACTATTGTCAGGATATGGAATACCCAAAGACTACAAGAAGATTTGAGAAAGGGTTATTTTGGAGAACTTGTTTTAAATGTGGAGAAGTTGGACATCATGCCTTTCAATGCCAATAGGGGAGTGTTAGGAAGCTAAGAGACTTTGGAGCTAGGAATGCCTATGATGAGGAGGAAATGGATAGATAGTTCAATTTTGCAAGACACCCAGAAAAGAGTGAATCATTGGTCATGAGGAGAGCCTTGTTGCAGAAGGAATCCAAAGAGAAACCAATATAGAGGAGGAACCTGTTTTAGACCAAGTACAAGTCGGTAGGCAAGTGATGCAAGGTTATCATCGATAGTGATGGACAAACAATTTATTTTTTGAAGAGATGGTGTAGAAGCTGAACCTTAAAAGAATTAAACACCCAAATTCATACCAGATTGCTTAGATACAAGATAATCACAAAATTTTGGCGAGTGAACAATGCCTTGTTAGCTTCTACATTGGTTCATATAAGGATGAAGTATTGTGCGATATTATGCCAATGGATGCTTATCACTTATTGTTGGGGAGGCCTTGACAACATGATAGAAGGGCCATACATGATGGGAGGAAGAATACCTAGACCATAGCCAAGGATGGAATGAAACGTATCCTGATTCCTTTGGAGGAAGAATAGAAGGATGTGGTATGTGGTAATGCAAGGATCTTTTTAGTAGAGGAAAGGAAGTTACTAGATGGGTTGAAGCATGAGAACACTTGTTTCACACTCATTTTGAGGAAATACAATAGTAGGGATGTTAGAGATATCGAAATAAAAGGAAAATGAGGTACCATAAGAAGAAATAGTAGAGCTACTTGAGGATTTTCGAGACAATGTCAGATAATATTCTAGAAGGATTTCAATCAGTATGGAGTATTAGCCATCATATACTCGACACGAGGGGAAAGTTTGCCTAACAAAGTGGCACATTGGATGACACTGGCAGAGAATGTCGAGTTGATTATACAATTTCATGAGTTGTTGGAGAAGGGATTGATCTGGGAAAGTCTGAGCTCGTGTGTAGTACTTGGAATCTTGGCACCAAAGAAAGATAAAGAATGGAGGATGTGTATCGATTCAAGAGCCATCAATAAGATTACAATAAACTACCAATTTCCTTTGGCAAGGATGGATGAAAGAATGGATTATTTGAGTGGTATGAGGTACTTCACCAAGATATTTCTCAAGAGTAGATACCATCAAATTGGGTTTTGGGAGCGAGATGAGTGGAAAACTACATTAAAGATAAATGAAGGGTTCTATGAGTGGTTGGTAGTGCCTTTTGGAGACACTAATGCATCTAGCACGTTCATACGACTGATGAATGAAGTACTTAAGGAGTTCTTGGGTATGTTCTTAATTGTTTATTTGGATGCCAATATAATTTTTAGAAAGACAAGGGAAGCACACATCTAGCATATCCCGAACAAGTGTTTCAACGGTTGAGGGTACAAAATTTGTTGATCAACCTCAAGAAGTGAAATTCCATGAAGAATGAGCTGGTCTATTTGAGATTTGTGATCTCTATGGAAGAGTTGAAGATAGATTTAGAGATGGTGAGAACTATTGCAGAGTGGCCAACACTGGTAGACACTGGGGAGGTGAGATATTTTCACAGTTTGGCAAGTTTTTACCTATAGTTCATCAAGAACTTTAGAACTATTTGTACACCTATAACAAAGGTAATGAGAGGAGACTGGAGGGGGTTGAAGTGGAAATCCAGAGCACAAAAGGGTTTCGAGTTTTCGAAATAAAAAGTGATGGAGCAACTGATATTGACTCTACTAAATTTCAATAATGTCTTTCAGGTGGACTGTGATGCGAGTGACAATACTATAGGAACCGTTTTAAGTCAAGAAGGGACACTCATTGCCTATTTCTTTGAGAAGTTGAATGATTCCTAGAGAAGATATTTAGTATATGATCAAGAATATTATACCATAATTCAAGCATTAAAGAAAATGTGACATTGTCTGCTACGAAAGGAATTTGTATTGTACATTGATCACCAAGCACTACAATATTTGAACCAAAGGCACATGAATTAGGTGGATTTCATGCAAAGTTACACCTTTGTCCTTATAAATGGAGTGGAAAGTCAAATCAAGTTGCAAATGCATTGAGAAAAATAAGAAATTTGATGATGCAGATGAGGGTAACTATAATGGGATTTGAAAAATTGAAGCATCTTTATTAGGATGATCCCAACTTTATAGAGGCATGGAGGGCATGCAGAGAACCAATAGTAACAAACAAAAGAAAGTGCTTGGATTATTTCATCTAGGATGGTATGTTGTTAAAAAGAAATCAATTGTGTGTTATCAGGAGCTTAATGAGGGAGAATCTAATCAAGGAGAAACATTCTAGAGGAGTGGTGAGGCACATTGGTGTTGACAAATTAGTGGATTTGGTGAAGGAAGGATTTTTTTGGACTCATATCTACAAAGATGTTTGAAAATATGTGGAGGATAGGACTTTTCAAGTAGAAAAGGGAGATAGCTGGAAAACTAGATTGTATTAGCCTCTTCCAATTCCAAAAAGACCTTGGGAGGATATTAATATGAATTTTGTGTTGGGATTTCCAAAGACTCAAAGGTGGCATGACTCTATCTTTGTGGTGGTGGACCGATTATCTTAGATGGGATACTTATTCCTTGCAAGAAGACTCATGATGTGGTTCATATTGTTGACCTACTCTTCCAAAAGGAGGTGAGGCTAAATGGGGTACCAAACACCATGTTTTCAGACTAGGATACTGTTTACCGAATACTTTTGCTATGGAAAAAGATACAAGAAAACTTGAAATTCAGTTCAATATTTCATCCACAAACTAATGGATAGACTGATGTAGTGAAAAAGAGCTTGGGGAATTTGCTTAGATGCTTGGTAGGAGAAAAAACTGAGAATTGGGATTTGATATTTGATATTTCCACAAGTAGAGTTTGTGTTCAATAATTCAGTGAAATGGAGCACTGAAAGGACACCATTTTAGATCATTATCAAACTGAACCCAAGGGGAGTGACCAAACTCTGGAACAACAACCCACCAGGTAAGAAGAGCACGAAGGCAAAGGAGTTTGTAGAGAACATTTAGAAGGTTCACTAGGAAGATCGACAACACTTAGAAAGCATGAACAATTAGTGCAAGGAGAAAGTAGATACCAAGTGAAGACAAAAACAATTCGAAGTTGAGGATGAAGTCATGGTATTTCTCTAGAAGGGGAGATTTCTATTAGGTAAGTACAACAAGTTGAAGATGAAGAAGTTTGAATGATTTCATAAATGCCTACAAAGTAGAATTACCAAAAGGTATGGACATTTCACTAATATTCAACATTATAGATCTCTACTAGCTCCATGGGACATAGGAGGATGGTATTGATGCATTATCTTAGTAGCAGTTGCCATAGGCACCACCAAAGAAGATTGAGTAGATCCTTGATAGTCAAATTAGTCATAGCACCCAAAATAAGAAGTATAAGGAATATCTAACCACATGGAGAAATGAGTAGGAATAAGAAGCAACTTGGATATCAGAGAATGAACTGAAGTAGTTTGGAGCACACTTGACAATGTGCGAGGTGCACTTTTTAAATAATCTAGGGGGTCTAACACGGGGGTGTTCTAGAAGAACCTAGACTAGACTAAATTACAGAAGCATGCTAACCTTTCTCAAGCCTCGCAGAGTTAATGGAGTATGTCATGTGATTGATATGGGGATGAGTGGCATCCAGTTAGGTCTAGACCCATTTGCATTGGCAGTTAGATCCCACTCAAGCAACCAAGTTTCATACATGCATTACACCAACTTTGGGGCTTGGGAGGCTAATGCAAATCACTTCCAGTGATGGTGATTGGTATTTAAACACATAAAGGTGCATAGGAGAGAAAGGGTAGTAGTTAGGGAGTAGTACAGACAATTGAAGGGTGAACTGGAAGACATGTATTATTGTTATCTTTAATAAACTCATGGCAACCTGTGAGCTTGCATGTGGGACCAATGGGCTAAATCTAGGGAACATGTGAAGGTTTCTGGGCATGTAGTCGTTATGTTCTCATTAATAAAAGTTTCTACTTCTTTTTGCAATCACTTATGTGTTGTTTTCGACATATGTTTGGCTGTAAGGTTGGATAGTCCATTTTGGACCCTCTAACCCCGATTGCATCATATTGCATTTTGACGCTAAAGTTGTGACATATTTGATGAGTTTAAAACACATTCAATAGTCCAAAGCTTGATCCTCCCATATTTCATTGCTTCTTGATAATTGTGGCATGTCATATGAGATATAGGCAACATATTGGAAATATTGGGGTTTTGAACTTGGTTACTCATGTGTTTGTCCCTGTTAACCATCTCATCACATCCTAGATTTTTTTATTTTATTTAATGAAATAATTTTTCATATATATAATCATGAATTTTTTTAATCTAGTTTTAATATATTTTGTGCTATTGATTTTAAATGCTTGTGTTTTTTATTTATATATGAAAATTTTCATCAATCATATGTTTGGCTAGCCTGGTTAAATCTTTGGGTAAACCCCTATTTTCTAGGAAATTTACTTTAACTATTGATTTTATGCTCTCCAAAATTAACAATCGGTTCACTGTTATTATGTGCAATGTCCCATGTCTCTAATTTGAATGATTTTTTCTTTTATACTGCCACTTTGTGATAGAATTATTGTAGGGAAAATAAAATGTTGCATGCATAGAGAGTGACCTTTACATGGTCAAAGCAAATTAAAGGCATTCGACAATAAATAGTTTTTCATACCATTAGTTGAACTTTAGTCTTAGATTCTCATGTCTATAGACTTTATGGTGTGAAAGAGTATAAAACAAAATTTGTTGGTTGTTTATAACATGTCGAAATCATTCGAAAGAACTAAAAAATGGTATATGAAATTTCAACTCAAGAAAAACTATATAATCTAGCTCTCAAATAAGAGGAGTTTCATGGAATAGTTATTCCTTACATATTTCTAGATTATGAGTTCCCAATATATTATTAATTTATACAACATTGAATTATTTTTCTTTTCAATAAATGTGGATTCTTTAATGTGATAAACAAACACAAAATAAATTAGATATTTTTTCTTGAAAGATAGAGTTATTGGAGTATTATGGCAACACTAGTATTGGAGAGGAAGAAAAACATTGGGTAACCAATTTAGAAAGATATTCTGATCTTCAAAACACCAATAGCTAGGATAGGACAAGAATTGCCACTTATCAATAAAAAATAGTTCTCTGAACTAGTGGCAAGATATTAGCCAATCTTTGAAACAAAGAGCTAGCAAAGTAAAGTAGTCAAAATTCAAATAATTATTTCAACAAAAGTATCTTTCAATTTATTTTATAAAAGAAAAGAGAAACAAATTTTTTGAATTAAAACAAAGATTCCAAGCAGTTAATGAATACAAACATAATTTTGAAAGGCTTGATCAATTTGTACCATTTATTGAAGGACATGATCAAGTAGTTTGATTCATTAATGGTCTGACATGGATACCAATCTCATGTATGGTGCGGTAAATCAGTCTCGATAGATGAAGCAACTCAAATTACAGAAAAAATTTGAAACACATAATCAAGTTATGAAGCAGTTTAGGAAAAAAATTAAAAGAAAGCAAGATGAATAAGGTAAAAATAATTTTAAACAAAATACCTTTCATTGCAATCCACAAATATGGTTGATTGAAACAAGCATAAACTTACATCTCCTAAGATACAATATTGGACTTGTGGTGAGATCCATTATCAACAAGATTGTCTTTGCAAATGACAACTACATGGACACAAAAATAATAATCCATCTACTACTCATTCAAAATCAAACATGAAGATTTCTGCATTTGTCGACACAAGTGAGATACATTTCCAACCTTCCCTAATTGAAATTAAAGGCTTCATACATGGCCACCCTATTTCTTGTTGATTCTAGTAGTATCCATAATTTTATCTCTCCTAGGAGTTTCTAAACTAAAAATTACATCTAAGTTGATTGAACCTTTAGGTGTTGAAATGGTTGATGGTAGGATAGTTAAACAAATTGGTACAATTATTTAAAACCTAGAGTTTGAATTAGATAACTTGGTAACACATGATCATTTTCATATATTGAATCTTGATAGGCATGATGCCATTCTAGGTATTAGTCGGTTAGAGAGAAACAATGCCTTCCTTAATTGTGAAAACAAACAAGTTATCTTAAAATTTAATTTGGGGGCATGTTGCATTTTACAGGGGGAGAAAAGACATCTTCTCATTAAAACTATTTCAGCCATGCAAGTCAAACGTAGTGCTAGAAAAAATTGCAAAATGTTTTGTGTTATGCTTTTCCAAATAGGTGGTAAATTTAATGTAGACATCAATATTAAACCTATAATACAAGAATTCAAAGATGTTTTCGTTGAGGAATTAGATAGTTCAACCCCTAAGAGTTTGGTAGAACATGCAATTGATTTGTTTCCCAAGGAAAAACCTACCTCTAGAGCTCCCTATCGTTAATCTATCCTTGAATTAATAGAACTAAAAAATCAATTACTTAAAGAAAAATAAGACCAAGTGTCTCTCCTTAGGGTATACCAATATTATTTGTCAAAAATGTATAGACTACCGACAACTTATTTATTTGCAATCAAGATATCATCAAATACATATTGAGGAATCTGGCATTGACAAAATCATTTTTTTGAACACAATATGGCCATTATGAATTTGTAGTAATGCCTTTTGGTTTGACCAACGTAATTGCAACTTTTATGATCTTGATGCAAGATGTTTTTCTTCCATTTTTGGATGTGTTTGTGATCATTTTTCTAGATGATATCTTAATATTCTCAAAAAAATAAAAAAGAACATAAACAACATATAAAGATGGTCCTAGAAACTTTCCAAAAACATCAACAAAATTGAATTCTTTAAATTTGAACTATCTTATTTAAGTCTATCATCTCTAAAAAGGGTATTTCACTTGGCCCTACTAAAATTAAGGGTATTCCAAAAGATGCTCATGAAATCAAAAGTTTTTTAGCATTATTGAGGTTTTATCATCGATTTGTTGGAAATTGTTTAGAATTCATTGCACTTTTGACTGATATAACTAGGAAAGAACAAAGTTATAAATGGACCCTCGAATATGATAAGGCTTTTGAAACATTGAAAACTCTATTGACATCTACACCTATTCTTTGCATTCCAAATTTTAGCAAACCCTTTGTTGTGATTATTGATACATGTGGTACAAGTATAGGTGGTTTTCTAATGCAGGATAATCAAATAGTATGTTACGAATCAAGAATGTTGCTACGTGATGAAAAAATTACCTATCCATGATCTTAAACTATTAGGCATTATCCATGCTTCAAAGGTTTGGCATCATTACTTGTTAGAAAATAAGTTTATATTAAAAATTGACCTCATAGTCTACAACACATTTTTACTCAACCTCAAATTCACATGAGACAAAGGAGATGGATGGAACTTTTAACTGAATCTGATGTCACTATCCACTATGTCCCAATAAAAGAAAACGTAGTAAAAAATATTTTGTATGAATGTCTTAACCCTAGAGAGAAGCCAATTTGAAAAACATATCAAGTCCAAGTTACCTATTGATGACTATTTTCACCTAAATTATGATGGTTTCCAAAATTGATCCTATAATGTCCATTTAAAGGATCGACTTGAACACTATTTACTAGGTAACAACGGTCTCTTTTGATACAAAGGAAGATGATGTATTCTTGATTTATCTGAACTTAAACAACATTTGAAGGATAATCATGATATACCTATAGCAAGACATCCTATATTCCATAAAACCTATCTTTCAGACAAGAAGAAATACTTTTGGCCTCAAATGAAGACATATGTAGTACCCCTGCCCTAATAAGATTTTAAAACCCGGTTTGACCTTGGTTGACTTTTTAAATGGCCTTCTTGGATGGTTGATTTACCATGTTGTAATGTTATAGACAGGTATTATGCTTAATGTGTGTACCCGTAAATGTTGATTTCACATCGATTCTTATGTAAGATTAGTTGTTCTTCTTATTTGTGTTATTAATCTTGGGCTAACACTTTCATTCAATATATATGTATGCATGTGTGGTTCATGGTTGCAAGAGATTGCAGGTACAATGCTGCATAGGTACGAGGTTCGTCTCCACCTAGATTCGCAGGTTTGAGTGTACCTAATTGGTCCTAAGGAATTGGATTCGGCAGTCGTAAGACCCTGCGTTTTACCCTAGTTGTGCTCTAGTGAGCGTCGTCAGTCATCCGTCAGTTTCCCCCTTGGTTGGGTTTGCGAGTCGTGTATGTGTTTGTCTTTCTTGGGTTGCATGTTGTGCGTGTGGTAAAATTGATTATTTAATCCCAAGTATTTAATTAGATTGAATGTGTTTTTACGCATTAGTAAATTAAGGGAGTAAATTTAATAGGATCCCTTTGCATGGTTAATCAATAATCAGATTGCTAAATTCATGTTTGTAGCAAATTTGCTTAAATAGTTATTTTTAAATAATGAATTTATTTAGTATATGCATTTTGAAGGAAAGGTTAAATAGTATTTGAAAATAGAAATATCTTACCCTCTTTGGCATTTTGAAATAGAAATGTTAGTTTTAATTAAAATAAGAAAATCAATTTTAGAAGAAAAAGCAAGCTTTGCATATTTAAATTGTTTGAAAAATGATTTTCATTTTTATTTGGAGGAAAATATTTTAAATCCAAAAAAATGATTTTTGGTTAAACAATTTCCCTTTTTAACCTAGGTTTTGAAAAATATTTTGGAGAGAATTATTTTTGGAATGGAAATTTTGGGCATTTGTGGGAGAAGGATTTTCTTGAGCTTGCAGGTTGGGCTCTTCATCAAATCATTCCCAGGATTGCTGAATAAGGTTGGATTCTTGTTTATCTCTTTGGTTTTATTGTTTAAAAGAGATTATTTAGATTTAGAAGAAATTTGGTTGTGCTTGTTGAAAATCTCATATATTTTGTGGAATATGGAAGAGTTGTAGTTAAATATCAAATTTAAACCCTCTGTGCTTTCATTCCCAACCTCTAGATCAAATTTTGGTTGCTCAAATTGATTTCAAAATTTAAAAAAATGGGGTTGGTTGTTCATAATAAAATTTTGTTAAAACTCCAAATGAATGTTTTCAAATTCAAGTTTTAAATTGGGAAATTAGTTTGTGTTTGGCAAATTAGTTGGATAAATGTGTGTACATTAATTCTATTTGCCCAAATATGGTATCCGGATAGAGAGATTTGCCCAATTTTAACTTTCTGGGACTGGTTATCAACAATTTAATATATGAAAATCTTGGGAATCTGGAAGTTTAATTATCAGATTTTATTGTTTTGTCTTAGTTTGAGACTGTGCATTTTGGGAGTGTTTTATTTATTTTTATTTTTTTTTAAATTATAATAAAAAAAAAATTGGATTTGCGTGTGTGGGTGTGGGGAGCCATGGCTCTACCCATAGCCCACGATGGAAACCACAGCCTGTGGCTCCATGGCTGTCGAGACCACAGTTCGTGGAAACCACGACTGTGGTAACCACAGCCCGTGGTAACCATGGGTGTGGGGGCCACCGTGTGGCATTAAATCAAATAAAGAAAGTTTTTTTTAAATGTTTTTTTTATTATTAATTTATTAATTAATGTGTATTAATAAATAGATATTAATTGCTAAATTATTAATTAATGTATATTATTAAATATATATTAATTGCTAAATTATTAATTAATGTATATTATTAAATATATATTAATTGCTAATTATTAATTAATGTATATTAATAAGTATATATTAATTGTTGTTCAATTATTAATTTATTAATTAAGGTATATATATAAAGATATATATACTAATTAATATCTTTAGTTTGTATATTTGTTTAAATATATGCAAGGAAATTTTATTTCATTGGGAAATGATTATCTATTTTAGTTTCTTTAAATGTATATTTCCATATTCTGGAAAGTGTATCTTGGTTTTGGAAAAAATAAGTTTAGATAAATTGTTTTGAACAAGTATGGAATGATGTTTTTTTTTGAAAAATAAATATCATATTTTAGTTGATTAATGTATATTTGATTATATCTTTGTGTGTTCTGTATATAATTATAATTATATGAATATGATTTTGGTTTGAAAACTCATGATGAAGTATTTATATTATTTTATGATGCAAAATGAATTATAGTGGAGTTAGTAAACCATGAGCGACATGTACCTAGACAAGGTAGAAAAATCGCAATTAAATTAGATCTATTAGAAAACCGGATCAATGGTAATGTTTAAACGATATGGAAGAAGATTGTCATTTTCGATTTATGTCTATGCATGTTTAATTCTCTGTATTCGCATCTGATTAAGAAATGGCAAGTCCTTGATTGTGATTGGTGGATATTGTCATATGTTTATTTTGGTACCTGCTTAGGTCCTTGATCTCGAGTTTTGGACAATTTTCTTGTGATTGTTTGTATTTGGTCATGTCCTTTATGTGAGTGTTGGGTGTTGTTATGTGTTGACTATAGTTGGTCATGTCTCTAGTCAGAGAATCGTCAGCCAATGCACCTCGTATGAGGACTTGTTTGGCCAAGTGGGCATTCCTACTGTATTGATCTTCGTATGCTTGTCCTAGTGTGTACCTTGGTTTTAAGAGTTCGTTTGATTATGGTCTAGTGTCATATGGGAGAGTGGCTTTCGAGTGGGGGCTGCGCCCAAAGTGGTAGCAGGGTAACCCATCGAAAGTGTGTCTAAACAAGTGATAACTTAATAGTTTATTAGAGAGTTTAGTTAATGAAAAATACTAAGTAAGATAATTGTGCCTCACGCATGGGATGAGTGCTAGTATAGACTCAGAATGCAGTGAGAAGGCCTGAAATGGCAAACCAACAACCTTGTCTTCATGAAAGGATGTGTTGGGTCCACATAAGACTTGGATGGGCCGGAGGTTCGGGAAAGGTTGCCAGGGTAACCCAGTAGATGGGGTCGGGACCTATGGAGGCCTACTAGGGTAACCATACCAAATTATGTGATGACACTTGTCCCTTATGTTCACTAGTGTGCAATTTGTGTGGTCTTTGTTAGGAATACTGTTTTGGAGTCATATATGTTTGTTTATGCCCTTGTGAGTACCTGATATTCATGTTAGACCATGGATTGCTTTTGATGGGTTGCGAGGACTTAGTTTTGTGGGTGCTCCAGTTTTTCTTTTGTAATTGATGCTCTGCAAAAAGGATTAGAAAACCTGTTTGATGGAAACACACACAAGAGCACAAGAAACAAACGTTAGTGTTAGCAACAAAAGATTATCCTAAACAGGCATATCAAGAGAGATATTAAGCATGAAATAGAAAGCATATAAACATAGAATGAAATAGCTAATCAAGATGCTCATAGTTGCTCCTCCCTTGTTCCTCTCCTCTCCAAGTCCCAAATGAGTGTAGCTCTCAGCTTTTAGCACTAGCCATGGATGCCATATGGAGATTCAAGATAGTTGAATATGATAAGCAAATACTATGCTAGAGTAGATAGTGATGCTATGAAAAAGCTCTATGCTAATGCCAGTATAACAACAATACTCTAAAATGCTTCTCCTTTTGCTTGAGGAGAAGGGTTCTATTTATAGAAGAAATAGGGAAATGAAGGGTTAAGATTGAGCAATCTTAACAAGGGTTAGGATTGAAAGTTGGGGATCCATGTGCACAATTGGCACCAATAAAATGGTGACAAGTTTCAACATAGGATTGGGTTGAGAGAAGAGGTTGGAGGCATTAAAGGCCTGAGAAGACCTCATGGTTATCTAGAAGGTAAGGGTCAAGTCTAAATTAAGATTACCCATTGGATTAAGAGTTAATCCAAGGATAAACCTTTGTGCAAATGTTTAAGAGATAATCATGGTCAAAGCATTAATGGCCTGATGAGACCTTTGGGTTGGGTAGAGGTTGAGTCAAAACAAATGTTTTAACCATGTGGGAGGGTTTGAGGTAACCATTAATGGTTATTGGAGACTTTGGGGATTAAGTGGTTGAAGGTTGAAAGCCTTCAATGGTTATCAAAGACTTTGAGCCATTTAGTGGTTGAAGGTTGGAAGCTTTCAAAGGTTATCCAAGACTTTGAGGGTTAATTTGTTGAACACACAAAGCATTAATTGCTTTTCAAAGACTTTGGAGTCTTTGAGAAGTGACTCCAATTTGCTTAGGAATGTGACAATATTTAGGGGATGGATTAGGCTAATTAGGAAGGGTTTAGAAGAATTTAGAAGGGGTTTAGGCATGCAAGTGGATTTTGTAGGAAAATGCAAGTGGGAGAAATTTTGGTATTTTCAATTAAAATAAAATCATTTATTTCAATTAAATGGTGTAATTTGCATTTGGATAAATATTCAAATAAATATTAATTTATTTAAATGAGAAAAATGAAGATAAAGCATTTAAAATGCTTGAAGACTTTGAGGGAAACCATTAAAGGCTTGAAGACTTTAAGGAAAACCATTAAAGTCTTAAGAAGACTATAGAAGGAAGCCATCAAGTTTGAAGACTTTAAAGCCATCAAGTTTGACTACTTTAAGGGAAACCATTAAAGGTTTCAAGTGGGTGAGGATAAATAGGATTTTAAATAAATAATTTATTTAAAATAGTTGTGCAACTTGCTTTTGTAGGAAAATACAAGTGGGTGGAGGATAAAGGTGATTTAAATAAATTATTTATTTAAAATAATTGTGCAACTTGCTTTTGTAGGAAAATACAAGTGGGTGGAGGATAAAGGTGATTTAAATAAATTATTTATTTAAAATAATTGTGCAACTTGCATTTGTAGGAAAATGCAAGTGGGTGGAGGATAAAGGTGATTTAAATAAATGATTTATTTATTTAAATGTGAGAGGTGGGATTTTGGGGGTTTTAAATAAATATTAATTTATTTAAATGTGAGAGAAGATTTAATTAAATAAATATGATTTATTTATTTAATTATTGGTCTGAATTTGGTTAAGTGAATTAAATCAAATAAATTGAATAATTTATTTAATTAATAGGAGAATAGGGTTAAGATGAATTAATTAAATATTAATTTAATTAATTATTAATTGATGGTTAAATAATCAAATAAATACTAAGTATTCATTTAATTAAGTGGACAGATTTATGTGACTACAGTAATTGTTTCTTATCATGTTTTAGATGGATCTTTTTCTTTTTCTGGGATCATTCTTGTATCTATTGGACCGATGTGGTCGTATGTATTCTTTGTTTATGTACACCTTATTGGAAGGTTGTAAATGATGTGAACCTTATGTATTCTTCACCCTATTATTTATCAAAGGGGTCTTGCAATTGAGCAGACCTAGAGATGTAGCCCACTAGGGGTGAACTCTGATATCAATTATGTGTTATGTAGTGTTTGTGTTCATCTGTTTCCTTTTTATTTAACATGTATGGATGTCATTATGGTTAAAATGTATTATGTGGATTAGATGATGTTAATCTTAAATGCATGTATGTAGTTATCTTATTAAATGCAATAATATTGATCATGAAGGATGTAGGTTGGTATAATGGAAAGTATTCATTAGCTTTTAATGTAATTAAAGTATGTATAGAAATTAGATGCATGACTTATGTTTTAATGTAAGATTGGATGTAATGTATGGTTAAATTGTAATGGATGAACTTAATCATGTTATCTATATTTTTTAACCTACCGAACAAATTTATCCTTTGTTTAAAGTATTATCATGTCATTAAGTTAATCAAGTGAATTGGATTAATTAGCGTAAGTTGAGTTAAGTGTTAAATCAAGTAATCACGTTGGGAAACCCTTTAGGTGTTAGTTAAGTCTTCCGTTATGTAATCTGAACTTAATGTTAACTCCTTGTACCTTTATGTTGTTACAACTTAGAAAAAAAAATATAATTGCACTTTATTCTTGTGTTTTTGCTTTATCCCTTCAGGGTTTCCTGGTGGGGCATTACATTCGGTATCAGAGCCAATGTTGCAAACACTGGGATCTTTGGTGTCACTTGTGCCCTTAGTTGGTGTGAGGTGTATAGACCTTATGTTGTATGCTTGTCCTCCTATTGTATGCGTGTGATTGAGGCATAGGATCTTGAAGATCTTAAGGACTCTTGTTCTGTTCTTTTGTGTATTCTTTCAAGGAAACTTTAATTGTGTGTAACATGTGTGTTCACACCCTGCTTTCACCTTCCTAATGTTGGTACTTTTTGAGTTATTATATGTGCTTTGTTTGCTTATTAGATATCTTGGTCTATGATTACTCTTATTCTAAGAGAGAGTTGTATGTACCTCCCTTGTTGATTGTTGTACTCTTTAGACTAATCCATTGGGTTGGTCAATGCTTGTTTTGAATATGAAAGTATGAAATGTGCTTGTATTATGATTATGATCTAGCTTGGTTTTGTTAATTTGAAGGACTGATATGGTAGATGTTGAGTGCTTATGATGTAGTGAATTGAATGGTTATCATCCTTCCTCTTTCTCTCTAGAAATTAAAATGTTTATTTTATGTGTATTTATCACTTATGTAAGTTTTCTAATTGCGAGAGAAAGGTTGTGACTTCTTGAACCCTTGTGTCATCCTAATGAGTCTAATGTGTATTTAGATAATAAGAAGGCTATGGGTTTAAAAGATCATGATGTTATTGGGAGGAAATTGTATGTTTCATAAAGGAATTCACCATGTGTATTGTAAGAGTAACATAATGAAATTTCTATCTTAGGTAATGTGTGATTTCAAACGAATAGCGAAAATATGAAACTGCCTTGTTTGTAATAAGATGTGTAAAAAGGGAACATGTTATAGTGGCTAAGAGTGTGTTGATGTGTTCCATGAAAGGTTTCTTTGTGTTTCATAATACCGAGTCAATTGAGGACCTATTTGAACAAAGCTACATTGAGCTTGCTTTTGGATATTTATATAATTGACTCAGTAGGAATAGTAAGTGCAAATGAAAAGCTTGTTTGATGTGCATGAATTAATATGTATTATTTAGTTGATAGCTCCTCTTTTACCTTCTTATCGTACTTTGACATTCGATGAAAGTTGCAGATTATGATATATTTCGTATTAATTAAGAGTAGTGAGTGTTCGCAAGAGGTCTTGCATGATCAAAAAGATTGTTTGTCTTGATTTCTTGTTTTTGGGTAAATTAGGACATTCAACTGCAACCATAGTATTTGGAAATGTAATGTTAGGCCAATTGGCATTCTTCTAAAAACGGTAGTGAAATGAAAACAGTACAATTAAGATGATAGGCTTATAGTGAGAAATTTAAGCGTGTTGTGTGATCTTGTTAATTTTGTGCTTATGTATGAAATAGGTTGACTATCAAACTCTCTTTCCCTTCTCTCTACCTAGATTGTAAGATTTTTAGAAATGCTACTAAACAATGCATTGATTTAAATAGAATGTTTATAAAGCATATGAAATTGTATTTTTGCATTTTGGCTTCATATTGAAAGATGGAAGTCTTAAGCTTCGGAAAGAAATTTTGCATGGTTAGTAATGAGAATGTGAATGCTGAGTGGAATTAGTGAAAGATATAGGAATGATGTTACTTCCTTATTTAATTTGAATCGTAAAGAATTACAGTACTTGCAACTAGAATAAATGTTAGAAATTAGGATCTTCGGATACTAATCATTATAAACAAGATTATAAAGTAAATGAAATATGAAACATACATGCAAAATGTACACATTACACAAGATATACATGGGGAAAACCCTTTCGGGTAAAAAACCCCATAAAGCATCATTTAATTAAAACACTTACAAATATAGTCTATAATAAAATAGACATGAACCTGGGGGCACTCCTCTAATACTTCCACATGGTTAATAATACCTCATATGCATAGTGATACAACTCACAATAAAGCTCCAAATTCACACACCTCTCAAATGAGAGAGAACCTCCTTAAATATAGGAGGAAGGGTGACTTCACTAGTCACACCTTTTCAATAACCCCCACTCATAAATAATTAATAATCTAATAGTTATTAGATTATAATTATTTTAAATGGGATATGCTTATAAAGCATATAATATATAAGGTTTTATAACCTTATAATAGAACATTATATATAAATGTTATAAGGATGTGATCCCTAATAACATTATGTTCTAACACTCCCCCTTAATGTTAATAGGGGATCACATGTCAATTTCCATAGAAGAAAAAATGAAGCACCCCAGTAACGTAGGTCTTCTTTGACAGTGATAAACAAGGACACAAATATATGCCAACATGAAGATCATGCATTCCAGACTACATGAAAGTCATCTTGTCATAATTTATAATCCCAGTGTTTTAAAAATGATGTTGTGAGGTCTTGAAAAATTATATTGGAGCCGCGGTCCCCTCAAATTAGCCTCTCCCCAGGTTCATTACATAGTGCCCGTAGGTCTTAATACAATGCTTTTACAAGTGGAAGTTTTACAAGGAGAAGAATTTACAATATGCCCGTAGGACTTCAAAAAATATGCCCGTAGGTCTTATGATACTATGCCCGTAGGACTTAAAAAATAAACGATTTAGCCACTAGGTGGTGTCATTGACATGCACACTCCACCTCAATGGCATCACCTAAGGCCAAGCATTATTTGAATTTGGAGCATATAATGCCTAAAGGTCTTATACCTATTAGGTCTTAAATCTAGGATTTAGCCACTAGGTGGTGTCATGTACACTCCCCCTTAATGGCATCACCTCAAAGCCAATCACTGCATAGAGGATTTCAAAGTGATGGCTAAAAATATAATATATAGTATGTGCTCATGATCTTCAAAGTGTCTTTATTATAAAATGCTTTCACTTGAGTGAGGTGCCCATGATCTTCAAGGTGCCTTTATTATATAATGCTTTCACTTGAGTGAGGTGCCCATGATCTTCAAGGTGCCTTTATTATAGAATGCTTTCGCTTGAGTGAGGTGCCCATGATCTTCAATGTTTATTTTGATCTTTAGAAATGATATTCTCTAGAAAGAGTAAAGTAACTTCAAGTAATATAGTACTTTCATATGTATCCAAATGGAATTCTTCAATAAATCTTCAAGGCCATATTGATTCTTCAAGAGCTACATTCATATTTTGTCCATTTGATTCAAAGACACATAGAAGATAGTCTTCTTATTAAAGTATTATAGCATCCATGTAATAGCACTTGCACCATATGTTTTGAAGGCATAACCTCACCATAGAAGAAACAATATAGTTAGTAACATGGCAATCAACTTCATTTTTGGTGCAAAGAAAGAACATAATATTATTTTTTTTGTCATTTGCCAAAGATCATATAATATTCCTTATAAATATAAAATACAGTCCAATGATTGGTAGAAAGGAGATCAACATGTATTTTCATGGGAATAGGAATAATAATTTTTTGTCTCGTTTAAAATACAAAAATAGACATGCTACTACATATAGTAATGATCCATAAAAAAATTAGGCAACAGGTGAGCTATCCTTTCTAGGTTTGCTCCCCAGACAGTTTATAAGGGCGATAGTCACCCATTATAAATAGTATGATTGAAAAAAAAATGGATCAAATATAGAATAGAATAACAAATCACTTGGATCTCCAAAAAAGGATGCTAATGAGAAATTTTTAAATTCACTTATGCATATTTACTAGCTTGTACATTTCATAAAAAAATACTTTACCCTACATTTATAGATAGATAGATAGATGATTTCTTGTTTATCATTGTGATAGTTTGATATCAAGGAATTTTCTTATCAAACATACTATAATCAAGAATATTCTTAATATTAACATAAGTCATATCCTCCATCAAATACCTATAAAAATTAAATTTGAGATAAATCATGGTGTTTCTTCCTTTATTCCTACTAGTTCACATGTGACTTTTTGTGATGCACTTAAAGGACTAATATAATAACAGGTACTTTGGGAGGGTCACATGAAAATATGAACTAAGACTAGATGAATCAACTGTATTAAAAATTCATATGGAAGGATCAACACCATTAGTTATGAAGTGCTTGTTTATTTGTTCGTGTCTCACTAACAAGTTATTTATAAAAGATAGCATAAAATGACAAAAGAGACATTACTACATCCACTCATACTAATTGACTATCAAAGATATTATAAGGAAGAGTTATAAGAGAATTATGAAATATCAACACTTATAATGGATGATCTAGGAAAGGACAAGTCTACACCATCTCTTATAACATTGTGAAACAAACCCCATTAAGACTATTCTTCATATATATACCTAATCTTCCATGAAATCAAATTATTTATTTTGTGCATATCCAGCTATTATTGCAGTCTTAATCTATTTGACTTGAATTCTTTCAAACAGTTCACTTCCCTTGTGCATTTTGAAAAATAAAATAAAATGTAGATTTAATGTTTGCACTAATGAAGAATTTCCATAAAAAGGTTTTACATGTTTATTCATAAAGTACATATGACTCTCTATGACGTGTCTAACTTATAGATAAAAAGATTGTGCTTTCACATGGCACATTAAGAGTTACATCTCTTTGCTTCCAAGTGAGTCATTTTTTACAAAGATATCATATTTGGTCCATCTTGAAGTGTTAAAAGTGTCCATGTAAGGGTTAGAGTCATTTATGTCAAAAATACAAAAATACAAAAATTGTAAAAATTGTAAAGTTGCAACATTACCAAAAAGTGCAACAAAAATGTAAAAATGAAATCCATTGGTCATGAGGTGGTTAGAGTAGTTATAAAGGAGTTGGAAATGGTTTATAAAACCATATTTGGTCAAAATCAAGAGGGTAGATCAGTTTGGAGGGGATTTGACAAAGATTATCCATCAAACCCTCAATCTGTCATGAGTTTTTAAGGAATCCATGGCTATCATAGGTCCATGGAGGATCCCATTTGGTGTAATTTTTATATGTAGAAGTTATTTAATAATAGATTAATGAAATATATTTCAGATGAATCATTTCTTATGCATTTTTGTAAAGTATTTGGCAAGATATGTTTATCTTTACAATAATTGTCAAAACCCTACCAAGGGTTACTCGGTTTTGAGAAAATGATCATAACTTTTGATTTAACCGTTGGATTTGGCTCAAATTTTGAGAGGAATTGTGTAACTTAGTATTATAAATTATGACTGAAGAGTTTGTATTTAAGATCAATATTGTAAACGTTATTGATGACTGTTTGTTACAGTTCATGGTGAAAGGCAGACTGGTGAAGGCAACAACAGTCCAGTTGCAACATTTGGTTTTGTCACATGAGGAATAGTAATTAAGAAAGGCTATATGTTTTGGAAAGTTCTTTTAATATTCTTTCCATTTATTTTTGTCTTACTTAATTTGGTTAAGAATTGAATTTTGTGTGGTTATTTTGGTGAAAATAGTTTTTAAAGGATGAAACCCTAAACTAGGGTATTCCATGGCAATAAAGAATTTGTTCTCTCATGTTATGGTAAATATTATGATCTGAAATCTTTAATGAAGGTTTTTAGGGATGTAATATAACCTTTGAAATTGGTTTGGAGTTGAGAAGAATGTTTTATCTTTTTATATGCCTCTTGATTCAAGTTTAAAGTCTACCCTTGAATGAAGGTTTTATGGTTTGTGATAGATGCTCTACATCAATGCTTTTTATGATAACTAGTTCAATATTAATTGATCATTGTGGTTGGCCCATAACAATGTGGATGCTTGCACCCTGGGTTCTTCTTCAGACCCTCCCATGTCCCAAATTGCTGTTGGATCTTCTGTTGTCCCTGCCTTTGTTGTTCCTACATCTCGGGCTGCTGGATCTTCTGTTGTCCCTGTCTCTGTTGTTCCTACCTCTCTGGATGTTGGTTCTATTCCTCTTGATGATAGGGGATCCTCTCTTCTGGTTCCATCCTCTTGGAAAAAGGCTGCTGCTAGGGTTGAGGAGGGATGGATTACTGTTAAAAGTAAAAAATCTAAATTATCTCAGTCCTCTTTTGATATGACCCTTAGGTCCCACAAGGGTAGGACAAATTCTTGATCCTTCCTGGTTGGGTGAGGGCTGTTGGTTTTTTGCAGCCTGATGGGCTTTGGTAGGGGTATTGTTGTTCCCCTTCTTTTGTTTGGTTATGTCGAGTCTTTATTGTGTACTGTTTCTTTGAGAGAACTTTCAAGGTTATCTTTCAGTTTGGGTTACAGGTCCTTCTAAAACCTGTCTTGTAAAGGGTTTCTGGTCCCTTAAAAACTTGTTTTTCCTTAATCAAAAACAATGCACTATCAATATTAAAGAATAGTTACCCTTTCACAAAAGACACATCATTTAGATTTTGTATAGAGTTTTGATCTATTAAAGAGAACACATTTCTTTAAAAAAGTATAAAATCAATAAGATTGATTGATACGTTTGAAAAAAAAACAAAAAACTATTTGATATATGGTAAATTCAATAATGGTATATTTATGTATTTATTTCCAGATGGTGTAATTCATTATATGAGAATTTTCTTAATTGATTTAATGTCAAAAATCAATCATGTAAATATATTTTAATAAGAGAAGAAATTATGGGATGGATTTTTCTAAGGTTATTAGAATTTTTATCATGGAGATATAGTTAGATACATTATTGAATTGTATATATGCACTTGAGATCCTCTAGTCTTGTTAAAAAATAATCATAATTAACTAATATCATTTAAGTACCTAATAAGGTGAAAAAAAAATGCATTCTAATATTTCAAATGAATATGCACCTTTCACAACTCTGTAAAAGTATATGTTAAATTAATATGATGATACATGTAATTCAAAAAATAATTCAACATTTCCAAAATTGGTGGAGGAAAGTAATAATTTAAATAAAACCTTTGTCTAATAGTCTCAAATAAAATAAAAATTCTTCGAAAAAAATATTTACCTCTTGAAGTGCAATCCTAAACATGCTAACCCCCCCCCCCCCCCCCCCCTTTTTTTTTTGGAAAAAATCTCCTTATAATCATGCTACGGAACTAATACAATATATGATGCATCTAATCCTCAAAAAAAATAGAAATGAACAATTATGTCACTTACTCATATTTGCCACATGGATTCTAGGAATTTTCATAAAGAGATTTTTCATCCAGTTCAACTTATTTTTTTTTATATAACCTATAAAAATGATTAGTATAGCCTAACCTGCTCTGATACCATGTTATAAATAAGGATCTTAGGATACTGATCATTATAAACAAGATTATAAAGTAAATGAAATATGAAACATACATGCAAAATGTACACATTACACAAGATATACATGGGGAAAACCATTTCGGGTAAAAAACTCCATAAAGCATCATTTAATTAAAACACTTACAAATATAGTCTATAATAAAATAGACATGAACCTGGGGACACTCCTCTAATACTTCCACATGGCCAATAATACCTCATATGCATAGTGATACAACTCACAATAAAGCTCCAAATTCACACGCCTCTCAAATGAGAAAGAACCTCCTTAAATATAGGAGGAAGGGTGACTTCACTAGTCACACCTTTTCAATAAACCCCACTCATAAATAATTAATAATCTAATAGTTATTAGATTATAATTATTTTAAATGGGATATGCTTATAAAGCATATAATATATAAGGTTTTATAACCTTATAATAGAACATTATATATAAATGTTATAAGGATGTGATCCCTAATAACATTATGTTCTAACAATAAAATCTATTCAGTTATTCATGTGGGAAGCATAATTAAAACCTTCCTTGAGTAGATGATAGTGTACTGGAAAGTACTCTTCGTAAATGTGAATAAACCAGTATTGGTGCTTTCGTTGTGTATTGTGAGAAACCAGTGCTTGCTATATGTGCCCATGGGATGGTGAAGTAATCAACCATGGAGGGTATGCTTACTTATGAGTATGGGAAACCATATTGTTTATGTGAGGTTTCTTATTTGTTATCCTACTGAGTGCCAACCCATGGGTTGTTGGTAATTTAGTATGTAAAGGGGTAGTATTAGGAGTCACCGTTCCTTGAATAGTATTTTTTGACGTACGAGTAATGTCGGCGTGAAGCGACTTTAGCTTCTCTATTTCGAGAAAACATATAGTTATATAATGAAACTGTAGTCACACAAATCTGTCCATTTTAATTAAATGAATATTTCATATTTATTTGATTAAAAATCCACTAGCCATCAGTTAATTAAATAAATATTTAATTAATTCATCTCCAAACATTCTTCTATTAATTAAATAAATTATTCAATTTATTTTAATTAATTCATTAAACCAAATACAAGTCAATTAATTAAATAAAATCTATTTATTCAATTAAATCCCCCTATTCCTCTTTTAAATAAATTAAATAAAACATTTATTTAAATCATTATCCCCACCCCACTTGCATTTTCCTACAACGCAACTTGCACACATTTTGAAATAAATGAATTTTTATTTTAAATAAAATCTTATTTTCCCTCACCCACCAAATCCACTTGCAAAATCTAATCCCCTTCTAGATTCTTCTAACCCCTTCCTAATTAGCCTAATCCATCCTCTAAATATTGTCACATTCCTAAGCAAAGGGAAGTCACTTCTCAAAATCCTCAAAGTCTTGGATAACCATTAAAGGTTTTCAACCTTCAACCACTTAAATCCTCAAAGTCTTTGATAGCCATTAAAGGCTTCCAACTTTCAACCACTTAATCCCCAAAGTCTCCAATAACCATTAATGGTTAACCCAAACCCTCCCACATGGTTAAAATATTTGTTTTGACTCAACCTCTACCCAACCCAAGGGTCTCATCAAGCCTTTAAAGCTTTGACCATGATTATCTCTTAATCATTTGCACAAAGGTTTATCCTTGCATTAACTCCTAATCCAGTGGGTAATCCTAATTTAAACTTGACCCTTAGCCTTTAGATAACCATGAGGTCTTCTCAGGCCTTTAATGCCTCCAACCTCTTCTCTCAACCCAATCCTGTGTTGACACTTGTCACTATTTTATTGGTGCCAATTGTGCACATGGATCCCCAACTTTCAAGCTTGACCCTTGATTAAACCTTTCAATCCTGGCCATCCATTGCTCCATTTTTCCTATAAATAGAGCCCATTCCTTCATAATCCAGATCCTGAAAACTTGTATGCATCTAAGCTATAGACATTTTAGAGAGCATTCTTAGCATAATCATCTAATATCTTGTTATTTTGGTTAAAATATATCAGTTTAGCATCAATAGCATAGCATTAGCTTTTTATTTCACATTCAAAGCTCAATACTACAATCTCAATCCTCCATAAGCATCCATAGTGCAAAAAGCTGCTGAGAGCTACACTATTTTGGAACTTGGAGAGGAGAGGAACAAGGGAGAAGGAGCTAAGGCCATGCTAAGAGGCAGTTGGAGATGCCTCATAATCTTTGTTTTGTTTATTAGATACATTAGCATGTTTTTAGTGTCTCTCTTGGTATGCCTTTTTAGATTAGTTTTTGATTGACTAACACTAACGGTTTTTGTGTCTTTGGTGTTGTTTATCAGTTGCTAACCTTGTGCCATTTTGCAGGGCATCAGAAACTATATTAAAGGTGTACCCAATACTTTCCCTTTTTGATGAACCAATTTATAAGGTTTATGTGTGCCATCCTTTTCCCCCTCTTTTATTTAAGCATATTGATGGCAGTTCTTGAGCATAGTGAAGGTGTATCTTGGAGGATCTTTTGCCTCGTCTTCATGAAAGGTATGTTATTTCCACACGAGTTGTCAGTTAGCAGGCATTGGTAGACATGTGGGTGGACCTTAGCCATGTGTACTGCTGACTTACAATGAGTATCCTGAGAGGTACGTTGCTAAGCGAGATGTGACCTACGCGTGCCTTTTTCCGCAGCATACACTACCATGAGGGATACGTCCATTGTGTGTCTTCTCCGCTTGGAGTATTACCATGCCATGTGACAACGTGATGCAGGGTGATGTCGAAGTGCACACTACCATGTCGTGAGGATGTGTGACTAGGCCGCACCACATGATGAGCTACTGTGATAGCTAGACAATTGTTCTCTCCTTCCTCGTTGGTCGCTAGATGCTAGTCACATAGTTATGTTATGTGCAATTATAATATTCTTATTTATTTCTTATGTGGACCAACAATTTATTCTATTTTGACTTCGAAGGTTTAGCCACGATCTTGTGATCTTTTGCTTACTTGATTTGGTGTTGCAATTCCAGATTTTCTTGCCTTACCTACTGGAATTGATGATTTATTATCTTTATTCATCTGTATTTTGGTGGCTAAACTGATTTATCCTTATTGTTTTCGTAAACTGGTCTTGTGTTGAAATGTGAATTCTTGTTCAAGGACGTATGAGACGGTCTTGGTTGAGTGTATACGAGGAAGTAGACGTAGGGAACCTTGAGGATGGGGGTATGTGAGGTTGTGATGCAGCTAGGATCCACTACCTACCTATGTGTGGTGACTATCTCTTGGAGGCTAACCACCTTACTCAACAAGGGATAGTCACAAGGGTCATGTATGGAAGGTATCACCACTTTGTGTGTGCCCTAGCGCCATCAAGCCCTTGAGTGAGATGTTGGATATTTATGATCATTGTTATTTTGTTCTGAGATCAAGCATAGAGATGTTGATCGTGCATGTTATCTATAACCGAGCATTAGAAATGCTCACATGTGGCCTTTTTAGTTGTACATTCCCGTTATGTGGATGGATATTATGTGTAATCATGGAGTAAAATGTGTTATTATGTCACTGTGTTATGGGACATGGTCTTTGGAAAGGTTTTTATGTGCCTGGCAAGTGTAAACAATTGTGTTCTATATGTTGTTCTTATTTCATGAAAGTTAACTTGGTTCTAAAATTTGAAATTTGAAGTTAGCTCTATTTGATAAAATTTTATGAAGATGATGGATTGGTAAAAGAAATTGATCATGATGGCATGTTTTCTTGTCGTATTTGGTAGATGAGTATGGTAATTGTTGTTTACCGCTTTTAAGGTTTAATTTGGTGTGATGAAAGGAAGAAAGTTCTTGTTTCACTGCTATGATTATAGATAGTTCCTATAATGTTTTAAGAAATCTATGGATTTGGAGGTATCTTAACATTAGATAGTGGCATTCGTAAAGGATTAGCAATAATGTTTCATTTATCCGTGAAAAGATTTTTATGTGCAATTTGATATTTGTTAAATAATTTTCAGGGCTAATGTGTGTTGCATGTTTTCCTTCTAACCTTACAACTTCCAGGAGTAAGTCGGAACCTGGGGGGGGATATAGTACCCCTGCCCTAATAAGATTTTAAAACCCGGTTTGACCTTGGTTGACTTTTTAAGTGGCCTTCTTGGATGGTTGATTTACCATGTTGTAATGTTATAGACAGGTATTATGCTTAATGTGTGTATGTGTAAATGTTGATTTCACATCGATTCTTATGTAAGATTAGTTGTTCCTCTGGCTCGTGTTATTAATCTCGGGCTAACACTTTCATACAATATATATGTATGCATGTGCGGTTCATGGTTGCAGGAGATTGCAGGTACAATACAACATAGGTACAAGGTTCGTCTCCACGTGGATTGGCAGGTTTGAGTGTACCTCATTGGTCCTAAGGAATTGGATTAGGCAGTCATAAGACCCTGCGTTTTACCCTAGTCGTCCTCTAGTGAGCGTCGTCAGTTGTCCGTCAGTTTCCCCCTTGGTTGGGTTTGTGGGTCGTGTATTTGTTTGGCTTTCTTGGGTTGCGTGTTGTGTGTGTGGTAAAATTGATTATTTAATACCAAGTATTTAATTAGATTGAATGTGTTTTTACGCATTAGTAAATTAAGGGAGTAAATTAAATAGAATCCCTTTGCGTGGTTAATCAATAATCAAATTGCTAAATTCATGTTTGTAGCAAGTTTGATTAAATAGTTATTTTTAAATAATAAATTTATTTAATATATGCATTTTGAAGGAAAGGTTAAATAGTATTTGAAAATATAAATATCTTACCCTCTTTGACATTTTGAAATAGAAATGTTAGTTTTAATTAAAATTAAGAAAATCAATTTTAGAAGAACAAGCAAGCTTTGCATATTTAAATTGTTTGAAAAATGATTTTCATTTTTATTTGGAGGAAAATATTTTAAATCAAAAAAATGATTTTTGGTCAAACAATTTCCCTTTTTAACCTAGGTTTTGAAAAATATTTTGGAGAGAATTATTTTTGGAATGAAAATTTTGGGCATTTGTAGGAGAAGGATTTTCTTGAGCTTGCAAGTTGGGCTCTTCATCAAATCATTCCCAGAATTGTTGAATAAGGTTGGATTCTTGTTTATCTCTTTGGTTTTATTGTTTAAAAGAGATTATTTAGATTTAGAAGAAATCTGGTTGTGCTTGTTGAAAATCTCATATATTTTGTAGAATATGGAAGAGTTGTAGTTAAATCTCAAATTTAAACCCTCCTTGCTTTCATTCCCAACCTCTAAATCAAATTTTGGTTGCTCAAATTGATTTCAAAATAATAAAAAATGCGGTTGGTTGTTCATAATAAAATTTTGTTAAAACTCCAAATGAATGTTTTTAGATTCAAGTTTTAAATTGGGAAATTAGTTTGTGTTTGGCAAATTAGTTGGATAAATGTGTGTAAATTAATTCTATTTGCCCAAATGTGGTATGTGGATGGAGAAATTTGCCTAGTTTTAACTTTCTCGGACTGGTTATCAAAAATCTAATTTATGAAAAATCTTGGGAATCTGAAAGTTTAAATCTCAGATTTTATTGTTTTGTCTCAGTCTGAGACTATGCGTTTTAGGAGTGTTTTATTTACTTTTATTTTTTTTTAAATTATAATTAAAAAAAAAATGGGTTTCCGTGTGTGGGTGTGGGGAACCATGGCTCTACCCACAACCCACAGTGGAAACTACAGCCCGTGGCTCCACATCGTGGAAACCACAGCCTGTGGCTCCACGGTTGTGGAGACCACAAACCGTGGTTCTCCACGACTATGGGGGCCACCGTGTGGCATTAAATCAAATAAAGTTTTTTTTTAAATGTTTTTTCCAATTATTATTAATTTATTAATTAATGTGTATTAATAAATAGATATTAATTGTTAAATTATTAATTAATGTATATTATTAAATATATATTAATTGTTAATTATTAATTAATATATATCAATAAATATATATTAATTGTTGTTCAATTATTAATTTATTAATTAAGGTATATATATAAAGATATATATACTAATTAATATCTTTAGTTTGTATATTTGTTTAAATATATGCGAGGAAATTTTATTTCATTGGGAAATGATTATCTATTTTAGTTTCTTTAAATGTATATTTCCATATTCTGGAAAGTGTATCTTGGTTTTGGAAAAGATAAGTTTAGATAAATTGTTTCGAACAAGTATGGAATGATGTTTTATTTTGAAAAATAAATATTATATTTTAGTTGATTAATGTATATTTGATTATATCTTTGTGTGTTCTACATATAATTATAATTATATTAATGTGATTTTGGTTTGAAAACTCGTGATGAAGTATTTATATTATTTTATGATGCAAAATGAATAATAGTGAGTTAGTAAACCATGAGCGACATGTACCTAGACAAGGTAGACAAATCGTAATCAAATTAGATCTATTAGAAAACTAGATCGATGGTAATGTTTAAACGATATGGAAGAAGATTGTCATTTCCGATTTATGTCTATGCATGTTTAATTCTCTATATTCGCATTTGATTAAGAAATGGCAAGTCCTTGATTGTGATTGGTGGATATTGTCATATGTTTATTTTGGTACCTGCTTAGGTCCTTGATCTCGAGTTTTGGACTATTTTTTTGTGATTGTTTGTATATGGTCATGTCTTTTATGCGAGTGTTGGGTGTTGTTATATGGTTGACTATAGTCGGTCATGTCTCTAGTCAGAGAACCGTCAGTCAGTGCACCTCGTATGAGGACTTGTTTGACCAAGCGGGTATTTCTATCGTATTGATTTTTGTATGTTTGTCCTGGTGTGTACCTTGGTTTTAGGAGTTCGTTTGATTATGGTCTAGTGTCATATGGGAGAGTGGCTTTCGAGTGGAGGCTACGCCCAAAGTGGTAGCAGGGTAACCCATCGAAAGTGTGTCTAAACAAGTGATAACTTAATAGTTTATTAGAGATTTTAGTTAATGAAAAATACTAAGTAAGATAATTGTATCTCACACATGGGTTGAGTGCTAGTACAGACTAAGAATGTAGTGAGAAGGTCTGAAATGGCAAACCAACAACCTTGTCTTCACGAAAGGATGTGTTAGGTCCACATGAGACTTGGATTGGCCGGAGGTTCAAAAAAAGTTGTCAGGGTAACCTAGTAGATGGGGTCGGGACCTATGGAGGCCTACCAAGGTAACCATACCAAATTATGTGATGACACTTGTCCCTTATGTTCACTAGTGTGCAGTTTGTGTGGTCTTTGTTAGAAACAATGTTGTGGAGTTATATCTGGTTGTTTATGCCCTTGTGATTACCTGATATTCATGTTAGACCATGGATTGCTTTTGATGGGTTGCGAGGACTTAGTTTCGTGGGTGCTCCAGTTGTTCTTTTGTAATTGCTTCTTATCATGTTTCAGATGGATCATTTTTCTTTTCTGGGATCATTCTTGTATCTATTGGACCAATGTGGTCACATGTATTATTTGTTTATGTACACTTTATTGGCAGGTTGTAAATGATGTGAACCTTATGTATTCTTCACCCTATTATTTATCAGAGGGGTCTTGCAGTTGAACAGACCCGAAGATTTAGCCCACTAGGGGTGAACTCTGATATCAATTTGGTGTTATGTGGTGTTTGTGTTCATTTGTTTCCTTTTTATTTAGCATGTATGGATGTCATTATGGTTAAAATGTATTATGTGGATTAGATGATGTTAATCTTAAATGCATGTATGTAGTTATCTTATTAAATGCAGTAATATGGATCATGAAGGATGTAGGTTGATATAATGGAAAGTATTCATTAGCTTTTACTGTAGTTAAAGTATGCATGGAAATTAGATGCATGACTTATGTTTTAATGTAAGATTGGATGTAATGTATGGTTAAATTGTAATGGATGAACTTAATCATGGTATCTATATTTTTATTACCTACCAAACGAATTTATCCTTTGTTTAAAGTATTATCATGTCATTAAGTTAATCAACTTAATTGGATTAATTAACATGAGTTGAGTTAAATGTTGAATCAAGTAATCACGTTGGGAAACCCTTTAGATGTTAGTTAAGTCTTTCGTTGTGTAATCTGAACTTAATTTTAACTCCTTGTATCTTTATGTTGTTACAACTTTTAAAAAAAAAAAAAAAATATATATATATATATATATATATATATATATATATATATATATATTTGCACTCTATTCTTGTGTTTTTGCTTTATCCCTTCAAGGTTTCCTAGCGAGGCATTACAACATATCCATACCTATGTCCAACATTTCTTAACTTGCCAAAAAAGTAAAAGCAGAACAATATAAGCTCCCTAGTCTCTCACAACCCTTATGTATCCCAAATTGAAATGGGAATCAATTAATATGGACTTTATTACTAGATTACCTTGAACACATAAAGATTGTGACACATTTTCAACCTGTCAACATAAAATTCGTTGCTTTTGATATCACTCATATTTTTTTCAAAGAGATTATCGAGTTACATGGTCTTCCTAAGAACATTATTTTGGCCTAAGATACTAAGTTAAACTCTTCTTTTTGGAAATCTCTTTTTATAAATGTATACCTTTAAAAAGCAAGAGTCAGGGGAAGCTATTTACACTTAGTTGACTTTGCATACGATCAAGGGTATCATTCAACTATTAAGATAACACCTTTTGAAGTTGTGTATGGTCAAAACTGTAATACACCTATCTCATGGTCTGACCTTGTCAAAAAAAATTGGTATGAAAGGAAAAACCTATTGGAAATTAAAGTCATTATTAACAAAGACAAATAGAATATGAAGTCTACCCAAGATAGATATAAAAGTCGAATTCCAAAAGCTCTATTTGACATTTTGATGTTTGTGACCATGTTTTTCTTAGAATCAAATAAAAAAGGCCATATATGGTCGAAATTGTAGTACACTAATCTCATGGTCTAACCTTGTCCATAAAATTTGGTATGAAAACAAAAACCTATTTGAAATTAAAGTCATTATTTACAAAGTCAAATAGAATATGAAGTCTGCCCAAGGTAGATATAAAAATCTAATTCCAAATGTTCTAAATTCGACATTTTGGTGTTTGTGACTACATTTTTCTTAGAATCAAATAAAAAAGGAGTTTTTTAAAGGTTAATAAATATTCTAAAATAGTTCATTGTTTTTGTGGACCTTTTGAAATATTAGAAAAAATAGATAATGTTGCTTATAGACTTGCTTTACCTCCTCAATTACAAACCCATGATGTTTTCCATGCAAGTTTACTTAAGATATACGTATATATGTATAAAGTATTTTTATTGAACATTCTTGTGAATTTAAAATAGAACCAAAAAATAATAATTGAAAAAAGTTAAGGAGCATTAAAAAATAGAGATATAAATGAGGTAAAAACATTGTGGTATTGATGGTTCTACTTGAGTAAATGTTGATTTTATTCAAGTTCAATATCCACATTTGTTCATCTAAAAATTGTTGTGTTTGTGATGTAGAAACTCCTCATGCTATTGAGGGCAATAGCTAAATAATAGAGGGAAAATTGTTATGGAACTTTTTTCCCACAAAAAGGATGTAAAAATAATAAGGGGAGTTCTCTTAAAAGTTAAAAATAATAAGGGGAGTTCTCTTAAAAGTTAAAAATAATAAAAAAATGATAAGAGTAAATATCAGAGTAAGCTTCACAAGATTATTATTAATGATAAATACAATGTAAATATTAGTTTGAATGGGGTGTAACAGTTCGAATGGACCTTTGATTATTTTATAAACTTGTGAAAAAACTAATTTATGAGAGGAAAGAATGAGAAGAATTTTGACTAAAAAAATTGCAAAGCATGAGATTTCAAGTTAACAGGTTGTGACCATTAGAGAAGGGGGCATACAAAGTGTGTCCAACTCCTTGTACAAAATACACCCAAAAATGTCCTAACCAAGGCTGTTGTGAATGTTGTGTATTGTTTGGTGTAGAGTGATGAGTCTCCAAGTGGGAGATTGTTGGTATGCGGCAATTGATCATGCAAGTAATGTACACTCCTGATGTATCTTTGCTGAGGTTTAGGGGCGCAACCCCCCAAAAAAAAAAATTGGCATTTTTTGTTAAAAAAACTGACAATTGAAGAAAAAACCCTAATGAAAAAACCATTGTAATGGTGTTGTATTGTTTTACTAGATAATTAAAAAAGATTGGACGACTGTGTCCTCTATGTTATTTGTGGTGTATGATTCTCCATCTTTTGTGTATTCAAATTTGCATATAATTGTTAATTCGTACTTACTCTAGATTTACCTAAACCCTAACATGTTTTACTTTAAAACATGTGTTGATGCTTGGGAAGCATCCTGTTTGGTTTGGTTTTGAAAAGAACTAGTTCCTCCTAGATTGATCACACTAAACCAAAAGTCCACTCCAAGCAATCTTGTGATTCTCTACATTTTTCAACAATCTTTAATTATTTTTACAAATAAATTATTTTTATTGTTGCATAGTTTAAAAAATTATTCTTAGATTATTTCTTATTCAATTAAATGAAATAAATGTAGTCGTTATTTATTTAGTGACATAAAAAATCATTGTATTTAAAATTCTCAATGTTATATTGAAATTGGTGCATATTAAATATTGAAAAATAGGTACCTTTTGTCACGAGGCTAGACCGACCTGCTGCTCAAACAAGCTTTTTCCTTCCAAAGGAGGTCCAACCTCATGTGGCACTGGCAAATCTTACTCACGACTTCCATTGCAAACAAGTCCCTTCTTGCTCCCAGACTATGCCATCCCTTTTCAAGTGTCCACCACCTGACCACATTAACACACACCCATGCGGAATAGAAGTGCATGCCAACCCTCTCACGGGTCTCCTTCATCCTGATGCTACTAGCACTCCCTTCAAGTCCCTAACTCTACTCTAGCACTGTCTTGTCGCACCGCCCTTGCACCCTTGGTACAAGCTTATAGGTCTCCTCCATGCCTTCATCTTCTGAGTCCCCCATAAGACCCTGACTACTAACACTGACCCCATCTGGAACTCCTTAAGTCCTCCGGCTCCAACTCTGCACACTCCCTGAGCATGCCCAGTACTCCCACAGCACTGGCACCCCATGTTGGCCTCCCTCAGCTCCTTAGAACCCTCAAGCACCAAACATATCTCATGGGACGAATAGACTCCCTGAGCTAGCTTCACGTCTATCCATCTCCACACAATGAACACAACACTAGGGCAATAAGATAGCTTTATTGTTATGAAGAAACGGCCCTTGGCCCAATCTACAAACAATTCCAACTCTGTCGTTGGTCACTACCCAGAGTACTTCCCAAGCACTTGATTACAAGTTCCTGCCCCTAGATCTGCGACTACTCTTGAAGCATTGATACAAATCGTGTTGCACCTCGCCCCTGGCTGTAGCTTCACACGTAGGCTCCAAATCCACAAAAATCCTGTCTCCTTCGGGACTCAACCTAGCACACCACTGACTCTCTCATGAGCCTGCGACGGCTTACCCAGTACACGACTTAGACCCCCTTCCTGAACGAGGACTCCAAGTCACACTGCTTTGGGCCCTTGGCCTATGCCTACATGACTTCGCTGGTGAACCCGGTTCCCTGTACATCCTATGCACAATAACCAGCTCCATGCAAACACCCAGTCTAAGTCCCTCAGACTGACAAAACACCTTGCACTCCTACTTGGGCACCAAGCTCTTCGCTCCATGATCCAATCCAATATCCTTGGTCGCTGAAGTCTCCTTTAACTCGCCTACGCTCCCAGAACAACTCGCCTACGGACCATGTCCTCTTTTCGGTCATGCAACTCAACCATCTTTGTTACCTTCTTGGACTCGGCTCAACATGTGAACTCTTTCGGAACCCTATCCTTGTCCCCATATTCGACTCCCACTCTAGGGCCTTGAGATCCCGGACCTCAATGCAAATCCCACTTCAGGTAACCTAGGTGCGTGCCCAGCACATCACCCCACTTGTTCCACAAGACATGTGGACTTTTGGCTCTGCAACTCAACCCACATAGCTCACCCAACTCTCAAGCTCCACCATTCCAACATCGATAGCCCATCGTGCAGCCATCCCCCTTACAAGATCTTGGGTACTCCACTTCCCCAACCGGGACAATCCATTGCACGATCGTCCTCCTCGCAAGGGCCTAGGTACTCCGCTTCCCTAGTCCTCGGGTCATAGACAACTCCCCGGGAGTCATCCCCAACATCGGCTCAACTACTCCGCTTCACTAAGATAGGGACCATGAGAATGCATCCACCAGTAAACCTCACCATCTAATGATAAGACAGGGTTACTCTACTTCACCCCTAATGTCCATGTAGGACCTCTATCTCCCTGAGACTAGAGGGCAAGGTTACTCTTCTTCACCTCTAGGAGGAGGTGTCTGCCACAGACCACCTTGGTGCACTCCTAGCACTCGGCTATTCTTTCAACCAACCCCCATATATAAATTTTTCATCCAATTCTCCCACAACTGTAGCTTGGCATTAACCTTTTGTCAATCACAACAACTTCCACCTGCTAAGAATAACAAGGGACTTACAACCCTAGAAGCCTATTGATCTCCCTAAGACAGCAGCCCCTTACATCCTCCCCCACTTAAAACAGGCGATGTCCTCGGCACCGGACCATTCGACCTGAGTCTCATCCTTCACAACATTAGGACCTATTAAAAGTGAACTTCAGATTCACTGTGCCCTGCACTTGTATCATTTTTGTCCTTGACATACTTGACACTTGCCAACATTCTCCATATTGGGCTTCCACTTGCATGAATCCCATCCATGGCTAACTCGCTTTGGCAAACCCCTGAGTCCAACTCACGGCCTCCGCACTGATCTTGTGAAGACGCTCTCTTGCCTCCAACTGATCTCTGCTGCTAGTCCTCGACTCAACAACATATTGCAAGAACCCAATCCTTGACTTCCACTAAGCTGACTGCCTTGTTTGAACATCTATGAAACAACTCTGTGATATTCGGTTGCACCATGCCCCATATCGGCTTCTACATCTCCAAGACTCCACCGTTTGCACCGCAGCACGACAAAACACCACAAACCATGCTCACCTCTCAACTCAGCCACTAGTGCCATCCTTGACGACAGCCTTGTCTTCCAACTTGAACTGCTTCCGGATCCAATCCTAGCATTCACTGAAAGACACGCCTGCTACCATCCCTGTTGTGCAAGCCCCTGGTATCTGGCCACCCTGAAGACACATACTCCACTGACCACAACACCTCACTGACTTCCCAAGTCGCACATTCAGCTTTCAGCTCTCAACTTCCTTTCCGTAGTGCAATCTTGATTGCCTGTCGGCTGACCTCAGTGCGCCCAGCGTCTTATCCTATCCCCAACAACTCAACCAAAGAACAGCAACCAACATACTCCTGTTGATCCACCTCCAACTGCTTGTGATCCTCCTGGTACTTGTCAACCACTTCCACCTCCTTGGTGTACTCTCACAAACCCACACCTCATGAGTCCGCTTTGGTGTGCTTCCCTGAAGACACTCAACTTGCATTGCATCCCACACATTCGGTTTGTCTGCTTCAATCCACTATGCTACTTTGTTTGACTGATGCACTGTCCACGGAACACCCTGCACCCTCGGCGCTGCAACCCAAAGAAACTACCAACATCATTCAGCCAACCAACCTTCTGTGCATAACACTTCTGCAATCCACATCCAATGTAGGCAAGGTACTCACTCCTTCCCTTGACTTTCTCTGTGACTCGGTCCCACCTCTGGTTCCCAACCTCCGGACCTAACTCGCCACCAATTTCACACCTCAGATCATGTCCTAGACACAATCCTACATCTCACTTCATAACTATTCCTAGGTGCACTTCCCTGAAGACACCCAACTCTTGCATTGCATCCTACACATTCAGTACACTCACTTCCATCCATTGTGCCACTTTGCCTGATTGACGCACTGTCCACGAAACGCCCTGCACCCTCGGTGATGCAACCCAAAGAAGCCACCAACATTTGTAAGCTAGCCAACCTCTTGTGCCCGATGCCTTTGCAAACCACATCCAATGTGGGCAAGGTACTGCCTCTTTCCCTTGACTTCCTTTGTGACTTGGCCCCTCAGTGGCTCTCAACCATCGGACCTACTTCGCCACCAAGTTTGCACCTCGGATCATGTCCTGGACACAATCCTACCCCACACTGGGAATGACGTTATGCCATCCCACAACCCAAATTGTTACACCTCAGGGCCATCCCAAATAAGACCTTACACCACACTGTACCTTATAGCTCCACCTTGATTTCACCTCGGACCAGTCCTTGACAGGATCCTACACCACACTGCTCCTCGCAGCTCCTAACTCCTTCGACTGGTCTTACATGCCACTGCCATTGGACACTGCCATATCAAATCTTGCGGCCCTGCCGACTACCTCCAGCACTGAACCCAGTTCAATACCGACTCACACCTTGCCTACTTCGCTCCACCCGAACTACTAAGGCTCTTCCCGTGCAAGATTTTCCCCACCAAGAGATCCTCTCCTGAACCCTTGTCGCTCCACTAGCATAGTCCCTTTCTGATGGAACTCGGCCCTCAGCACAATCTCCAACCAGCTAACTACCACTCATGGAACTCGGCCACAGAATCCACCATCCTTATCCCTACCTGGGTTGGCCTCACATTTTTAGTGACCACGCGCTGCTAGCCACCTTGGTCTACCTGTCCTCGACACTACAAACCACAATCCGCCTTCACAGTCTTCCTCTGACCACTTGATAGCCCAGCTACCTCAGCTCATCTAATTGGCCCTGCCAATTTTTATGCTCTAATACCAACTATCACGGGGCTAGACCGACCTGCTCCCCAAACAAGCTTTTTCCTTCGAAAGGAGGTCCAACCTCATGCGGCACTGGCAAACCTTACTCACGAATTCCATTACGGACAAGTCCTTTCTTGCTCCCAGACTACACCATCCCTTTTCAAGTGTCCACCACCTGACCACATTAACACAGACCCATGCGGAATAGAAGTGCATGCCAGCCCTCTCACGGGTCTCCTTCATCCCGATGCTCCTAGCACTCCCTTCAAGTCCCTGACTCTACTCTAGCACTATCTTGTCGCACCGCCCTTGCACCCTTGGTACAAGCTTATAGGTCTCTTCCATGCCTTCATCTTCTAAGTCCCCCATAAGACCCTGACTACTAACATTGACCCCATCCAGAACTCCTCAAGTCCTCCGGCTCCAACTCTGCACACTCCCTGAGCATGCCCAGTACTCCCACAGCACTGGCACCCCATGTTGGCCTCCCTCAGCTCCTTAGCACCCTCAAGCACCAAACATATCTCATGGGACGACTAGACTCCCTGAGCTAGCTTCACATCCGTCCATCTCCACACAATGAACACAACACTAGGGCAATAAGATAGCTTTATTGTTATGAAGAAACGGCCCCTGGCCCTATCTACAAACAATTCCAACTCTGTCGTTGGTCACTACCCAGAGTACTTCCCAAGCACTCAATTACAAGTTCCTGCCCCTAGATCTGCGACTACTCTTGAAGCACTGGTACAGATCGTGCTGCACCTTGCCCCTAGCTGTAGCTTCACACGTAGGCTCCAAATCCACAAAGACCCTGTCTCCTTCGAGACTCAACCTAGCGCACCACTGACTCTCTCATGAGCCTACAACGGCTTACCCAGTACACAACTTAGACCCCCTTCCTGAACGGGGACTCCAAGTCACATTGCTTTGGGCCCCTGGCCTATGCCTACAAGACTTTGTTGGTGAACCCAGTTCCCTGTACATCCTGTGCACAATAACCAGCTCCATGCAAACACCCAGTCTAAGTCCCTCAGACTGACAAAACACCTTGCACTCCTACTTGGGCACCAAGCTCTTCGCTCCATGATCCAATCCAATATCCTTGGTCGCTGAAGTCTCCTTCAACTCGGTTGTGCTCCCAGAACAACTCGCCTACGGACCATGTCCTCTTTTCGATCATGCAACTCAACCATCTTTGTTACCTTCTTGGACTCGCCTCATGGCTCGGCTCAACATGAGCACTCTTTCGGAACCCTATCCCTATCGCCATATTCGACCCCCACTCTAGGGCCTTGAGATCCCGGACCTTAGTGCAAATCCCACTTCAGGTAACCTAGGTGCGTGCCTAGCACATCACCCCACTTGTTCCACAAGACACATGGACTTCTGGCTCTGCAACTCAACCCACATAGCTCACCCAACTCTCGAGCTCCAACATTCCGACATCGATAGCCCATTGTGCGGCCATCCCCCTTACAAGATCTTGGGTACTCCACTTCCCCAACCGGGACAATCCATTGCACGATCGTCCTCCTCGCAAGGGCCTAGGTACTCTGCTTCCCTAGTCCTCGGGTCATAGACAACTCCCCGAGAGTCATCCCCAACATCGGCTCAGCTACTCCGCTTCACTGAGATAGGGACCATGAGAATGCATCCACCAGTAAACCTCACCATCTAATGATAAGGTGGGGTTACTCTACTTCACCCCTAATGTCCATGTAGGACCTCTATCTCCTTGAGACTAGAGGGCAAGGTTACTCTTCTTCACCCCTAGGAGGAGGTGTCTGCCTCAGACCACCTTGGTGCACTCCTGGCACTCGGCTATTCTTTCAACCGACCCCCATATATAAGTTTTTCGTCCAATTCTCCCACAACTATAGCTTGGCATTAACCTTTTGTCAATCACCACAACTTCCACCTGCTGAGAATAACAAGGGACTTACAACCCTAGAAGCCTACTGATCTCCCCGAGACAGCAACCCCTTTCACCTTTCCTTACCTATTTCCAATTTTTTTTGAGTACAAATACATATTTAAAGTTTTAAGTTGACTATAAACCACCCTATCAAATATTATCTATATGTTCAATTCATTTTCATATACCTAAAATCTAACTTGCTGAAATAACATTACAAATCATCCATATGTGCCTATTTGCACGTTCAGAGTACATGGATTATATATTTTATTTTTTATTGCACGGCCACATAGATTCGCACCTTGTGTTCCCTGACAATATTCTTGTATTTAAAATTTTGTCTTGCCCCAAAACAATGTATTTCTAGCCATACTTCACAACATCATCACTTTGAATTTGTACCTTTACCAGCTTTGCATATGTGTTCCTGCTTGGTGAATGGTAAGAAGTCTTTCAGATGTGGTCTTTGTGGATTTTCACAACTTTCTAGACTACTATATTGGCTTTTCTCCTGATAGGAAACAAAGTGGTTGCCCTTTTGGGTTTTTAGCCATCTGATATATCAGTGCCCCCATGCTCCCTCAGCAAGTGTCCGCTTTGAAGTATTGATGTATAAAACTGCCCCCAAAACAGAGACAAATTAAAGGGGATCCAAAATCAAAAGAACACGAAAAACATTAAAAAAACTCCAGAAATAGATGTGGAACCACAAATTTAATTACAAAATAATAAAATATGAATCAAGAGACACATACTAAGAGATGACCATCTTACCGTTATTTCCTCTTATAAAAGCATCCCCATATTTGTTCTTTAGCTGACCGTTAACATATTCTTCTGTCTGTTCCATTGCTATATTCATATAGCCATCCAAACAAGCTAATATGCCTGCACACATAAAGAGACATCTAAATACAAAATGAAAACGCATTGCCTCAGCAATCCAGTTTATCAATTTAGTACTAAAGCCGACAATGCTCAAAATTCTTTAAATCATGCTATACATTATCAAAGTAACTATGATTCTTCCTTGATGTTTTTGGGGAAATAACGGCTACATATTTCATAGTTGGATATTTTGTTGCATACATATTTAGCTTGTAAAAGTGAAGCAGGAGCATCCAGGGCTCGGGCAATCCTGCACACACAAAAACATCATTCAATTTATTTTTGTTTTCTTTTTCTGATCTTTTTGTTGCAAGTCCTATTGGTTTCAAATTTGTTCTCGGTATATGACCTCTAATTGTGTGTAGTCGTTGGTCTTCCTATCACTGTGCTCTGGTTTTCCTTCCCGCTGGGCATTGTGTGGCATTAGCTGTGATAATGTCATTGCTGACAATTTCAAATTCAAAGCCAGTGAGGACAATAGATAAGCATGTATGCCTTAATGCTGGGCATGGAAGTTATACCTGGCGCTCAGGCACAGCATTTCTTATCTGCACTTGACTAAATATAAGCAAGGTCATGCCTAATACTATTAATGGCTGGTGGCTGCAGTTTTTTAAAACCCATTTCTTGGCTTGCATAACTCCCTTCTAATTGGCTGCAGTCTTTAAAAATAGCTGGGCGCTACAGTTCACTTGCTGGGGCCCAAACATTTGTCAATTTCACTGAATAAGGGTAAGGTCCCAAGGGAGGGGGCTTCAGGATCTATTATCATGGAGCAGGAGGTCTCATGAAATAAAAACAATTTATGCTACAAGATTATTTGGAACCTTTTCCTAAAAAAAGAAGTCCCTATTTTTTAGAGCTTTATATTTCAGCCGGTGAAATTGGGATAGGGCCAGAAATTTCTCCACCAGCTTAGGAATTTTTTCTTCCAATTGTCCATCAGATAATATTTTAGATTCCCACCAAAAAAGAAATAGAAGGAAAAGGATCTTTATTTATTAAATTTTTTATTCACAGCATTCTTCATCAGACCACCAACTTCCCTAAATTTTGGAGCAACTACTAAATTCATGGGACCACCAGTTTTAAAATATTTTTAAAAATCCTCAGCAACACCCACTGAATTTTTTAAGGAAGCCCCCTCCATGGGACCTTACCCTCAGGATTCTCCTTGCTGGGTGATCAACATGGGACCCACAAATCTGAGCACTACAAGGAGAACATTAAATCTAAAACTTGGGGTATTCCTTCCAAGTTGTTGCTGTGGCCCACCTGCCACACATTCCTTGCCTTGTTATTCTAATGACATCGTCGAGTTAAGGTACAGCTGTCTTCGTTACTGGCAGCGGTTACTATCAGTCAAGACTGCAGGTGACATCCATTATATTATGTCTAACAGGCGTTACCCTACCTTTCAGGCCATTGATAATTTGCCAGTGATAATTCCTTAAGGGGTAGTTGGTATTCTTTGTATAAAAGCAGTAAAGACAGGTAAGTAAAAAGGTCACAGGAGACAGAGTAAAAAGATTTTTTTTTTTCTCTTTGCTGGATATGCATGTCTGTGACATCCAGTGATAAGTTTTTTTCAAATTGTTTTGAAAGTTAGAATATTTTGCTGAATTGAGATTGGTGATAAAAGCTGAGCAGCATCCCTGTTCATGAAAATGGAAATGCTGAAAATGTCTGTAAATCCTACAAATCTTTATAATGATGTTATGCACGGCCACAATTTATGTGGCTGCATCAGTTCATTTGGACTTTGTAATAAGTATACATTGGCTTGTGGTTCTCCAATAATTAGATACTGAATTACTATGATTTATTGCTGCTCTTGTAATCCTATGCTTGTGGGTGAACCTGCTTGAATAGGTCGCCTAACATCAGGCCCCAGTACTTGACTGCATAAAAAAGACTGCTTAAGAAAGATAATTTGTGGGGCTTGCAAATTCAACTGTCAAATGAAAAATTAACAGCTCCTGCAAAGTTCAAAATAACATCATTCTGTTGAATAAATAATCATTGAAAACAACATAGCCTTACTAACAAATAGTCATGATACAAGACAACCTCGCAATGGACCACAAACAAAATAAGTGGCAATAAATTCTGATGTAGCCAATTCACAATATATTATATAATATTCACCATTAAAGTCAGAAAAAGAAAATACAGACAACACAAGAAATTGGATTAACTGTCCATCATTCTCCTTCCATTCTGCTTTTACAACTGAAAATCAACCCCTTATATCTGCAATCCAAAAATAACCCTTTTTGACATTTTTGCAAGATTCTTAAGTTGCCGTTTTTGGTAATTTTGCATGCCTATCCGCATGGCTACGAAAGTTACTAATTATTGAAAGCTAACAAGAGTGACACTATTTGTAGATTCGCTATACTAATTAAATTCAGAAATTAAAAGATACTGAAAAATTACAAACTGGGGAAATAAAAAAGAACACTAAAAGCCCAATTTGAGGACTTATGTGAAAGAATTTGACCCCAGAAACGTGTTAAAACATGGTCTCATCGTATGCCATTATATTCAACTCTTTGAAACGTTTCTCACACAAAATTTCAGCCTAATCAAACTCCCAAGTCAAAAAGTTATGACCTCCAGAAATCCCTGCATCAAATTCATTTCAGAAGAAAGACTCTAGTTCTCTAATAGGAGATGAGAATCCCAACATCTTCTACATGCTCATAATGCAACTTTTAATGTCTGAATTGAAATCTTCTAAAACAACTAAACAATAATATTATTCCGGGTCCTGTCACAATAAAAAATGAATAAGTTACTCCCTCTAATGTGCATAGAGATAAAGCAATACATTCACCATTACCATAACCCCGACACAATGCTCCCTTTGGTAATGCATCTGTGATAGTGCCCTTGTAAGCTGTGCAGTCTTAATAAGATATCAGTAGCAAACGTTTCCCATTTCATCAATAAAAAATACTAATTTGTTAAGAATGATGGATGCCCCAGAACTATTGGGTTTGGTTTCATTCTTGATGATTCACATTGATGATGTTTTGAAGTTTCAAATCATTACTTATTAAAGTGCCAGCAAGCCCAAATGTTTCCCATTTCATCAATAAAAAATATTAATTAGCAGATAGTATATTATGTGTGAGAAACTACCTGCCGGAATGTTATGTCTCATGCCAGGTTTTTTCTTTTTTGCCTCCACGCATTCCTTCTGCTACCTCTATTTGCTTGGCACTTGACCATTAAACTAGCACTTGCACCCCGACAAGGTGCAATGTTTACTGCAATAGCAAGATATGCTTTGGGTAATATATTGGAATGCAAGCAAAAGTTGGAAGCAATGAACATTGCTTTTGATAGGAGTAATTATTTAGAATACAATTGAGATGACCTTGAAATGAGGGAAAAAAATGAATATGAACAAATGCAACCTATAATTTAAACCCGGCAAGCTATGGAAGATATTTTTGTAATACAAAATGTTTTTACGTGTGAAGATGATAAATTTAGGATATTGATTACATTGAATAGATTTGTTCTGTGCTATATTCATATGATGATCAACAATGGTAGCGATCGGTGTCCAACCATAATAATATGAGTGATTAGCCAAACCCAAAAATATCAACTCTTCGACATGATATATTGTCATTGAAGAAGACCTGTGCATCTTCACTTTGGGTAGCTGCCTCAAACAATATTCTGCACAGACCAATAGTTGAGTTAGGGTATTATTATTGAAAACAATAATTTCTAAGATTATTAATAAGAATAGTTAGGCAAAAATGAACACTTGGTTACGTTCGATGACAAGATTCTATGATATATGCCATTTGTCTTCAACACTTGTAAAACAAATGTAGAAAAAGGATTAGACGCCTAGATTGTGAAAAATCCCCAAATAGGGATGATATGCAAGTAACAATATCTCCCTCAAATAACCAGAAATCATTAATTTTAAAGCTTAGAGTTTTAATTTCAAATATGAAACTACAATAACAGAATTGTGAAAACTCTGCAAATTGCAAATATATCTGTTATTGATACTACTCAGGAGTACACAAAAAACACAACTAAGATAGGCAAAAATAAATCAGTGGCACCTTTCAATGGACACTAGGGAAAATCAATATATTAATGCTCAATGTTGAAGTCGCTATCATTAATTGATAATACATAACAGAAGTCCAACTATTCTGAGAGTGTTTGTGCTTTTGTGTTTGTTTCCCTCGATCATGTGTGAAGATGGCTACAAGGTGTGTCCACAGGATCACAGAATTAAGTGAATACTCAATCCTCCAATTCGCTTCTCCAGCTCTGTGTATTCCACACCTATATTTGTAACCGATATGCAAGCATTCACAACTATAAACCGCCAAAAGGGGCCTATGATAGCAAAATCCTGTTCTCCTCGGTGTTGACACTTCTCCGATAGCTGTGCCTTGATGAATATAAGTCTCCTGCAAACTCCAGACGATAGCCATACCAATCTGTTTCCTGCAAACTCTAGATGATAGCCACACCAATCTTCCCCTTCACAATAGAAAATATTAATCGCTATCTATTGGAGTCTACCATAAAGCATTAAAAGGATGCCTCCGCTCATCAAATAACTTCAAAAGATTACTTCCCACAACAGATTAAACCCTTATCACATATATTAATAATAGGTCCAATGCTCCCGTTTTCTTCAAATAATACCATGACCATATACTTGCCCAATAGATTAAATAAATTAATCAATCCTCAATAATGCTTCTCCCAACCAATAAATAGATGACCATGAATGTTAATCTTTCACCAATGAATATTCATCGCTCAAGCTTATGTCCATGAAAAGTATAATGGCCTAATACTCACGGCTAAATAAACATTTGACTTCGATAAAAATAGTTTATCTCACTGCTACCAATATTGAAATCGAAACATTCCTAATTCTCACATTCAAACCTTCACTGGACATAATATTTTGAATGACTTTATCTTTCCCAAATGAGATATTGCTACAACCACAATATTGTAAATACCTTTATTTCTACAAATTTGTCTTTAAAAGAAGACTTCACAAATTCAACATAGATGTAGACTCTGTCACAAATCCACCCCTTTGGAAGAACCAGGTTTTCGTCCAGCTCTTCTATCAAACTCCTAAAGGTTTCCATCTCCAGTTATCATAAATTGTTTATCAAATCCATATACCCAAATCCCTCACCTCAATCAAACTTTCATTATCTTTGTTTACTGGCTTCTTACATATTTCTGCATCCTTATTCAACTGAGGCTTCAACCACTAATAACTCCGTATTTTGTTGTTCCGCTTCTTTATTTGTTTCTTCTTCTTTGTCTTCTAATCCCGTGAGTGGGATTTCTCCTTCCTCAATCTCACTAGCAGGTCTTCTTGATTAGCAATCCATACTTCATCCTCCGGGAGGTCTAATTCTTCTAAGTTGGCCACCTCTATTGAAACTGTTTCAGTTTGCTGTGTGGTGAGAGTGGGTATATGCTTAGCATCTACTGCAGTTTCCATTATAGAAGGATCACCGTGGGATGCGGTCACAGCTGAGGGCCTCCTTATCTTTAATTTCTTGTGAGTAGGATTATCAGGTGGTGGAACCTTCCTTTTCCTTGGTTTCTCAGTGGGTTTTCTTTCTGCCACAACTTTCTTCTTTTTCTTTTTCTTTGGGACTTCTTTTTTTTCTTCACTATACTCCTCTTCATCTTCTTGGATTGCAACTTTTGGCTCCTCATCACTCTCCAAGGAATGTGATTCAAGATTCACCCATTAAGTCATATGTGAGTTTTACTCCCTCAAGCCTTAATTATCTGTCAGTTGGCGTATCCACACATCTGTATATTTCTTGGGCCTTCTCATTATTGCATCCAAACTAGTTACTGGATCTTGCAACCAATCAATTGGGGATAAAGGCTTATACTTGATGGGCTCGTACACATGATGTTGTATGCGATCTTCATCATCCTCCACCTGGTTGAGTACGCAAGCAAACTCATATCCTTATCTAATTAGCATTCAATTGGGAGCATTCTCTTCTTCCAACTACAAACTCATCATTGCAGCAAGCCCAATAATCTTCTATATCAGCCTTATGCCTGTAATGCCTCCCGTATGCTCTTTTCCCCAATCCGGTAGGATCATAAGGTCTTCTGCTTGTGTGTGGCTGCAAACCATATGATGCCAATTCTTCTCCTGATTTTACACCATGAGCGGAGGTTTGCACATAAACATCTCTTTCTCCAATCATCATTGTGTAAGATATCCCTATGATCTTTCTGTCCCTTAATACCTTAGTTGCTGGCCCTACTTGCTTGGTCACTTCCAGGAAGACCAACTTATTAGAAGGATACTTTGATAGCTTGTATGGAGAGCCCTCAAATCCGGAAATTCTCACATAAGAAAACCTGGGTTAACCAAATAAACTAGGCTCCATACTACTTGACTAGTGCAACCGCCTGTTTGGACAACCTTTGCTATAAACCTTCTTGCATAATCCTAACAATGCGCATGGTAAAAACATTGTTCACCCGCCCCTACTTGCTTGGTTACCTCTAGGAGGACCAACTTATTAGAAGGATACTTTGGTAGCTCGTATGGAGAGCCCTCAAATCTGGAAATTTTCACATAAGAAAACCAGGGGAACCAAATAAACCAGACCCCATACTGCTTGACTAGTGCAATCGCCTATTTGGACAACCTTTGTTGCAAACCTTCTTGCTTAATCCTAACAATGTGCATGGTAAAAGCATTGTTCACCCTTTCATACTGTCCTATAGAATAGGCTGCATTATTTCTCTCCCTTTGACCAATTTTGTGAAAATGAAGTTGGGGATAGCATTCGTGTACCTTGACCTGTCCTCCATTTCCCACTTCACCCAAACGGATTAGCCCTTTATACCCGAATTGTTGGGCAAACATGCATATCACATAAGGTGACATGGTGAACATATTTCTATCAAATAAATAAACAAGCTGTTCATGAATGTTATCATTGATGATTTGAGCCCAATTGATCATGACCTTGCCTCCAAAGACCTCTTTTGCATAATAGAACATCCATTCCTCAAACATCTGCAATTGAGGTAGCCCCATGACCTTGCTGAGGAGAGTAACCATGTCCCCAAACTCCTCATTGAAATCACTTCTGTAAATCTTCTTTGGTATCTTGGTATAGTGAGGTCTCTGGTCTTTATACCAATTGTCATTCATTTTGCTCTTACACTCGTTTGGATCTTGATTAAAAAGCTTTGTGCCTCCTCCATATGCACAATCTTCATATGCTCATGAACAAGAATGCCAAATGCCTTTGCAATTGCCTGAGGTGTGAAATCAGCTATTGTCATCCCATTAACAAAAACTGTTCTTGAGGAATGTATATAATGTTTACTGCATTCCACGATTAGCTCATAATCTTGAATAGCTTGACAAAATCCGACAGCTTGTGCAATGCCATTTTGAACCATCATTTGTGCCCTCCATGTTGGGTTGTAACCATACATTCTTTCCTTGAATTGTTGAATGTCCACATGCCCAAAGTTGGTATCTCCCACATTCTCCCACTTTCTCTAGATCTTCGACTCTTAAGAGTACTCCCTAGTACTTGTACTTCATCCTACTTACTTTATGACGATCCTCCACTTCGGGTGCCTTAGGTGCCTTGAATGAACTTGCCGCCATCGTCTCCTTAGGAGGCATTTACCTTGCACACATAAACGCATATTACAATTGCTTCCTTCAGAAGTAGGCATGGATTAGTCATCAATGATGTAAACATATAAACTGCATAAGCCACATATTTTATCTCAATGTTGAAGCATTCTTCCTCCGACCTTAAATTGATTTTGCTTTGAGTGACGTTTCAGTTTACTAGACAATTCTGTTTAATTTTTTCCTTTTGATTTGTCCCTTATATCTGATTTTAGGTGCTTGAATTGAATCAGCAATGATGAAAGTCTCTTGGACTTGGCATGAGGAAACTAATTCAGACCTTCGAACAACAAATGCAAATGTTCCAATCTTAATACAACCTCGTGGTGTCAAATTCAAAGTTAGGAAGCATATTAGAATTAACACAAAAACACCAAAACTTGGTCCTAGGAAGAAATTTTGGATTAAGGTCGCAAACTATAACCTAGGAAAAATTTTGGGAATAAGGCTAATCCTGATTTTAATGCAAAGTCCGAGTTTGTGAAATAAAGTCTCTCTCAAGGTAAAACTCGGAGTTAGGAAGGGGTTTAGGAACAAGGCTTATTTCTGATTTTAATCCCAGGTCCGAGTTTAGGGTATGATTGTGCAATATTTTCTTAGTTCGCAATACCCTTCTTAGACTGAGTTTGGATCTGCAGCTTCCTTTCAACTTCTGAAACTAATTACTAAGTTTTGAAGAAAATTGTGGTCACATCTCTACCGTAGGGTTTTGGTTAAAGACACTTGAAAACCCTTGAGCAATATAATGGAAGCAAACAACTCATTCCCAATAAAAAAATTCAGACCTTTTATTGATGAATTTGCAAAGGAAGCAAGGGGGAGGACCCAACATGGAGATGGCATATGTATTTCTACTCACACATGAGAAAACCTTGGCCACAATCTGGGATCTTCTTCTTTTTTGCAGGTGGCTTCCTTGTGAATGTTCCTCTCTACTTGCCATGGCTGGGAAAACAAATGATAATAAACTCGCCCAATCCTCCCTTTATACCAATCGAGCCTCTTTGAAACATTTTGGGAAGTTTTAAATCGCATTTTTAAAAGTTGCAATGTTTTTCATCGAAACTCAGTGTTAGGAGAGTTTTTTGGATTAGTACCAATCCAAGTTTATGTGCAAAAGCCGAGTTTGGCTGTGAAGTCATGGATATTCATTCAAAACTCGGTTCATTAGACACTTTTAAGAAACTCGAGCCAAAACTCAGAGGTAGGAACAATTTTAGGATTAAAACTTGTTCACTTTTTTAGTGCTACAATGTCCCCATTTTAGCAGACATGGTTTTTTGGTGATTAGCCTATCATTCTGACCCTCTTAGGCTAATGAGTATGGATAGAGGGTCTCCCGAGGCTTGTATCAGCTCCAGAGTTCAGTGTGTTTCGATCTGGCTTTCATTTGGTATCATTTGGACTTCATTTGCTATACTTACTATTTATAGTAAGTTTGAGATGTTAGAGATGGACCCCTTCTATATTTAGTAAAGGGGTATGGTCATATGCAGCTTCATCATGTCAGCTCCCAGCTCAGACGGCGTTTAAAAATGTTGAGTATTAATGGACATATTAATGTTTATTTAGTTTAAATAAACATTAATGTTTTGAGCTTATATTATTAAGTTATAATATAATTTTATATTATAACTTAAGTAAGGGTCCAAGTATCATTAAGGGGGACCATTTAATTAATTAATTGTGGCTCTTTTACCAAGGTGAAATATTAAATGACAAAGTGAAAATATTATATCATTAAATGTCATTTAATATCATTAATTGATTTAATGCCTTATTGGAGAAAATCGAACCTTCATGGGAAATATATATAAGGCTTTTGAAAAGAAGAGAAGAGGGATTGATTATGTGATTGGAGTTTTTGATTGAAGTTTCTCTGGAGCATTGAAGTGTAGAATACCAAGGGTTTCTGCAGGATTCAAGGCTTGTCGGCATTGGAGAGCGTGGCTTCTTCATTGTAACAGCATATAGAGGGTGTGCAATATCATCTGATTATGCTTGTGAGAGTTGGCTTCATTCAGAAGTCAATATTGAGCTGATTGGAGGGTTTATTTCAGAGTTTGTTTGCAGATTGAAAGAGACTACAGTGCGCTACAGTGTCGTGAACAGTGTGCATGAACAGTGCCGTGAACAGTGCGCATGAACAGTGCGCTACAGTGCCGTGAACAGTGCGCTACAGTAGTTTGAGTTCTATAGAAGGGGATTTAGAAAGGTTGAACAGCTATATATATTTGACAAGGGATTTGCATATGAGGAGAATCAAACCAATATATCAAAGCAGCCATTGAAATTCCAGGTTTTCTATCTATGGTCATTGTATTAGAAAATCATTACTTCATTGCATCATTTTCTATTATGATTATATCATGAAATATTTGGAGGTTGCATATGTTTAATGGAGATATAATTTGCATATTCCACATTCATGGTAACATTCAACATTGATCAGCCACTTAGCTTTCATGCCAATTGTTTGCTTAAATGCCTAATGGCTGTAGGTATACATTGGGATGCATGATAAGTGTTTGTCTTAATGTCAACTAGCTGTACTAGTTAATTTCAGTCATTACATGTGTGTGTAAAGGTCTAAAACAGCTAGTATATCATTTCTATAACAACTTTGCATTGTTAAAAGCTTTCCATAACTTCATTTGCAGCCTACAAACCCAAAGAAGACAAATAAAGAATTCACTACAGCGGCTTCAAACATTGTATGCCAAGTGTTTGACAATATTCCTTGGGGCTCAAATAAGTGAAACAGGGTCAGATTAGCCAAGGGATATTACAGAAAACAAATGATAATAAACTCGCCCAATCCTCCCTTTATACCAATCGAGCCTCTTTGAAACATTTTGGGAAGTTTTAAATCGCATTTTTAAAAGTTGCAATGTTTTTCATCGAAACTCAGTGTTAGGAGAGTTTTTTGGATTAGTACCAATCCAAGTTTATGTGCAAAAGCCGAGTTTGGCTGTGAAGTCATGGATATTCATTCAAAACTCGGTTCATTAGACACTTTTAAGAAACTCGAGCCAAAACTCAGAGGTAGGAACAATTTTAGGATTAAAACTTGTTCACTTTTTTAGTGCTACCACCAAGTTTGGAACAAAGGGCCCATGTTGAGCTTGAAAACTCAGGGGTAGGAAGATTTTTGGGAATAAGGCTTATTCCCAATCGTTATGCAAAGTCCGATTTTGGGAGCGAAGTGCATTTTAGTTGGTTTTTAAAAATGTTAAGGAGGCTTCCAAGTCCAAGTTTAAATAAGTTATAGATTCAAACTCATCAAGTTGTACTTGAAACTCCTCCTTCATGCACTTCGTTACCACCATTGTTCTCCATTTGAAATCTCTTGATCCTTGTTCCATATCATTCACATCCTATCCATTTTTAATGTTTACTAACTGTTCGACCTTCTTCTTATAACCCTCCATTGCACCACTCAATAAGACTTCTTCGAACATTTCTTAATCCTAGGTGACTCATCCTAGCTCAACTTGAGACTGAGATCCTTGTAATGCACCCATGCTCTAAACAAACATATGATGACCTTCCAGGTGACCTTAATCTAGGCAATGCAACTCAAGTCACCTCCTCTTTCATTTAACTGAAAACCTTGACGCAAGACTTTGACTCAAAACAGACAATAGCAAAGGGGGAGTCCCTATCGCGGACAGGTTGTGTGTGCAAGGCACAACAAATGGCAACCGTGCTGGGGAAATGTTCCTGAACATTTCAAGGATGTCAATCTGGATTGAACCTAGAATCTCTGGTTAACCACCACAAACCAGATCAAGTGATAAAAAAACTCTTTCAAGATAAAAATGAAAGTAGAAGTCAATTCAAATTACCTCTTTTGGATTACTTAGTGTGTGCAATGAGGTTCATTCCAGCTTAAAGTAAGTTGAAACATCATTGTTCAACCATGGAAAGCTAAGTAGATGACCCTAACTTCAAAAGTAACTTGGATATTGCCTCGCAGCCAGTCAAGCGTCTATAGCCCCAACGAGCTTATCGCCTGTAATTCTGGTGAACATTGTTCTACTATCAACCAGGCATCCATAGCCCCGATAGAATTGCTCACGTATTCCCAAAGTGAAAATTTGCATATATATTCTTTTCCTTAATTTTTATTTATTTCAGTACTATTTCTTTCTTTAACTTTTCCTTTCTAATCTATAAGCAATGAAGCTTACAATGGAGACTTGTGGCCATTGAAGCAGAGTTTTAGATTTTTCACTTGACATAATTTTCCTTTGATGAAATAACAGACTTAAGCAAAGTATTAAGTGTAAAGTGTGGAATGATCGCAATGTTGGTGACAAGACATGACAAGTAACAACATTTTCAAAATGAAAAGGCCTTTTACTACAATTGAACAAATTGTAGGGTAATCGTCAATTGAGTGCTCTACCAAACTTGATATCAAAGAAACAAGTCCTTAACTTCATACACCAAAGCTATGCAATGAGCACAAACCCTTTCAAAATGACGGAAGGAAAAAACCCCTGGAAAGGAAACCCGAACCAAAGCAACAAAAGCGAACCTACTCTAACTATGTACAAAGGTTCCACAAGGAAAACTACGTCTAGAAGTAATGTTTGAGAAATTGCCCATTAACAGGCAATAGGATATCCTCACCTATAAGGGTCTTCAAACAAAATGTATTATCTCCCAATATTTCAGAAATTTGGAAGGGACCAAGCAAAAGATTATCAAATTTAATATGCTCTCCCTTCCTTTCGTGTGCTTTGTCCCAACAAAGGACAAGATCAGAAATGTGGAAAGTTTTTACCTTAGCTCTCCTATCAAACCAACGCTTGACACCTCCTTGGTGTTTGGCAAAGTTTTCTATTGCACCATCCCTTTTTTCATCAAGACATAGTAACTGAGACAATCTCACCTCAACTTTGCCATCAGTCCCAAGGTATTCCTGCATGAATTGCAAGGTAGGGATTCTCAGTTGCATGGGAAAGACAGGATCTAAACCATATACCAAATGATATGGCGATGTGCCAATTGATGTTTTGATTCTTGTTTGGTTTGCCCAAAGAGCAAACCTCAATTGAGTGTGCTAGTACTTCGGGTTCTTGTCTAACAATTTCTTAACTACACTCAACAAGTTTTTGTTTCTCGACTCAACCAAACCATTCCCTTGGGGTTAATAACTGGATGAAAATTTCAATGTGATTCCATAATCAAATGCCCAATTGGAAAATTTTAAAGAAGCAAATGCAAGACCATTATCATAGACCAAAGCATGCAGACAACCAAACCTTGTAACAATGTTTTCCTATAAAAATTTAATAATGACATCAGCAATGCATTGTTTCAAAGCTTGATCTTTAGACCACCTTGTACAATAATCAGTAGCGGTTAGAATATACTTGTGTTGTGCACAAGAAGGTGGATTGTTCATACCAATAAAATAAAGTGCCCATTGAGCGAATGGTTTGACCTCAATGACGGGTTGTAGCAGCATTGCAGGAGTTTTCTCCTTGGTGGTAGCAACTTGGCAAGTGTGGCAAGTTCTCACATGTTTATAAGTATCCCTGCATAAAGTGGGCCATTAGTAACCAGCCCTAAGAATCTATTATGTTGTGGCTAGGCCTGCACCATGTCCTATTCCAAATCTGTTATGGAAATGTTCGATAATTTGTTTGGCTTCCTCCTTATACATCTCAAAAAACTCCCTTCATGGTTCTTACTGTATAGTACTACCCCTTGTAACATATAATAGTTGCTCTTCATCCTAAGAGCTCACTTCAAGATTGAATTCAATTGAGGAGGGCATTTCTGATTTAATGGATAAAATGTGATATCATCGTACCATTCATCAAGGGAGACATTCTCCAGTAGGTACTACTGATGAACTATCCATGGCCATTCTGATGCTAATGTTTGTGTTAATGCTTAGCCTCAAACCAGCTTCATAGGTTGAATCTCAAGTTTCAACATTGTATTCATGTATAATGGTAACCCATTTGCCTCTCCTTTCTCCAAGTTCGTTGTGCATCAGTAATTTTTTGACACCAGAATCTGGGACTATAGCATATACCTTACTTCTCTATGTAGTGTCAGAATTTCCAAATAGCCTTGACTAATACATATGCTTGTTTCTCCACATTAGGATATCTTAACTTAGCATCTTTCAATGGAGCACTCGTAAATGCAATAGGGAGTTCTCCTTCGTCATTCTTTTTTCTGAGTCAAGATTGCAGCACGTGTATGCTCAAGTACGAATGAATATACGTAGAATGGTTTCAAGTAGTCATGACTTACTGATATAGGAGCCTGGACAATAGCCTGCTTTATTTCTTCATATGCCCTCTTAGTCGGTGGGGATCACTCAATCATTGCATCCTTTTTTAGCATCTCATTTAGGGGCCTTACAATTTTTGCAAATACCGTGATAAATTTCCTTACGAAATTAATCTTCCTGAAATATGATTTTAACTCCTTTTTACTTGCTGGAAGGTCAATTGAAATCCCCTTTTCTAATATCACATGGCCAAGCAATTTTCCTTCAATAACCCCAAAAATACACTTCTTTGGGTTTAAAGAGACACCATACTATCTACAACGCTGAAACATTTTCCTTAAGTAATTTGCATGGTCCCCTCTTTTCTTGGAAAATACTGTTAAGTCATCCATGTAAATAATAATGCATTTGCCTACCAAATCCTTGAAAGCAATGTCCATGGTGTGTTAGGATGTGGCGCCTGCGTTGATTAACCCAAATTGCATTCTTCTATACACAAATATTCCCCACTTTGTGGTGAAAGTCGTCTTCAATTTGTCTTCGTGTTTGACCATCATCTGATTATATCCAAAATATCCATCAAGAAAGGACATCATTTGACATCCATTGACAATTTGTAGCACCTCATCTAGTGAAGGTAACGGGTAATTATCCTTTTCTAATGCTTTGTTCAAGTTGCACAAATCCACACACAAACTGATTTCACCATTCTTCTTTCTCACTAGAGCAAGATTGGCAACCCATGTTGAATGTCTAACTGGGAATATAATGCAAGTTGCCAACAACTTCTGTACTACTTGATAGATCAGCCGTTCTAATAAAGCGTAGACTGGCCTCTGCCTTTGCCTGAATGATTTTGCTCTGGGTTCGATTGGTATAGTATGTGTGTCGATTGAAGTATCATAAGTTTTTAAATCTCCATATCCCCATGCTATGAGGTCTGGGAGTTCCTTCATATTTCTAAGTATCCCTTCTATCTCTTGTGTAGTGCAGACTTTACCTATAAAGACATTCTTTTCGTTTTCCTTACTTCCCAAATTTATTTTATCACACGCGCCTCCTCCGGATTCGCTATTCTTATGTGACTTGAGCTGGTTCCAGTCAAATATTCTTTCTAGCTGTACCATTTGTCTCGGGATAGTATTCGTTTTTAAATTCAGAATCTCCTTGATATCCATTTCTGCCTCTTCAAGATCCTCTTCATCAATAATTTGTGCGGCGAATACATCTAAGCTAGTAATGAAATCCAATATATGTTTGTCATCTTCGAATACCTGGAAATTTGTAACGCTATCTTGGACCGATGGAACCAAAAATGAATATTGATACTCTTAAAATAGTCAAGAAAAACCAGCTCCTACAGAGGAATGTTCCATTCTTCGAGGGTGACATTGAGATTGTGTAATATCCCCACTTTGAAATAGAATTTAATAAAATGATAATAATATCCCCACTTTGAAATATAATTTAATAATAAATGATAATAATATCCCCACTTTGAAATATAATTTAATAATAAATGATAATGATAAAACTAAAATATAAAATGATATAATTAAATATGATTAATAAAAAATTAATTAAGTTAATGAAAAGTCAAAAGACATGAAAGGAAAAGTTGTGACTCCCTCAACAATGATATATAAAAGGGAGAAGAAAACCTCATTTGAGAGGGGGGATAATTTGGTGATGAGAAGTGCAGATTTGATTTAAATAATAAGTGCAGATCTGATTATGAAAGGTTGTGTCCCTTTCAAATGGTTGAAATAATGAAAAGTTACACTCTTTCAAAGGGTGCTAATGGTGAAAGGGTATGTCTCTTGCCAAAGGGCATACATGATGAAGAGGTGTGACCTCTCCCTCAAATTGAGAGATATAAAGGGAAGGAATCAAAAGCATCTAGTGACATCACCATTGATAAGATCAGATCAGAATTGTTATCAAGTTACAGAAAGTAACATTTGTGTTCTTTATGGTATGCCTCCCAATCTGCAGGCGACATCTACAGTGCGAACTCCAACCGCAGGCTACAATTTGCGTACAGGTAAGAGGGGTTAAGAAGTCTTAAGGTATATATGTGTGTGGACGTGTGTGCCACACACACACATATGCATTTTTATGAATACATATATCTCTAATGATTACTTATATGAATGTAGCAATAAAGATAGGAATCTATGTAGAATATGTATGTATATTTAGGATCATTAGAAAGATTAAAGAATATGTAAATGAAGACGTAAATTATGGAATGGAAAACAGTAATGAATTATAAAATGTAATATTAATGTGATTATATGATGAAGGTTATAGGGAAGAAATTCCCTTAGCCTAATGGAGGGATTATGATAATCCCTGGAGGGTAGTATATATTGAATATCTATATGCATTTATATGGCTTGGTTGACTAAGTTCATCCAAAAAGAGACGGATCTGGCCGGTCCCCTCTGAGGACTTGGATGATGGGATGCATCATCCAAGGCAAGGAATTGACATAGGGTCTTCCTTGGATGGCTTGGGTGTAAGAGGTTACACCCAAGACAGGAATCGAATTAACCTTCGATTTCCTGGAGGGCTTGGATGTAAGAAATTACATTCAAGACAGGAGTCGAATTAACCTTCGATTTCCTGGAGGGCTTGGATGTAAGAAATTACATTCAAGACAGGAGTCGAATTCACCTTCGACTTCCTGGAGGGCTTGGAACCAAGATGGGTTCCAAGAAGGCGAGCTTCACTTTCGTATGGCAATCATATCCTTTTTATTAGATAAAAGTTGTGATTATGTTAAGTAAGTATTTTAAAGTTAGATTGCAATTTAGATTACTTCTATATATATATATATATATGTTTGTTGTATTCTAACAATCTATTTTGCAGGTTAATGATCTCTAACTGGTAGGGACATTACAGATTGCCAATAAATTGTGTAATGTGATGCATGAGTATGATACTGAGAGGATAGATTGGAATAACAGTTCATTAAGGTGGATAACAAGGTAGAAGCTAATGAATACAGATTTCCTAAGAGCAATCCTATTAAAATTCTTGAGGTTTTCTTATGGTTCTAACCCAACATGGACGGCATAGATGATGGTTCAGAATGGCATTCCACAAGCTATCGGATTTCCTTGAGCTATTCAGAATTATGAGCTAATCGTGGACTGCAGTAAACATTATATACATTCCTCGAGAATAGTTTTTGTCAATGGGATGACAATAGCTGGTTTTACACCTCAAGCAATTGCGGAGGCATTTGGCATTCCTGTTCATAAGCATATGAAGACCATCATATGGAGGAAGCACAAAAGCTTTTTAATCAAGATTCGGGCAAGTGTAAGAGCAAAATGAATAATAACTGGTATAAATACCAGAGACCTCACTATACCAAGATACCAAAGAAAATTTACAAGCGTGATTCAACGAGGATTTTGGGGACATAATTACTCTCCTCAGCAAGGTCATGGGGCTATCTCAATTGCAGATGTTTGAGGAATGGATGTTCTCTTATGCAGAAGAGGTCTTTGGAGGAGGCAAGGTCATGATCAATTGGGCTCAAATCATCAGTAATAAAATTCAAGAAGAGCTTGTTTATTTATTTGATAGAAAGACATTCACCATGTCATCTTACTTATGTGATATACATGTTTGCCCAACAATTTAGGTATAAAGGGCCAATCCATTTGGGTGAAGTGGGAAACAGAGGATAGGTCAAGGTACACGAATGCTATTGCCAACTTCACTTTTACGATATTGGTTAGAGGGAGAGAAATAATGCAGCCTATTCTATAGGGCAGTATTGAAGGGTGAACAATGCTTTTACCATGCGCATTGTTAAGATTAGGCAAGAAGGTTTCCAGCAAAGGTTGTCCAAACAGGTGATTGCACCGGTCAAGCAATATGGGGCCTGGTTTATTCAGTTCCCCAGGATTTCTTATGTGAGAATTTTTGGATTTGAGGGCTCTACACACAGGTTACCAAAGTATCCTTCTAATAAGTTGGCCCTCCTAGAGGTAACCAGGCAAGTAGCGGCAGTAGCTAAGGCATTAAAAGACAGAAAGACCACAGTGATGTCTTACCCAATGATGATTGGAGAAAGAGATGTTTTTGTGCAAACCTCCATTCAAGCAGAAAAATCAGGAGAAGAATTGGCATCATATGGTTTGCAACCACACACAAGTAGAAAAAGTTATGATCCTACCGGATTGGGGAAAAGAGCATACGGGAGGCATTAGAGGCATAAGGTTGATATAGAAGATTATTGCGCTTGCTGCAGTGATGAGTTTGAAGTTAAAAGAAGAGAATGCTCTCAACTAAATGTTAATCAGATAAAGATATATGAGTTTGCTTGGGTACTTGACCAAGTGGAGGATGATGAAGATTGCATACAGCATCATGTGTACGAACTACGAACCCATCAAGCATAAGCATCCATCCCCAATTGATTGCTTGCAGGAATCGGTAACTAGTTTCGATATAATAATGAGAAGGCCCAACAAATATACAGATGCATGGATACGCCAACAAACAGATAAATTAAGGCTCGAGGGATTAAAACTCACATATGACTTAATGGGTGATCTTGAATCACATTTCTTGGAGAGTGATGAGGAGGCAGAAGTTGCAGTCCAAGAAGATGAAGAGGAGGACAGTGAATAAAAAGAACTGCCAAAGAAAAGGAAAAAGAAGGTTGTGACAGAAAGAAAACCCACTGAGAAACCAAGGAAAAGGAAGGTTCCGCAACCTGATAATCCTACTCACAAGAAATTAAAGATAAGGAGGCCCTTAGCTGTGACCACTTGCAAGGATGATCCCTCTACTATGAAACCTGCACTAGATGCTAAGCATATACTCTCTCACCACGCAGCAAACGGAAACAATTTAAGCGAAAAATACATAAGAAGCCAATAGACAAAGATAATGAAAGTTTGATTGAGGGGAAGGATCTGGGTAATAGTAAGAATCAGCTCCCTTCGACTAATAATGAAGAAAATGAAACTATAGAATCGGTTGCAGTCCCAAGAGAACAAGAAAATGAAGGTCAAGCTATCATTGGACAATCAACACCTCCCACTTGGTTGCAGACAAGAATGAAAAATAAAGCAGTAGAAGAGACAATGTTCCTGAGTCTTGAGGACCTATTTGCAAGGGTAGGCTAGTCTAAGACCAAAGAAAGAAAGAAGCCAAAAACATATTCACAAATAACCAGAGATGAAGGACAAAATTGGGTTGTGCACATAGCTGATCCACCTGTAGATAAGACCAAGTGAAGAGGTCAATACTATAGATTATAAGGTCGTGTCATTCAAAATGGGGAAGGCAACAAAAGAGGAGGAGGTAGAAGAATTTCATGATTCTTCAAACACCATGCTTAGGAGATTGAAGAAATAAACTGAGGAAAAGGAAATGTACAAGATCAGATCTGAACAAGCTAAGAGGTATATAGAGCACTTGTTGAGACCATTACAACAAACAAATGAATCTTACATTCCTCCTGTTGTACTTGCAAAGCGGTTAACAACCGAGTTTGAGGATATGAAATCCTATGCAAAGGTAACAAAGGAATGGTTTGAAAAGCTAATTGTAAAAGGAAATAATGTGCTTAAAGAACTAATGGTGTTACAACAAGAAATGGACCGACATCTGCAGTTAATAGAAAAACTCAAGGACCATTGTGTAACATTCAATAAATCTATTAATAATACATTTCCTTGCGTGGTTTGGTCAAAACCTTCAGAATTCCTACTGGCGAGCAGATTATATAGCCATATGAGTTGAGCACTATCAAGGAGCGGTATCAAACACTAACACTCCAAAGGGACACTGTTCTCGCCATCAGAAGCGAATGGGAGAAGTGTGAGGATGCAATTTCATATGTTAGGGAAGGTTGTTCCATGCTCTTGAAAAGTATGATAGGTGACAAGAACCCACAAATGAATATTGATGCTATTAAAATAGTTTGGAAAAACCAGCTCCTCCACAGGAATGTTCCATTCTCTGAGGGTGACTTTGAGACTGCCATTAATTTGTGTGTTGTGATGCACGAGTATGATACTAAGAAGATAGATTGGAACAAACAGTTGATTGAGGTGGATAAAGAGATAGAAGCTAATGAATAAAGATTTCCTACCACTGTCCTACCTCCCGAGCAAGAATTAAGAGCAATCCTGTTAAAATTCTAGAAATACGTGCAAGTAGAAAGGGCAGTTGGTAGAGATATATGGGAAAATTATTTAATTGAGAAGAATTTTCATTATAAAAGAAATGTTAATTTTTGAATAAAAATAAAATTCAAATTACAAAGCCAAAAGTTAATTATTTCTCTAGCTGGAAATTTTGTCTTTTTGTGTCTAAGAATGATGAACTTTTGTCTTTTAGTGGATTGTTAGAAGGTGGTTAGGATATGGTTGAAATCATTAAATAAAGTTATTATAGTACCTAGGAGGTGAATCTGGGCCGTTGGAAAAGGTTTAATCTTGTCCATTCATCCTGAAGTTGGAAAACTATAAAAGGGCATGCCCTGTTTCATTTGGTACCGGAAGTTTTAAGGAATTGTTGCAAGAACTGTGGCAAGTAAATGTAGAAGTCATTGATGTGGTGATCTATGTGTTATTTTCTGTGAGTGCATGGTTCATACTTCTTCAAACTAGTCATTTTATTTTATGTTCATACTATTGGGAATTAGCTGATTGTTAGTTTTTGTGCATGGTTAGTCTGAACATAATAATTTTTAGCTCAATTGCCGATCATATACATTGGATTGCATTATGTTATGGATTCAATATACATGTTAGTTATCTGAAAATCTATCAACTCCATTGAAGATTGCATCAGTCTATGCTTAGTTGTGTTATTTTGGCAAAGCTAGGTCTGGTTTGAGGGTTTTGTCTATTGATTTAAGAATGATTTCATTAAGATTAGATTATCTTTCTGAACCTTCATCTCTTTGATATTTTTTAAAAATCAGCTTTAAAAGTTATTCATGAAGCATCAATTGTTTTGAAAATCTGATGTTTAAGAGGTTCCAGATCTAGGAGAATCATTTACAATTTTGTTTGCAGAAAATCTATCCTAGGAACAAATATGTAAGTCCCCTCGTGATTACCAGCAAAATCACATTATCACTAAGTCTATCCAAGTACAGTCAAAACCTAACATTGGAAACCTTGGGGTCATCTTGTTTGGACAATTTGAGGGCATACAAGATCACCTTATTCAAGAGAGGATAGGGTATACTCTGTATATTGTATTTTGTGTTGACTGAAGTACAAACTTCCCCATCAACATCACCCCTTTGGAAGAACTAGGTTTTCATCCAGCTCTTCTGTCAAACTCCTTAAGTTTCTTATCAGCTGTTTTAATTCTTTTATTTGACAGCACTTTTTAAATGTAACTCTTCATACCTTCAGTTTACCAAGGTATCCCGAAGTTAGGTTGCATCGTTTAGATGGCCCTTTGTGATCCACAGAGTAGCTTATTGCCTCTGTGAATGCTGCTGAATGATCTTTCTGCCCCCTAGTTTCCTCCTTGTTGTTCGGGTACTTGATTTCTTCCTTGCTCTTCGCTTGTCATGCGTCCTGTCTTCCTTCCACTTTTTGTTTGATCCTTGACCGGCGTCCTCATCTCCTATGTTCCTCTTCATTCCTAAGGGGTCATTCCGAGTCTTCAGCTTTATCTCCGAATCGTGCAACCACATACAAACATGCGGCAGCCTCCTATAGCATTCTTGTGCACAACACGACCCCACTTACTCCAGGTCCCATATCTTGTCAACTAACGGAGCGAGTCCCACCCCCTTCTATCACTCGTCAATGTAGCAGCCTCCGTACTGTTGGTACCATTTTACTTTTTCTTCGTCAACCTCTGGTGGTCCCGCGAGGTTAGGGATCACCCGATATAATGAATTTGATCCGGCTTCCGATTCGCCTGGCTGGGAGGCGATGATGAATAAGTCTTCTGTTTTCAGCACCATTTTTAAACAAGGACCTAGGGATGCCCCGTACTCCTCTAAGTCAAGTTCTGCCTCCAAGTCTACAGGTTCCTCCTCTTTATTTGCACTCTCAGCTTTCCTTCGAGCTTCAGCCTCTCAATCGATATCATATGCTACGTACCCTTCTCGAAGACCTTCATATGGGGCCCACTTCTTCCAATGTCTTGAAACTCATACCCATACAGTTGGCTCCCCAAAATACGTGTTTGTGAGGTGCTTGTGGTTCCTAGGAACTGCAACACCTTCCACCTGCTTTGGCACAAGCCTCTCTTCCATGGCTGCAAAAGGCTTCGCCCACTCTTCATCTCTCTGGTAGGGCTCTGCTTTTACCACCGGGTCTTCGTCGACTTCCTTGCTCTGGCCAATGGTCCAGTTCTCTTTTGTAGCATATCCCAACATGTCAATCCCGCTCACAAGTTTGTTCCGTTCTTTGTAGATTTTCAGTTTTGAACCATTCACTATGTCCCTGATTGGATTGTTATCCAAAGTGGATAGCTTCACCGCCCCGTTATTGCCGACCTCTCTGATCTTATAAGGTCCGAGCCAACGAACTTTAAACTTCCCCAGTCAAAGTTCGTTCTGGCCGTTATACTTCAAAACCAACTACCCTGGCCGGAAGTTGACCCGCCATAGGTGCTTGTCATGCCAGCACTTCCATCGTCGCTACGCTACCTCCGTTGCCCATTGTGCCATTACCCTTCATTCATCCAATTTCATTAGGCTGTCAAGCCTTGCACTCAAGCTTTCTTCATCGCCGAGTCTATTACCCACCGCCAACCGGAGGCTAGGTACGGTGTACTCGGCTGGTACAACTGCCTCCTGCCCGTACATGAGCTAGAACGGGGTATGCCCCATGGTGACCTTGTAGGTTGTGCAGTAGGCCCACAATACGACTGGTAGCCTTTCCTCCCAGTCTTCCTGCTCCACCCCACACGACTTGTAAATTATTGACACCAACACCTTGTTGGTTGCTTCTGCCTGTCCGTTAGCTCGGGGATAGTACGGACTAGAGAAATTGTGAAAGATTTTGAACTCTAAGGTCATGGTATGGATTACTTGGTTGACAAAGTGCACTCCCCTGTCACTAGTGATTTGAAGGGGTATCCCATACCTCGTGACGATCTGTTCATACAAGAACTGTGTCGTACTCAGAGTCGTGTTATCTGGCAAGGCCCTCGCTTCTACCCACTTGGTGAGGTATTTCGTAGCCACTACAATATATTTGCACCTGTGCATGCTACTCGGCTTCAAGGGTCCTACAAAGTCTAGACCCCACCGTTCGAATAGCTCCTGTGGCTACGAGGTAAAGAGGGGCATGAAGTCCCGCTTGAGTGGTTTTCCTGCACATTGGCAAGGGTCACACCCAACCACCCACTCCCAGGCGTCAGTGTGTAGAGTTGGCCACCGCAGACTTGCTAGAAGTACTTTCCTAGCAGGTGCATCTGGTCCCATGTGTTCACCTGCTAACCCGTCATGTGTTTCCTTCAACACACTGGGGATTTCCTCCTCCATAACACATCTCCTCAGGATTTGGTCGGGGCCCATTTTATATAACAGGCCATTGATTAGCTAGAAAGTCTTACTCTTCAGTGCCAGCTTCCGTCGTTCCCTCGAGGGCATCTCCTTTGGGAATGTGGAAGTAGAGAGGTACTGGCCGATCGTCTTGTACCACGATGGTAGTACTGCAATCTGGAACAAGTGTGCATCTGGGAAGTCCTCGTTCACCCCTTCGGTCGGTTCTCTTGATCTGATCCTTGATAGTTGGTCGACTATCACATGGGACTTGCCTGGCCGTACAATAATGGTGAAGGTGAATTCTTGCAGGAGTAGTACCCATCTACTTACCCGACCCTAGATAATTGGTTTATTTACCAGATACATTAGTGCCTGATGGTCCACGTAAAACATGAACGGAGTAGCCAACAGGTAGTGGCGAAACTTTTGTACTGCGTACACCATCCCGAGTGCCTCCCTCTCCGTTGTACTGTAGTTTCGTTCAGCCCTTGACAAAAGCTGGCTGGCGAAGAAAACGGAATGATCCAATCCTTGCATCCCTACTTGTGCGAGGGTAGCACCAATCGCGAAGTTGGAGGCATCGACGTGTACGTGTAACTCCTTATTCCAATCCGCGTACACCAGTATTGGTGCACTTACCAGCCGATCTTTCAATTCCTTGAAGGCTTCTTCCTTCTCCATACCCCATACGAACGACTCTCCCTTCCTTGTCAACTTGTCTAGGGGCCAGGAGACTTGTGCAAAGCCTTTGATAAATCTCTGGTAGTAGCCAACGTGGCCCAATAATGACTTCAGCCCTGTCACATTCATCGGATTTTCCATGTTGACGATCACTCCTATCTTATCTAGGTCTGTCTTCAGACCTTCTTTACAAACAATGTGGCCGAGAAGCTTTCCTTGCGGTACCATAAACCTGCACTTCCTCGGGTTAAGAGTCAACCTAGCTTTCCGGCACCTCTCCATACATTCTCCGAGTGCCTTTAGATGGGTGTCCTGATCACTTAAAATCGACCAGTCATCCAAGAATGCCTTGAAATTCCCTACGGACATTTTGTCAAAAATATGTAAAATTATTCTCTAGAAGGTTGTCGGTGCATTACATTGCCCGAAGGGCATGCGATTGTAGGCGTACACCCCCTCCACCACGAATGTGGTCTTTAGCTTATCTTCTTCCGCAATACTTATATGATTGTATCCCGAGAACCCATCCAGAAATGTGTATATCTCATGCCCAGCCACTTCTTCCAGAATGTTGTCACCGAATGGGATTGGGAATGGATCTTTGATTGTTACTGCGTTTAGGTACCTGAAGTCCACGCATATCCTTATCTGATTAGCTTCCTTCTTGAGAGAAATGACTATTGGGGAAACCCAGTCACTTGTTTCAACTTTGAATATGATCCCAACTTCCAACATTTTGTTGATTTCCTCATTCACCTTGGCCATGTAGTTCTTGTTCATCCTGTACGGTCTCCTCCATACGGGTTGGGCTCCTGGTATGAGGGATATGCAATGCACGCACAATTCCGGTGGTACCCCCTTCAAGTCCTTGTAAGTCCAGGCAAAGACGTCCTTGTATTATAGATTTATCCTGAAAGTCGCCGCCTTCAATACGGGGTTCCAGTCATCCCCTACGAGTATCACCTGCGGGTCCTCGTCCTTGCCTAAATTGACTTTTTTCACATCCCTTTCCTCGTACTTGATGGGTTTGTCTCGTTCAAACTGGTGGGCTGGTGTGTCATCCACCTGTGCCATTCCCTCCTGATACCTACCGTACTCCGGGGGAAATGACTGCTCTTCCATACCGCCACTTGATTCCCCAATCTCGCATATTTGTAGCATGTGGCACTCCGGGTGGAAGACCTCGTAGTCCTCCATCTGCCAATGGAAGAGTTCGGCCAGCGAACTAGTTCCATCTTCAAAGCATCCATCCAGTTCCAGCACTACTTCGTTGGGTTCCCTCCCTCCTCTATCTCCTTCGGAAGCTCTTCACTGACGGACTGATTCCTCAGGTCAATCACATACTTATGACCTTCACTCTCGATCCAGAGTGTATTCTTCTTCTAGTTATGATTGGCTCTAGCCATGATCAGCCATCCCTTTCCCAGGAGGGCGTTGTACACTTTTCTCTCCAATGGAATGACTACGAAGTCCAAAAGGAATTGTTGTGTCTCGATCACCACCTTTTGTGCCATGAGAGTCCCGAGGGGTTTGATGTCGTGCTGATCCGCACCGACAAGATGAAATGTTGGTGGCCAGAGAGTAGGCTTGCCCGAACCTCTCCAAGTTTCTTCCGGTAGCACGTTGACTCCAAACCCACCATCCACAATGGTGTTTGTGAGCTTCTATCCCATTATGTCCATCTCCACCACAGCAGGTTTCCATCCAATGCTTACCGTGAGCAGCATAGGGTCCATGGCATCTGTACTAGGTTCCTTCACCGAAGCCACATTAGGTGGTTTTGTCACCGTCTAGTATTCTTGGCCGACGGTGATGTCACCGGCTGCATTTGTCAAGGCCATCCTCAACTATAGCATGGTCTGTAGAAGGTCGGATACCCGTACGAGTATAGTGGTCTGTAACATCTGCTTAATGATAATTTTCTCCGTCCTGACCGGAATGGGGTAGTGGCAGTCGAGTGTGAGGCCCTCCGTTCTTCTGCCATCTCCCGCTCAATATCTGCCCTGGCTTCCTGGAGTCTTTCCTTCTCCATGCGAGGGTCAGGATACATGGCTTTCTTGTTTTGCAATCTTGTGATTGCCAGTATGCCTTCCTCTAGTTCTTCTACCTCGAGCATATTCACCCCTTTTTGCTTTGGACACTCTGTGTCCTCATGATTCCCCAGACCGCACCATTTGCACAACAAACTTCCTGCGTCATCTCCATTTTGACATTCCAGCGCAAAGTGACCCCATTCGTTGCATTTCCGGCATTGGATCATGGGTCGTCGCTTTGCATCGTATTGAATTCTCCTCCTCGGTATGTTATTATTGGGCATGTTGTTACAACGCCGATTGTTTCGGTACCCTCCAGGAGAGGCGTCAGAGTTTGTTGTCGGCTTCGAAGGTGTCGCTAGGGGTGTAACTTGGTCGGGTTGGGCGTAGAGCACTTGTGTGCTCCATGCTTTCAAGTTGTACGAGCATTCCTTAGTGGAATGTTCCATTACTTGGCAGATGTCACAAAAGGCTTTTCGAGGGCAACTCCCCTTAGTGTGCCCTTCTGTCTTGCAATCAGTGCACCATAGTTCCTTTCCTTCCTTGCCACTTTCTTTGTCAACCTTTAGTTCTTTCATCATCCTGATCATATCCCTTCGGAGTGCTTGCACGGTGTTGGACTCGCCATCGCTGTCTTCATCCGTACTGTCACCATCGCTCACCCGATGCTTCCCTCGGGATGTCTTTTTTTCACTCTCAATATCCATCGCGCGATTGTATGCTTCGTCATACGAGAGCGGACGGACCACCTTCATCTTCCGTCTAAGAGACGGTAGAAGTCCTTCAACAAACCATCTCTTCTTGAGGCCATTAGCCGACTAGTTCTCCATTTTGTTGAGCAATTCCCTCAGCCTTCTGTTATATGCCCGCACACTTTCACTTTCCCTGCTTGGTATTGTAAATCTCCACCACAATTTCATTGTCGTCCTGTAGGAGTTTGGACTCCTCTTGGAAAGCCTTCTTCAGATTGTTCCACGACGTTTTATACTGGGCATCCAGGTCTGTATACCAGTCAATTGCTATTCCTCGCAGTGGCTAGAAATGCCTTCAACTAGTAATCCTGGTCGTCCAGGCCATTTGCCTCCCAAATGGTCACACATGTCTTACAATGTCGTACGGGATCCTTCGACCCGTCACCCATGAATTTTGGAAGCTTATGTTTCTCCGGGGTGTGTGCCATTGTTTTTGTCTAGAGGGTTTTATGTAGCGCTTGGAAGTTACTATATGCCCGGAAGGTATTATGTGTCTGGAAGGTACCATACGCTCTTGACCTGGTTGGACCCTTGTCTGCAGGGCTTTGGTCACCCTCGCTCCTATAGTTCCTCCTTCCCGGGGTTTCTGGATCTGACCCTCCTATTTTGGTTCTGCAGTGACGTATTCACACATTGCCCCATTGCAAATGGGGACCCCTACTTTTTGCTTTCTGGGGTTTGTTTTTCTGGGGTTTTTAGAGGTTTGTCTGTTGGCCTTTGCCTTTTGAGTGTCGCCAGGGGGATCGCTGGATAGCAGGCTTTGCTTGAGCCAAGGTTAGTCCACGGGGCCCCAGAATTAGGGTCTCTTTGAGAGTCTTCCTTAGGCCCTGGTTTTGCTCTTGTCGCTAATTGTGTCTTGCTTGGTGAGTGAGTATCATTCTTCAAGGTCCAAGACTAGGTCAAGTTGATGAGTGATGAAGTCTAGAATGTCCTGATCCTGAAATTTGGCTGTCTGGAATGTCCTGATCCTAAAATTTGGCTAAGTCTAGAATGTCCTGATCCTGAAATTTGGCTAAGTCTGGAATGTCCTGATCCTGAAATTTGACTAAGTCTGGAAAACTGAAGAATCCTCCAAAAACTAGATTTTGCAATATAACTCCTGGAGGTTCGAAACCACTCTCAAACATCCTGACAGTATATATGGAATATAACTTAAAGTATGAGAATCCTTATATCTTTCTTCTTTCTTATACTTAAATATTATATTCCATAAAATGATCCTGACGGAGAGACCAAAATGTCAAATTTCGCTCCTGACCCTTCCAAAGGGTCCAGAGCGAAATTCTCCATAAGACATTCTACTTTGACCAAAACCTAGAACTAACGCATTCCCAAGCTTGAATGAAGGTAAAAAGGCTTGTTTGAATGAAGAAATGTGAAAATGAAGTCAGGATCTTGGCCAAGAATAGGGATTTCGCTCTTGACCCTTCCAAAGGGTCCAAAGCGAAAATCCTTGAAGACCTCAAATTCTCACTTATCAAGGCCAAATTTCTATTTCCTAAGGCATTTTTGAATGTTCTAGCCTTGTCAAGATTGAAAGATGAAGGATTTTAGTCAAGAAGATGAATTTCGCTCCTGACCCTTCCAGAGGGTCTAGAGCGAAATTCTTGAAAACACTCATTTTTCCTTTAGCAAGAGTCAAGACCAAGGTGGAGATGCATGAGGAAGGATCTATGTTTGCCTCCCAAAGAGGATGAGAGTAGGAAAAGTCAAGGATCCAACCTAAAACATGATTTTCGCTCCTGACCCTTCCAAAGGGTCCAAAGCGAAAATCTTTGTAGCTCTCATTTCCTTGCAAATTTTGGCTAAGTGTTGGTTTCTAGGGCATGTTTGAGAATGAATTGGTATGCTCTAGCCTTGAGATGGAATTGGTTGATTTTGAAGAGCAAGATGTTGGCCTAAAGGAGAATTTCGCTCCTGACCCTTCCAAAGGGTCCAAAGCGAAATTCATCATAAACTTCATTTGCTACCTTGTTTGAGCTTGAAACCTTGTCCTTAGGAGGAAAATGATCTAAGTTTGCTTCATGATGTGGTTTGAAGTTGGAAAAGTGAGTAATCTAGCCTAGAATGGGATTTTCGCTCCTGACCCTTCCAAAGGGTCCAGAGCGAAAATCCTCCTAAAGCTCATTTCCTCCTAAGTTTGACCAAATTTTGATTTGCAGGGCATCTTGAAGGGAAGGATGGACATCTTGTGGCCTTTGGAAATGTTTGAAAACATTGAAATGTAAAGGATTTTGGACCAAAAGATGAATTTCGCTCCTGACCCTTCCAAAGGGTCCAGAGTGAAATTCCTAAAAACACATATTTTTCCATTGAAGGAGGTTTAGTCCTTGGTTTTTTATGGCGTGAATGGAAGTGAGATAGCATGTCTTTGCCTCTTGAGGTTGTTTTAAATTTGGAGAAATGAAGAATTTAGCCCAAAATCTTGATTTTCGCTCCTGACCCTTCCAAAGGGTCTAGAGCGAAAATCTCTCTAAGATGCATTTCCTTCCTTATTTGACTAAAATTTGATGTCCAAGGCATGATGAGAAGGAGAATGAACATGATCTTGCCTTTAAGAGTGTTTGGTAGCTATGAAACTGAAGGATTTTAGCCAAGAAAGGAAATTTCGCTCCTGACCCTTCCAAAGGGTCCAGAGCGAAATTCCTTACAAGCCTACCTTTTGACCTTTCTTAGGCTTAAAACCTTGTTCCTAGGCCAAATAAAGGTAAGATTCTACCTTGCAATGAAGTTTCAAGTTGAAAGAATGATGATTTTTGGTCAAGAATGAGATTTTCGCTCCTAACCCTTCCAAAGGGTCCAGAGCGAATTTTCTCGAAACCTCTCTTTGCTATCAACTTTGTGCTAGATCAAGTGTGGGCTAAGGAAAAATCAAGAAAGAGATGTCCCTAAGGTGACTTCAAGTTGCTAGAACTCATTAAAATGTAAAGGAATTGAACCAAAACAAGATTTTCGCTCTGGACCCTTTACCTCTCTTTGCTATCAACTTTGTGCTAGATCAAGTGTGGGCTAAGGAAAAATCAAGAAAGAGATGTCCCTAAGGTGACTTCAAGTTGCTAGAACTCATTGAAACGTAAAGGAATTGAACCAAAACAAGATTTTCGCTCCTGACCCTTCCTAAGGGTCCAGAGCGAAAATCTTAAAATCACCTTTTTTTCCTTGCAAAATCAAGTCAAACTGGAGTTGGATGAGAGAAGAGAAGTGTTTCCTTGCCTTGTGAGGTGAATTCAAGATGAAATGATGAGGAAATGAGCTACAAACAAGAAATTTGCTCCTGACCCTTCCAAAGGGTCTAGAGCGAAAAACCCTAAAACCACCTTTTTCCTCAAGATTTGAGTGAAGTCAGGCCTAAACAAGGGTGAGAGATACCATTTGGATTGCCTAGGATAGACTCTTGACCATTAAAGATGCATATTTTGAGCTAAAATTGGAATTTCGCTCCTGACCCTTCCAAAGGGTCCAGAGCGAAATTCTGGATAGGTCCTGTCCATGGCTATGTTTTTGAGCAAATTTAACCTTTTTGGCCTTGTGAGGATCAAACCAATACTGCCAAGTTGAGAAGTAGATTCAAAATGAAGGAGTCTAGATGAATTGAAGTGAAGGAGATTGAAAATTAGGCCTAAAAGGTGAATTTCGCTCCTGACCCTTCCAAAGGGTCCAGAGCGAAATTCCCAAAATGCAATGTTTCCTTCAAGATGGGGTTGAGCCAAGTCAGTGTCAAGGTCAATGGACCCTGGAGATTGCCTTAAAGAAGGTTGTTGATCGAGCAAAGGTGAGTTGTGACCTAAAGGGTGAATTTCGCTCCTAACCCTTCCAAAGGGTCCAGAGCGAAATTCCCATTCTCACCTAATTCATCCATGTGAAAGGCTAAAAAGTTGAAATCCTAGGCTTTGTTAGGCAAAAACAAGCGTATGCTCACCTTCCGGAAGATTTTGGAGAAAAAAAAAATGAGGTATTTAAGGCCTAATCAAGAAAGTCGCTCCTGACCCTTCCAAAGGGTCCAGGACGAAATTCTTGAGGACACCTATTATTCACCTTGTTTAGACTAAGTCAAAGGCAAGTTGCAAAATTGTGATGACAAGAACATGAAAGATGGCAAGTCTAGGTTATGAGGATTTTGATTAATGAAGTGAACAAGCCTAGATGAAAGTTCAAATAAGCCTTGAAATAATTTAAGCCTCCATCACGCTTTGAACATTTTAGTGCCTCTGGAGAATGAGCCTTCATCAAACCTTGGTCAAGCTTTAGCATTCACTAAGCTAGCTTATAGCTTTTCATTAAATTTGCCAATTAAAACACCTTTGGGAGACTAAGAAAAATTCGCATAAATTGAGGCACTTATAAATGGATCAATTGATTTTTCTAAGCCTTGAAATAAATAAAAAATCAACCTTTGGGCGTTGAAATTATCCTAAGTCAAAAGGTCTACACTTGAGCGCTCAAAAAACATTTTATTTTGCCTTTGTAACAAGTCGACCATGCTTGTGGAGGAGTTTTATTTTATTTTATTTAAGCCTTTACCAAGTCGGCCTAGAGGCAAAATAGGGTGAGCGCCCTATAAAGGGAAGGTGTTCTTTTGAAATTTTAAATCATTCATTCACTTTCTCTCATGCGAACTTGAAGAGCAGACCTATAAGGCGAATTTCTTACTAGTTGAAGGCAAATTTCCAGATCTTGAAGGTTTTTTGAAGGCGAATTTCTGATTGAGAAGCTGATTGAAGGCAAACTTCCAGATTTTGAAGTAGGCTTGAAGGCTGATTGAAGGTTAATTCATCCAAAAGAGGAGTCTAAAATTCAGATCAAACATCTTTGTCCAGCAAATTCTCATTTTCCTTTATTTATTTTTCAAAGGTTGATAGCTTAAAGTCAAGGAAGAGGTATGTATAATCAGATTTTGAAAGTTTATTCAAAATTTAGTTTGATTTTCCATAGCAATCTTTTGAAAGTCTAAGTACAATCTGATTTCAATTCTCAATTAATATTAATTTGAAAATTCATAATTCTAGGATTTATCACATTATTTTCAACTTAATATTTAGTTAATTCCTTGAAAAGACTTGAATCCCATACCTTAAGGTATTATGCTCAAAGCCTAACTTTAAGCTTTTGTGTAGGTATCAAATGATGACCCCCAGGACCGGTGGATCCACTACTCGGCAGGTTCTCATCAAGGAGGATCAGAAGAACGATGAATTGGAAGACAAGATCAAGATCATCTTTTGCAAGGAAGAGAACATCGTCACAGAAAGGCAGCGAGATCAAATGTATGCTACTATATTCCTGATCGAGAAAACAAAAGAGCTTGAGCCTGGATGGGAGGCGACCCTTCTCGCAGCTTTTGATCAAGTCCTTCACTTGGAAGAACGAATGAAGAATCTTCCTGAGATTCCTATTACTGAGATTGAAATGATTACGTCCAGATTCATTGAATATGCCAGAAAAGAGCATAGGAAGGGGAACAAAGTTCTAGATGAAAAGTTGTTATAAGATGATGTGGCAGCTTAATTCCTATTGGTCTATGTCTCCTTGTTATTTGTGCCAATTTTTATTGGCTATGGATTGATAATGTTTATCTAAATGGGGACTTTTTTGTAGCAAACCCTAATTAGGGTTTAGGTGTCAGAATCTCAGCCATTGATCTTGTTTTGATCCAGGCCATTCATTGTTTTTGAGAGTGCTATATAAGCCCTCACTCATTTCATTTTAAGGAGTTAGAAAAAAGTTAGAGAGTTAGAGAGAAATAAGTTTAATATCAGCAGCAGAGAAATACGGTGTGAAGAGAGAAATTTGAACAATTGTTGTTTTATTTGGCTATGAGATCAATAAAATATTGAAGTTATGGTGTTTTATTGCAATCCTTGTGGCTATTTTCATGCTTGTTTATGTTAATGCATTAGTAGCCTCTGCAAGATAAGACTCTCCTAACTCAGTAATCTCCTATATTCTGTTTACTCATTCATGCTTTATATTTATCAGACTATAACATTGGTCACAATTATGACATTGATATTGGATTAGATTGATGACCTGCTTAACTATGTTAAGCATCAATCTAAAATGCTATCGGGCTATTAACCCGATAGCATATTAATGTCGATTCATATCGGCATTAATATGCTATCGGGGTTAATATCGGCATTAATATGCTATCGGGGTATTAACCCGATAGCATATAATGCTAACAACTATTGTTATTGTTTATGTTATATTAATCCATATGCTTTGATACCGATTCATGATCGGATATGTTTAAGCACTATTATCATTAACATATGATACCGATCGGATATGATTAAGCACTATTATCATCAGCAATGATACCGATTCATTACCGGGCATGTTATAGCCGCTATTATCATTAAGGATACCGATTCATTATTGAGTATGTTTGAAGCACCGATTAGTTATGGATTGGTTGTTGTTAGTAGGGGTCATGACCAAGTGACATCTTGGTTGGACATGTCTAAAAGACATGTCCGATCAAGGTGCCACTTGATCGTGGCCACCCTACTATTTATACATCATTCCAATCAAAGGAGATGACATTGAAATCGATACATGTTCATCCTCCTTACCTGCAGTAAAAGAAAGATAGCAATATTAAGTGTCAAAGGCATAATATCAAATTTAAAATACACCATCCTGCATATAACTTGTCCATTAAATTGGAAATTACAATACATTTACATGGTATCAGAGCCAAGTTGATCGAACTTGAGGCTATTTAATTTCGTGAAACAAATTTAAGAACAAGGTTATATACTACATCACATTTCTTCAAATGGCCAATGCTATCAGATTCGAAGACAGACTCGGAGGTGGCGATGATTTTTCAGCCTGGAAATTCAGAATTCAAATGATCTTAAAGGAGAACAAAGTGGATTCGTTTGTTCAAACTAAAAATGATCAACCCGAAAATGAACTTGACAAAACAGCATGGATTGAGGGAAATGAAAAGGCAATAAAAAAAATAGTTAATGGGGTGAGAAATAACATAATGCCCATCATAAGAAAACATCAGACAGCCTATAAAATGTTCAAAGCTCTTGAAAGCACATTTGAGATCATAGTTTTAAAACTTGGCGACTTGCCTCGGACTCGCCACGAACTCGCAAGTCCTTTGGCGCCGCAAGTCGACTCGCCTAGGACTCGTAAGGCGAGTCCAAGCGAGTCCCTGCGAAAGACTCGCGAGTCTTTCGCAAAGACTCGCGCGAGTCTTTTGCTCGGACTCGCGAGTCTTTTGCAGGGACTCGCGGGCCCAGAAAAAGACACCCGGGCCTAGAAAAAGACACCTGTGAAGGGTTAAAAATGTTTGTTTTTTCATTTTTCACTTGATTTTCAGTTTTGTTTGGTTTTAGCAGGTTTGTAGGGTTTGAAGGAGTAGAGGGAAGAAGAAAAAAACAGCAAGAGAGATCTAGGTAAGGATTTTTTCTCTTTCTTTTTTTTTTTCATTTGAATCCTTTCATTGTTTTGAAACTAAAAAAAATCTTGAAAAACAAGGGGATATGCTGCCAAATTTTTTTCTATTTTCTTTCCTAAGTTATTTCCTCTTTTTTTTTTCTTGTTTTTGAATGCTATTTTTCCCAAATGATTCATTGTCATTTTTTTTGTTGATTTTCCATAAAACCCTGCTGATTTTTTTTTTTTCATGTTAAATCAGCAATGGCAAGTTCAACTCCAAGGGCAACCCCAAGGTCAGGAAGACAAATAGATAAAGCTTGGAAATATGGGATTGCAGGAAGCAAAAAGGGGGAGGTCACTTGCACCGAATGCACAAAATGGATGACTGGTGGAATCAATAGATTAAAATACCACCTTGCACAAATACCTGGATATGGTGTGGAGGCATGCCCCAAATCAACTCCTGAAATTATTAGAGAGATGAAGGTCATTCTTGCTGAGAATGATATGCATAAGGAAGAAAGGCAAAAAACAAGAGAAGCCATGGCAGCTGCAATGAATCCCACATTGTCCACTTCGGGTCCCATTGGTCACAGTCGGGGTTGTCAGTCACTTTCATCTTTTGGTGACAATGAGGGTGAGGCTAGTGGCGCTCCTGTTAGATCAGACCCTAATTTTTTTGTACCACGCAATGTTCCAGGTGCACAACCTTCACTTGAAGGTACAGGATGGAATAGAGAGAAGCATGAACAAGCACGGATAGCAGCTTCAAACTTTTGGTTTTACAATAATCTATCTTTCAATGCAGCAAACAATGTGTATTGGGAAAGTTTTGTTAATGCATGTACAGTGGCGGGTAAGGGGTTTAAGGCCCCAAAAGGTCATGACTTCAGTGGGCCATTGCTAGAGAAAGTTGTGCAAAATACACAAGGTGTGGTTGATGATCAGAAAAGATATTGGAAGAGAAAAGGATGCAGCATTTTATCTGATGGATGGACAAATGGACGAAATAGGACTCTTCTCAACTTCTTGGTGGCTTCAAATGGTGCAATGGTATTCATAAAGTCTATTGATGCCTCAAATGAAATAAAAAATGCAGAGACTTTGTGTAATCTGTTGGATGGTGTGGTTCGGGAAGTTGGAGTTGAGAATGTTGTCCAAATTATCACGGACAACGCAGCTGCATATGTATCTGCAGGTAGAATGCTTATGGAGAGGCATCCATCGATTACATGGAGTCCTTGTGCTGCACATTGCTTGGACTTGGTGCTAGAGGACATTGGAAAGATTGGATGGGTGAAGAAGGTGGTTGAAGATGCAAAAAATGTCACCAAATTCATCTACAACCATACTTGGGTGCTTGCTTTGATGAGAAAACACACAAATGGCAAGGACCTTGTGCGACCTGGAGTGACACGATTTGCTAGCCACTTCATCACTTTGCAGAGCATTCTTAGTGCCATTCCTCATCTTAAGCAGATGTTTGTGTCAGATGCTTGGTTGGGGTCTGCATACTCCAAAAGACCTGAAACAGAGAAGATTGTGAGCATTGTTTTTGATGAAGGGTTCAATAAAAGTGGAGAGGAGTTGACTGCGGTAAGTAACAAACACAAAAGTAAAGTTTATACAATCTTGTCTATTTGCTGATTTTATTTTTTAGGGGTTGATTTTGTACTAATTTAAAATTTGTTTTCATTTTTTTAGGTGACAGAACCTTTGGTAAGGGTTCTTCGTATGGTGGATGGAGAGGGCATGCCAATGGGTTTCATTTATGAGGCCATGGATAGGGCCAAAGAGGCCATTTCACATTACTATCATGGAAATACAAGAAAATGTGAAATCCTTTGGCGCATCATTGATCGTAGGTGGACAAACCAACTCCACCAACCGATACATGCCTTCGCCTACTTTTTGAACCCGAAATTCTACTTCTCTGATTCATTTAGGGCTGATGAGGAGGTCATGGCAGGTGTTATTACATGCATTGATAAGATGACACCTGATCATGAGTTGAGAGACAAGGTTCTTGATGAGTTGGAGGTGAGATTTGACATTTGCAATTGCTCAATCTTTATTTATGAATTCGGAAATGTTCATTATTGAATTTGAGTTTGACACTTTGACTATCTAGTATCTATTTCTGAATTTGGAAATGTTCATTGTTCAAGATCTACAAAAGTGCAGAGGGGAGACTCTTCTCATCACAACTAGCAATTGATAGGAGAGGAAAACAACAACCAGGTAAAAAATTTAGTAACTTAGTTCAATAGTGCAAGAAAAAACCTACAAACTTGATTGTTACATTTTTTTCTCAATTCTAATATTTCTAAATGTTTTTTGTAGATTTATGGTGGGAGAATTATGGTGTCGGCACGCCTAATCTTCAAAAGATAGCTATCCGTGTTTTGTCTCAGCCATGCAGTGCTTCTGGGTGTGAACGAAATTGGAGTGTCTTTGAGAGCATTCACACAAAGAAGAGAAATAGATTGTCACAAAAGCGGCTCAATGATCTAGTATTTGTTCGGTACAACCTTCGCCTTCGAGTTAGACAAGTGGAGGGTGTTTCACATGAGGCCATTGACTTGGATGAAATTGACCCATATGGTGATTGGACCATGAATGAACAAAATGATGGTGATGATGTCCTCCTTACCGAAGAAGAAATTGCAGAAATAGAGAGAGGAGCAGCACAAGATGCAGAAGGAGCAAGATTGGATGAAATGGAGGATGAAGATGAGGACAAAAATGAGGATGATAATGAGGACTTTGACTTTGAAGAAGAATCATCTCACCATTTAGATACCACAACACCCACTGCTACTACTTCTAGCTCAAGGCCTGAAAAATTGAGCTATATTAGGAAAAATACAAAGAGGAAGATGTAGTCTTCTCTTTGGTTTGTTCATTCACATTGTTGTTTTTCACATTTGGAGTTGGACTTGGACATATCATTATATGTAATTTTGTGAACATTTATATACTTATGCTGCCATTATACATTTTAGAGTTGAAAGTTGAAACTTGAATATGCTGCAAAACTTGAATATGCTGCCATGAATGATGAAATTTCAAATATTGCGTGTTTGTAGATCATATGACATGTGTAATGTTTCAATTATGGCACTTATGTTCTCTAAATGCATTAATTTCTTTATGTTTTTTTTGTAAAACTATGGTTTTTTTTTTTGCCGAGTCTTTCGCGAGTCTTTCACGAGTCCAAGTCCGAGTCCAAAATTTTGGTTTGTCGAGTCCGAGGCGAGTCTGAGATTTTCAACTATGTTTGAGATATCAAATGCAAATCGAACTCTAGCATTAAAACGAGAAATAAATCATATCACCATGAACAAAGGGGAGACAATCAACGCCTACTTTATGCGGATATCAGTTCTAAAAGATGAACTTGCAACTCTGGACTACGAGATCCAAAGCAAAGAGCTAACACTCATTGCTTTAGATGGGTTGCCTAGTGGATGGAGCACATTCGTCCAAGGCATCAGTGCAAGGTCCAAATATCCCAAATTTGAAAGATTAAGGGATGACTGTCTCCAAGAGGAATCAAGATTGAACAAAATGGGAATGAAACACAAGAATATAGATGAAGACCTGCAAGTTCTAAACACCAACTCCACCAAGCAAAACAAAAAAAAGTAGTTTAGAAAGAGAAAAGGTCGTCAAGGCAAGAACACTTCAAAGGACTTATCTCACATTCAACGCTACAGATGTGATCAATTTGGACACTTCGTTGCAAAATGCCCAGAAAAAACCAAGAAACATGCTACATTTGTCAAAGCAGGGAAGACTAAAGGGGAAGATGACTCCGAGAAATACGTATTCTACCCAGCACTCACAAGTCAAGCTTCTAACAAAATCAACTCATGGGTGATTGACAGTGGTTCATCCAGGCACATCACTGGGTTTAGAGAAGTACTTGATTCCATGACAGAGGAGAGTGATGAGGACGTAACCATCAAAGATGACTCCACATATCCAGTCAGAGGAGTAGGAACCTGCACCATCAAATTGAAGACAAGCATAACCTTATGGCTTGAAGGAGTACTATATGTCCCTGGCATCAAAAGAAATCTAGTTTCTATATCGGCACTAGAAGATAAAGGATATAGAGTGACATTCATGGACAACAAAGTATTGGCCTGGCCAAGGAACTCCTCCATCAAGAAGGCAAAGACCATTGGACAGAGACAGGGCTATTTGTATGAGTTGTGCACGGAAACCAATCTAGCCTAATCCATGAAGCCACTAATGCAAATGAAGTTTGGCATAGAAGATTAGGCCATCTGAATTTTAGGGCTGTATCTTCAATGGGAAACCTTGTCACAGGTCTACCCAAATTAAAGCAAGATCATTCAGGGGCATGCAAAGGATGTGCCCTAGGTAAGAATACCAAAGGTGCATTCCAAAATAGTACTAGGAAAACTAGCAAAATTCTAGAATTAGTTCGTTCTGATGTATGCGGACCTATGTCCGTATCCTCTCTAGGGGGATTCTTGTATTATGTAATATTTGTTGATGACTACTCTAGGAAGACTTGGATCTACTTTCTGAAAAGTAAAGAATCAGAAGAGATCCTCTCTAGGTTTAAAGAATTTAAATCACTAACTGAAAACCACTCAGGAAACAAAGTTAAAACCCTAAGAACCGACAATGGGGGAGAAAAAACATCAGACTCATTTAAAGAATTTTGTAGAGATAATGGGATTAAGAGGGAGCTTACTATACCTTATAACCCCCAACAAAATGGGGTAGCGGAAAGGAAAAATAGGACTATACTTGAAGCTGCCAAAGCCATGATCCTAGATCAAAACCTTAACACTAGTCTCTGGGCCGAAGCTTCCAGCACCACTGTATATATACAGAACAGGTGCCCTCACTCCCATCTTGAGGACAAAACTCCTGAGGAAGTATTCACTAAGATTAAGCCTGATATTAGCCACCTTAGGATATTTGGATGTCCTGTCTATATCCATATACCTAAAGAAAAGAGACTAAAACTATAACCTTTTGGAAAGAGAGGATTGCTTGTAGGATATAGTGAAACCTCCAAAGCCTACAGAATCTATGTACCTAGTCAAAGAAATATTGAACTATGTAGGGATGTAATATTTGAAGAAGATCTGGCTTTCAAAAGAGCTCAAAACTTCATAGAACCTGAAATCTATGTACCTACCTCTAACTTAGATGAAAATCCTGCCCCTGAGTTTCAGAGGGAGAATCTAGATGAAACTGAAAATGAAAATGAAAACACACCTAGAAATCTCAAGAAAAGACCACTATGGGCCACCAAAACAGTAGAAGAAGCTCAGAGGTTTGCTGCTCCTTCTGGAACCTTCAAAGAAAGCAAAAGACCTAATAAATTTACTAGCTATGTTGCTCTCATGAATGACCTATCTAAAAACGAACCTGACAATGTAACAGATGCCCTTAAACATCAAGTATGGAAGGATGCTATGTCTGAAGAGTATCAATCCATAATGAAAAATGATGTATGGGAAATTGTTCCTAGACCAACTAAGAAGTCTGTTGTTTCTTCTAAATGGCTCTTCAAGATCAAACATGCAGCAAATGGCAGCATTGAAAAATGTAAGGCAAGATTTGTAGCCAGAGGTTTTTCTCAAAAGGAAGGGATAGACTATGAAGAAACATTTGCTCCTGTAGCCAGATATACCTCAGTAAGGGTTTTACTAGCCATTGCAGCAACAAAGGGATGGAAGGTACATCAAATGGATGTAAAGATAGCTTTTCTTAATGGAGAGATATCTGAAGAAGTATACCTAGAGCAACCTGAAGGGTTTGAGATCCATCATGCAGAATCTCATGTGTGCAGACTCAAGAAAGCTCTATATGGGCTCAAACAGGCTCCTAGGGCCTGATATGAAAGAATTGACACATATCTATCAAAACTAGGCTTCTCTAAAAATGATGCAGATCCTAATCTCTACTACAAACAGAATAACGGTGATATGCTAATAATGATTTTATATGTTGATGATTTATTAATCACAGGAAAAGATCACCTTATAGATCAATGCAAGAAAGAGCTATCCAAAGAATTTGATATGAAGGACTTGGGATTCCTTCATTATTTCCTAGGGTTGCAAGTATGGCAGAATCCTGACAACATTGTTCTAAACCAAGGCAAGTATACATTAGACATCCTGAAGAGATTTGGAATGCTCAACTGCAAACCTATGACCACTCCAATGGAAACCAATCTTCATAAACTTAAAGAAGCAGCAGTAGAATCACCTTCTACTGACCCCACTCTATACAGGCAAATGATTGGGTCTCTTATGTATCTGGTAAATACAAGACCAGATATCTGCTATGCAGTGGATGCCTTGAGTTAGTTTATGTGTGAGCCAAAGGAGATACACCTGGTAGCAGTAAAACACATTATGAGATATTTACAAGGCACCTTAAACCTTGGTCTCAAGTATAAGAAAATTGATCTTAATCTACACGGATTCTCAGATTCAGATTGGGCTGGAAGTGTGACTGATCAGAAAAGCACCTCTGGGTGTTGCTTCAGTTTGGGATCAGCCACGATATCCTGGATCAGCAGAAAGCAGTCTTCTGTAGTGCAAAGTTCCACCGAGGCCGAATACATTGCAGCCTCCATGGCTGCCCGAGAAGCACTGTGGCTTAGAAAGTTGCTTGTGGGATTGTTTGGTAATCCGATGAAACCTACTATCATCCATTGCGACAATCAAAGTTGCATAAAACTTTCAGTGAATCCAGTGTTCCATGATAGATCCAAACATATTGAGATCCCATACCATTATGTACGAGGCATGGTAGACAAAAATGTGATCAAATTAGAATATGTTAGTACAGGAGATCAGACTGCAGATATTCTGACCAAACCACTTTCCAGAGTGAAGGTTGATCACTTCACAAAGGGTTTAGGTATGATAGAAAGATAATCTGCTTTGTAAATAAGATGTTGAAAATGTAAACTTCTTTTGTCATGTTGAGACATTATGGGTTTTACCCCCTGTGTTCGTATCAAAGAGGTGACGATCTCTCAGATTATGAACACTTGTATGCAAACATCATAAGGTGACGATCTTATGATTCTCAAACCAGTTATCATGTTGGATCTCTGGTATGTCATGGATGTGCCATGATGTTGTTGTGATAAAACATTTGAATGAAATGTTTGTACACATATCACAACATGGATAAGATGAGAATTTAACCATCCTCATATGTTTATCCTCAGTATTGCGTGTTTAGGCAATACTGATATCACGTGTTTAGGTGATATCTTGTCATAATAAAATGATGAATCTATTATATCACATAGTTGGGTGGTACCCTATGTCACATACTTAGAGTAATGTTTTATGTTTGTATCCTATGTTCTGATGGTACTTCATATTATATGTATAGATGATATATATTCTTGGAGACTGACATTTTGAAAAAGAAATGTGATGCAGGTTACCTTATCTTCCAAAAGCTAAGAGGGAGTGTTAATGCATTAGTAGCCTCTGCAAGATAAGACTCTCCTAACTCAGTAATCTCCTATATTTTGTTTACTCATTCATGCTTTATATTTATCAGACTATAACATTGGTCACAATTATGACATTGATATTGGATTAGATTGACGACCTGCTTAAATATGTTAAGCGTCAATCTAAAATGCTATCGGGCTATTAACCCGATAGCATATAATGCTAACAACTATTGTTATTGTTTATGTTATATTAATCCATATGCTTTGATACTGATTCATAATTGGGTATGTTTTATATCTGTAACAATTAACAAATGACACCGATTCATGATCGGATATGTTTAAGCACTATTATCATTAACATATGATACCGATCAGATATGATTAAGCACTATTATCATCAGCAATGATACCGATTCATTATCGGGCATGTTATAAGCGTTGTTATCATTAAGGATACCGATTCATTATCAGGTATGTTTGAAGCACCGATTAGTTACGGATTGGTTGTTGTTAGTAGGGGTCACGACCAAGTGACATCTTGGTCGGACATGTCTAAAAGACATGTCCGATCAAGGTGCCACTTGATCGTGGCCACCCTACTATTTATACATCATTCCAATCAAAGGAGATGACATTGAAATCGATATATGTTCATCCTCCTTACCTGCAGTAAAAGAAAGATAGCAATATTAAGTGTCATAGGCATAATATCAAATTTAAAATACACCATCCTGCATATAACTTGTCCATTAAATTGGAAATTACAATACATTTACAGGCAATGCAAGGTGGAGTCACCCTTTGCGGGCAATGCAAGGTGACATTGAATGCTTCTCAGGGAGAAGGTTGACGTGAAAGACCTCCTCCACCCTCTACGGGTAATGAAAGGTGGATCCATCCTCTGTGGGCAATGCAAGATGGATTTCATGGAAAGGCCCGTGATGTGATTATTACAATATGTGGTTGCTTGCTATAATCCTCCCTAGCTAAGAGGGAGTGTTGAAATCAATAGCTAGAATTGGATTATTTAAATTAATCTTTTAAATAACATATTGTAATAATTCAATGTAACTTGTAAATCATATGAGGTTGGCCCTATTTGGGTGTATAAGCAATGTGTAACGTGTTCTAGGGCAGGACCCAAATTGGGCGGTTGAGCAAACAACATATAACGTGTAATAAATATTGTTTGTATTTTTGGCGGCAAGTGTATTTAGCCGACCTAGCCTATAAGGCAATGTAACCATGTATAAATACAAGATATAGTGATGCCTTGTTACAACACACAAGCAATAATCTCTTCTTCAGCGAATATCTCTGCAATATCAGCAAACTTGCCTTAGGCATCAGCGAATTTGTTTTGGACATCAGCGAACACACATTAAAGACCAACGATCACACCTTGGAGGCCTGCGATCTTCATCTGAGTCTCAGCTAACATCATCTCTGCTCATAGTATCAAGTTCTAAGTGTATTTCATCAGCCGAATCTGCCCTACTGATGATTGAAGGATATTTTAAGTTCAGATCAGAAGTTACAAGTCAAATAAGTCAGTCTTGCCTTTTCCCTAGGAGGGTGAATTGTATTTGATCAACTGTTGATATTAATAAATAAGATCTAAACATTGTTGTTGGGTTTTTCCTCCAAGAGGGAGGTTTTCCCAGGGTATATGTGTGTCCTGTGTTGATTTTGTGGTTGTTTATCTTGCATCTTGATTTTTTGTTCCTTAATGCTTATCTGATTACTAAAAACTAATAGGAATATCCTTGAAGAGATCAATAAGAGATAAGGTTTATTATAGATCCAAAGATCATTGAAGATAAAGAAATTGTCAAGTATTGAGAGGAGAAGTCATAATATTTCTAAGCTATACAAGACAAGTCACAACAAAGGAGATTAAGGAAGAGCGAGGGCATGCAAAGCTACCGAAGGAAGGTGATCCATGATCCAAACTATTATAAGAGAATCGTTGTCAAGTATTTAAAAAAGTTGAGTTACAATCATTTTATTTCAATGGGAAAGAGTAGTAAAAGAACAAAGAAAGAAATGAAAACTTAATGTGTGTAAATAATATTTTGAAAGAAGAGATGGAAAAAATTATAAAGGAAAATAGAGAATTAAAAGAGGAAAATAGATCACAAAATAAAGAAATATTAAAATTGAGAGAAAAACCTATTTTTTTCAATCAATCACTCAAAGCATATGTAAAAGAAAATCAGTGTCTAAAATCTAAGCCTACACAATGCAATGTCTCATGTAATACAAATGATTTGTTTTATTCAATCAACGAATCATGCGATATAGATAAAAAATCTTTTGATAAAAAACTATACAATTGAAGCTAACAATACATTTGATTCTACAACCACCACTATTAGTGAGGCTAGTAGTGAAGATAATGATAAAGAATGTTTTTCAACAAATGTTAAGATAATGAAAAAAATGGGATATGATGGAAAAGGTTTGGGAAAATATGGGCAAGGAACTATAGAACCTATTGAGACAATAAAGAGACCAAAAAATGAGGGGCTTGGATATGTTAATGGAATAGAAATGAAATTGATGATGTAGATATTATAAGTTCAACCAAATCAGCTCAAAGAATGCAGAGTTTGTATTGTCATAGGGCAGGACATAATGTTAATGTTTTAGCAGCAGGAGATTTCATTATGACTGTGATGGTTTCTTCCTACACTTCAAGAGAAGTTGATGTGTAACGACTTCCTTAATAACTGACACGTATGACTTGCGGCTTCGTGGGAGCCTCATGCGTGCTGGCAGCAGTTTCTTTCCTCTTCGCATTTCATCCGATATAAAGATTGTCTATGTGGCTTATGTAACGGCATATATGTAACTACTGATAAGCTTATGGTGTCTTTTGGCCTTCCGTCTAGCTCCGACAAGAGATATTTCAGGCCTTGTCTTCTCTTTAAAGGCATGTTGTTGTTTCTGCTTTAGGGGTGGGGTGAAGTTCTCAAGAGAAAGTCTATATTAATATGTGATCATCCGTGTTGACTGTAGTGTAGAAGCTTTCAGTTGTTCCGCGATGTTATTGGCTTATAGTGCTGATTGTTAAGTGTTAACAATCTTACTTAAATCATTGCTTGATTAAGCCTGAGAGCATTGTATCAGATTTGGTCTTTAATAAAGGTTGATTTTTGGTGTGGCTGGGTTTTTCATCCTCAGGTGGAGGGCTTTCCCAGGATAAAATTTTGTGTATCTTGTTCTTGTAATCTTTTCTAAGTTTCAGATTGTTGTGTCTTACCTTTCTTATTCTAACATTAACATGGTATCAGAGCAAGGTCTAAGGCCGTCTCCCTCACAGGAGGTCTCAGGATTCTGGGAGGGTTGATTGTTTATTGTTTGGTGTTATTCAAACTATGTTTTTTTTTTAAACTTCACCTTTCTCTAAGTTGGAACTTCATTTCTTCCTATTTCGGATTTCTTGAGCGGCCCAATAAAACTCGACGGTATCTCTGCATTGCAACTGATCTGGGTATCACATCGTGTGAGGTCCACTTTATTGTTTTGGAAGGACAAGATCACGACTTCTCTGTGTCTTTGCTCTTATCTAGCATTTGCATCCTATCAGCTTGTATTTGCTATGATCATTTATCACAATGTTGTCATTGCTATAATTTGCAATCTCTGTTTTGTTCGAAGGAGAGAACACTCAATATGTGGTGTATTTGAGCAAACCTTAATGCATACCAAAAGATTCCTGATATAAAGAACAGTGCTGGAGGAGTCTTATGAGAAGATAAGACTCAGCGACAAGACTAACTCAATGGGAACTGGCAATAAAGAGATAAGTTTCTTTTGTGTTTGAATGATGTTCATGAATTTTCATTACATTGGAATTGAATCATTATTTCTATTTGTGCTTGTTATTATAGGTGGAGGCTACACATGTTCTAGGTGCATAGCATGTGTTTGTGAACTTCCAACTGAATGCTATATCTCAGCATCATCCAAGCTATCATTATGTTTCATCCTGATGGAAGTGTTGGTCACTCTACTGATTGGAGATTTGGAATTGGGGTATGCTCCAACATACTTCTTGACTGCTACAACACTGAAGATATTAAAATTGAGACAAGAGGACTCTTCCAGTGAGAGGGAGCTTGACATTTCAGCTTTAGAGGGAGCCTGACTTTTCAGCTTCAAAGGGAGCCTAACAATTCAACTTCAGAGGGAGTCTGACATTTCAGCTTCAGATGCCACATCATCATGAAGATTTTATTAATGCATTCTTCTCTGCGAAAGAAGTTTGAGGTGCAAGCCCTTGTAATGCATTTTTCTCTGTAACGGAGAAATTTGAGGTGAAAGCCCTTGTAATGCATTTTTCTCTGTGATGGAGAAATTTGAGGTGAAAGCCCTTGTTGCTCTTTCCACTCATGGGAGTAGCCATAGTGGATGTCATGTTGAGAGACTCCATGACAACATCACGTTGAGTGACTCCGTGATGAGAGCTTGTGTTTATTTCACACATGGGAATAGCCATGGTGAACATCATGTTGAGTGAATCCATGATGCTATCACGTTGAGAGAATCCGTGATAAAGTTTTTCTTTTTACACATATGGGTGTAGCCATTGTGTTTGTCATGTTGAGAGACTCCATGACTTGAAAAACTGTAAATGATATCTCCTTTGCTAAGAGTGTTAATGTTTTAGCAGCAGGAGATTTCATTATGACTGTGATGGTTTCTTCCTACACTTCAAGAGAAGCTGATGTGTAACGGCTTCCTTAATAACTAACACCGACCTGCATGTATGACTTGCGGCTTCGTGGGAGCCTCATGCGTGCTGGGAACAATTTTTTTCCTCTTCGCATTTCATCCGATATAAAGATTGTCTATGTGGCTTATGTAACAGCATATATGTAACTGCTGATAAGCTTATGGTGTCTTTTGGCCTTCTGTCTACCTCCAACAAGAGATATTTCGAGCCTTATCTTCTCTTTAAAAGGCATGTTGTTGTTTGTGCTTTAGGGGTGGGGTGAAGTTCTCAAGAGAAAGTCTATATTAATATGTGATCATCCATGTTGACTATCGTGTAGAAGCTTTCAGTTGTTCTGAGATGTTATCAGCTTATAGTGCTGATTGTTAAGTGTTAACAATCTTGCTTAAATCATTGCTTGATTAAGCCTGAGAGCATTGTATCAGATTTGTGTCTTTAATAAAGGTTGATTTTTGGTGTGGCTGGTTTTTCACCCTCAGGTGGAGGGTTTTCCCAGGATAAAATTTTGTGTATCTTGTTCTTGTAATCTTTTCTAAGTTTCAGATTGTTGTGTCTTACCTTTCTTATTCTAACATCAACACATAAAGTAGGGAAATGTTGGGATCTTCACCCTTGTTCAAATTGTGGGTTAAAGAATCACTCTGAAAAGTCATGTTGGAACAAAGACAGGAATGGACAATCTATGAAAGATACTATGCAGATTGATTATAGATGGATTAATGGATTAAGTTAGAAAAAGGTTAGAAGAATGTTTAAAATGTTGTACAAGCATAAAAATTCTCATATCAGACAAAATAACAAAAAAGCAAGAATAAGTAACATTAATTGTAGAAGATTATTGTTAAACCTAAGAAGTGATAGTGTTAGTCACAAAGATCATAGTGTTGATCGCAAAGATCATAGTGTTGATCACAAAGATCATTGTTGAAATGCTATAACATTTGTTGCAAAAATCGTTAGGGTTGCAATGTTGATTGTGAAGATTGTTACTAAAGTTGTGAAAGATTTGATCACAAAGATCGTTATTGGAATTGACTATAGAGATTGTTGATATCTATGAAGGTTTTGATCGCAAAGATTTTTGGAAATGCTTCACTTTCATTATTGATATCTATGAAGGTTTTGATCGCAAAGATTTTTGGAAATGCTTCACTTTCATTATTGATATCTATGAAGGTTTTGATCGCAAAGATCTTATGAAATGTTCCACCTTCATTTGTTAATATTTCTGAAGGTTTTCATCACAGAGATCTTTAGAAACAATTCACTTTCTTTATTGATATCTTTGAAGGTTTTTTATCGCAAAGATCTTATGAAATGCTTCACCATCTTTTGTTGATTTCTATGGAGGTTTAGATCGGAAAGATCTTTGAAAGTACTTCACCTTCCTTATAGATATAACCATGAAGAACATCTTATTATGAATACTAATGGACAAAAGCAATCAAGGGAGTTTGAAACAATGATAAAGCTATATATATCTTGACAGCATTAACATTAAATATTCTTCATTTTTACATGGGTTGCTAATAAACCTATTCGTTATAGGTGGCCCTCATCATCTAGTTAAGTTGTGAGGTAAAATAAAGTTTAAGGGGGGCTGTTATAAACTGTATTTTATCAATAAGCATGTCTGATGGAAGAGACACACCCCTCCATACATGCACTTATTTAAGGATCTATGGATCCATCTATTTGAGAAAGGAAAAAACATCAATTTATGCTCTCCCATTTTTTACAGCACTAACATCCAAATTCTTCAATGAAGAATAGTTTTACTTCTCCACTCAAACCTGATCACAACTTCTGATTCTGAATAATGTAAGTATTTCCTTCAAAAACATGCTTTAACAAATCTACTCAAAACTACTCATAAAGACATCACAAATCTGCTCATAAAGTCCTCACAAGTCTGCTATAACATCTTCAACAAACTGCTCATAAAGTTCTTCAGAATTTGCTTATAAACTTTTCTCTAATCTTCTCAAGAGCTTTTCACAATTATGCCTTAAAATCTCCTTAAAAATCTGCTCCAGTGCACCTTTTATCTCTGCGCCAATATGCCTCTAAATTTGCTCAAAAATCTGATCATGTATGCTTCAAAAGACTGTCCAAAATATTTCATAAATTCTACCTGCTAGACATTGTCTAAGGGCAAGGGCTCATTGCATGGTGTCAGTATATGTTTATTTTGTGTTATTCTTTGTAGATGGTTAATGTATGATGAAAATTCATATCCTTTAAGTAATAAGGATGTATGGTCGGAAATCCTTTGGGCCAAGCGTGTAATGTCGCCTTTTTCGAGAGGAATTGATTAGTTAATTTAATTAGTTAAGTTGTCCAAAAATTATTATTATTTTTCATGGATGACTTAATTAATAATATTAAGTTAATTATTTATAAAGTTATCAAATAATTTAAAAAATTAAAAGATGACTTTATATTTAATTAATTTAATAAAGTGACTAATTAAATATTATTTCATAAAGTCACTTCTAGAAGCTTTTGGATGGTGGAGAGACAAAAGTATTTAAGGAGATCAAGTTGAAGCTTCAAGATATGGATTTTGGATTTGATGAACTGTCTGATGCTTTGCATTAGTTGAATCTCTGAGGACGCAAACCTTCAGCAAATTGATAGAAGGGTTGGACGAAACCCTAGTTCTTCTTCTTGGGAGTGGATTCGTGACGGAGTCTACATCAGCACCAAATTTGTGAAGTCTTCTTTCGAAGACAAATTTGCAGAAAGAAGATATTCTTTGGTTGAGGGAAGGGAACTTAAAGGTGGCAGATTACTAATTCTGATCAGAAACATTCAGATCTGAGACAACACACAGTGAACCCACGATTTGACTCACATCTCATCATTAAGACATCATATCATTCCTTGGATAGCAGCTATAGCCCTGTAGTTATTTGTGATGTCCCTTTTTAGTTGACATCTATCAGCTTGGTAGATTAGCCTATCACTGACCCTCATAGGCTGATGAGGTTGATTAGAGGGTCTCCTGGAGACTGATTCTCCATCTTCAGAGTAAACAGTATGAGCAGTGACAGAGTATTGTTTGGCAATCTCCAGTTCTGACAGCGGGCATTTCTGATGAGTACTTGGAGAGATATCAATATTTAATTACTTTAATTAAATATTATGTGGCAAACTTTAATGTTTTAATATTTTTAAGTCACTTAAGTTATAACTTAAGTGAAGGTCTATTTCTCATCGAATGGGGCCTCTTTAATATTAAACTGAAAATGTTATTTTTGAAGCCTCAATAGTCAAAAATAAATATTAAAAGTTAAAACATCATTTAAATGCCAAATCGTACTTTTCTTGGGAATTGCGCCAAACCCTAAAGGAAGAGATAAAAGAAGTTTTTAGGTCTTCTTTTCATTATGGGATGATTTGATATTGAATTTGCTCTAAGGAGATTTTGGCTTGAGGGTTTCAGCAGGGGTTTCTTCCTGCGGATGATCTGAGAGTATCGGTACAGGAAAACAGTGGATTTTTGTGCATCAACATTAGAGGTTGTGAAATATCAATTGATTTTGCTTTTCAGTTGGTTTTATCCAGGAACCAAGATTGGGCAGATTAGACAGGGTTTATTTCATTTTATGCAAAGGTTTGATTGCAGCCACAGAGTCAGAGCAGAGGCAGAAATAAGTGTGTTTACAGCTGGGGTTTTTGTGCATGTACGGCCTGCAGATCTGCCGTACCTTTCTTCCTTGAAAGGGTACGATTTTGTTGAAGGAGTCGTCCAAAAAATTTGAAATAAATCCTAAAAGAGACGCCTAGCTGGTAGCTTCAGTTTGAACTGCTAAACTCACCATTCCGGGTAGTTGGACTGATAAATAATTTTGCTGTCATTATTTACTGTTGTATGGCAGCAAGGACAAATAAGGGGTTTCATAAATTTGAGGTATTTGACAATAAAACTTCCTGGTCTTGTCTGATTTCCTTTATTGAAGGTGTTTATGCAACTTGGATGTAATAAGGGTTTGATAATCCTATTTTCTGAAGTTCAATTAATTTCCAGCTCTTTCCAATATTGCTTTTTGTATACTATTTGTTTAAAACTAGCCCTTGTTGTTAGAAATTGCAAAGTACAAAACATAAAACGCAACAGGTTCAACTAAACCTCTGTTGTCTGAGTTGAGAGCCCTTGGTAGGTTCTTACATTATTAGGGGATTCATTTTGTTCCATATTGAAGGAGAAATTGGAGGATTGCAGGTTGTAGCAGGTCTGAAGCATATCGAGTTCAATCCTCCATTCCCATGATTTTTGCTGTTATCATTTGTTTAGGCATCAGAATCTTCATATGAGGACAGCGCTTTCATTGAGGACACAAGGCGATCTCTTAGCAAATGTTTGGAGGTGAAATTAGGGAGGACTTAGTCATATTTTCAGGTCTGATACAAGTTTATCAAACTTGCCATATTCCCCGATTTTTGCTTATATCTACAGTTTTGTGCATCAAATCTTTCTTAGATTGGAGCGCCCTGTTGGAAGAAGGTCATTGAATATGCTAAGAGCTTAAAAGGCGACATAGGTGATGGTATTTATTTATTGACAGTCTGCAGATCAGAACAGGGGCGATTATGTAGAAGGGTTTGATTTGGCAAGGAGAGGGCTCAAGGTGGAAGGATATTGCTTTCTTCTTCATCAATACACTAAGGCGATTTATCCAGGTTTTCCTATGACATTGTATTCATTGAGTTTTTGGTCATATGTGTATGAATTAGTGGCAGCCATTAATACTCAGAAATTTCTGAGACATACTTCATTGACAGCCAAGAGTATTGGCCATTATTTGGCATTTGTATCTGTCCTATTATCTATAATTAAAAGGGAGGAATAAGGTTGCTTATCAACTGAATGATTGTCTGAAGACTCCATGCAAACTGTTTGTTGAAATGACAGCTAGATGTAGGTTCATGTTTATGTATCCAAAGTAATGTAATAATGTCATGGATTAGTTGCATTATCATTCTAGACAATTGTTCTTTCAATTAGAGTTATTTGTTGCTCATTCTATGATCCTAGACGAGACTGAGAATTCTGAAACATCATACCAGCAAGACAAACTTAATAACAGTAGGTTGGATAGTCTACTGTTTGTAAATATTCCTTGTATTTTCAGTCATACCAGTACAGGGGATACTACAAAGACGTACAGTCCAAAGGCTCTTAATCATCTCATACGTGTATTTAATTTTTAATTGACCTTAAATATTGAATTCCATTTTACTCCCATTATTCCCTTCTGGTAAACACAGTAAGCAAATGCAGCAAACACCACAAAACATATATTTTTTGACAGCTTGAAATGCATTCTTTGGCAATATCTGCCCATATGCATTACGTTAATAATCTTATTTGTTTTTCAATAACCGTGAAATTTGTTTAAAGCTCATTCTCTTCCCAAATGAATACAAAATAATTCATAACATTGAAGGCACACGTACTCCATAATGGAAGTCACAGGCTTAAAGCAGAGACTACAAAGCAAAAAAATATAAATAATAAATAAAAATGATGAACAGTTATTTTGTAGTAATTGATTGTGCCCCAACAAAATTTTTCTGTGGCTTGCCATTTATTTCTCGAGGCTGGAATCAACTATGAATCTAGATCAAAATTTCTGCTGTTTTAGCCAAACTCATTTTCTTCAAGCAGGGCAGTCAGAATATCAACCCTTAAGTTAATGATAAAGTTCACAGGGCAGCACAGCATATGGTTATTATGTTTAAACGCTACTTAAATGTAATCAGTCTACGCTAGTGCAGATATTTTTATAGAAGGGTTTTACTGGAAGATGCATTGTCCAAGCTTCACATGATATACCGCATGGAAGCTATCAAGCTTTTATATAGAGAAGAGGGATACCTTTATTGATTATTTCCAATCAGAAATCAAATTTTTGCATCCTATGGCTTATGGTTAAAGTTATGTTTAAACGCTACTAAAGTATAATCAGTCAATGTATACAGGTGAGGGATACCTTCACTCTCAATCAGCTAGGCCCGAAATAAAATTCTTGCATCCTATAGCTTATGGTCACGGTTATGTTTAAACAGTACTAAACTATAATCAATCAATGCTAGCATAAGTATATTTGATAGACGATTTCTACAGGAAGATATATTTTCGAAATTTTTCTGGATAAAATGCAAAGAAGCTATCGAGCTTTTGCATAGATATAGCCACACTCTGAATCGGCTAGGACCAAAGTCAAATCTTTGCATCTTGTATCTGCGGATATCTAGAGTAAATAAGAGCGCCATAATCTACTATCCCTTATTCAAAAATTTCATTTTCTTCACATCTTAAGGAAATTAAATTGGCAAAATTGAATTTCAGTGGCAATGTTGACGGAGTGACAGAAGCTTAAAAATGACCAAACCCTACGCACACGTTGGTTGAATTCAGAAGCTCCATGATATTAATGGTATTGCAAACGATACCCATTTTCTCTCAAAACATATTTGTTTATGAAATTCTTTCGAGAGAACAAAAACCTGACGTCAAAGATATACATGCATTATCACTAGGACCAAACCCATTTAGAAGAACGATAAATGTCAATTTAAGAATGACAAGGATTACCTGAGTAGAGAAGCGGTGGCTTGTGAGGCTTCTCCGATCAAAGAATGCCACTATAGAGGAGCCAAAAATCTTGGGTCTTACCAGTAACAGGTATGCTCGTTTAACAGGACTCCAATGCTACTACTCAGTTGTAGAAACGTGGAGAATGTCTTGGTTTGTATATTATTAGGAAGTTCCTGCCGTCAGGCATCTCTTGGAAGAATTTAAAAAAGTGAGTTGCAGTCGTATAGTTTCAAAATTTGTATATATTCTATTAATTTTTAAAAATTATTTTTCTCTTTTCCATTGGTTAATTATGTCCCGTTCTACAATGATATCAAGGTGGTGTATAACGAAAAACAAAAAGCAAACCCACCAAGTAAAAATTGAACAAAAAGCAAATCCAAGGTGGTGTATAATGAAAAACAAGAGCAAACCCACCAAGTAAAAATTGAACAAAAAGCAAATCCATCACGCAAAAATTGAATTTGATTTGTTTTTAAAAATTAAAATTAAATTTGATATCTTTTCAAAAAAGACATGATTCATTCGCTGTAAGAAAAACAAAAAGCAAACCCACCAAGCAAAAATTGAATTTGATTTTTTTCAAAAAGACATGATTTTTCTAAATATAAGTATACTAGTTCTACTAACATTCATTGCATAATTCAAAATATATATATTTTTTATTAATTTTCTAAATTATTTTTTTCAATTTCTATTGGCTTATTCTACCAACAATCATTGTAAATCTAATTATTTTGACATTGCATTTATTATTATATTTATAACACATTTTATGAATTATAGTAGGTGGGTTCTTTTTATTAGTTGTGCTTGTACATTTTGTTTTTGAAATCTAACATTGCATTAAATTAAATGTGCAATAGGATAGTTGGTGAGATATTGGATCTACTAAATGTGAACAAATTTGGACCATAATATAGTTAATTCTAAAATTGATTGCATTTATTTATAAAATAATAATTTTATTTTTTCACATTTGATCTCACCATCTAATGCCTACAATTTGGATTTTGCCATTAAGTGTCCGTTTTTCTTAGATGCAATTCTTCTCTTTATTTGACCTATAATATTAGAGCATTATAGTATTTAGAAATAATAATATTACAGAATTTGAAAAAGTGATTTCAATTCTATAGTTTCAAAAAAATTATATATTTTATTAATTGCAAAAAAAAAAATCCTCAATTTCTATTGGCTTATTCTATCAGCAATCACTCTATATTTCAATTAATTTCCCATTAGCCACATTAATTACCACATCTATAGTATGGGGTCCTAACATATATTTCATTAATTGTGCTTGTTACATTTATTTCCACATTTATGAAAAAATTAATGAATTATGTGAGTTTTTTAATTTTGAAATTTCAACACTACATTAATTATGCAATGAGACAATTTGTGAGATATTGCAAATATGTTTTGTATTATGCTAATGTTTTTTGAGGTTCCATTTGCATAATTTTTAACACAAAAAATATATAATTATACAACTTACATAAATGTTTCTACCCAAATGGCATGTAACATTTTAATAAGAAAAAAGGAGGAAATATTATGCTTTGGCTACCACTTCAATTTTTTTAAGGAGAATAGACAATCCAATGCATCTTTCTTTGAACATCCACCAAAAACTAATTGTCTTCAAACACGAGCTTACTATCTAGGTCAAATAATTCTAGATCTTTCTTCATAATTTTCATGTAGCTTGCATCTTCACACATGTTCGTTAGAGCACAAAAGCTATCTCTTATTCGTGTTTCTTTATTTCATTGAAAGGAAATGTTTATGAATTTACCATTTTTTATCAAGACATCTAAATTTCAAAAAGTAGTTTCTTCTATTTGTCTTCTTTTTTTAATTCATATTGACTTATTCTATTTATATTTTCAAATACTCTACAATTCTCTAGCACTGTCTACTTTCTTGTTTTTTTTATGTTCTGAAATTTATCTTGTGTTTTATGAACTTCAATGTAATCTAGTATCTACAAATGAAATATCTACATACAATTTGTTACTCTGTATATGGATGGCTATCTAATATGATGTTTATTGATATACTTATATTATGTTACTCTATGCATATGGATAGCTATCTAATATGGTGTTTAATGAAAGTTGATTTACATGCTCTCACACAAGTATTAGGCAATGTAATTAAAGTGTGTAGCATATTTGTTCTTTGTTCTTATTTTACATAATTTTAAATAATATTAACAAAATTTAAAGTAGTATTTCCCTTCTCTTCTACAAGTTTTCTAAAGTTTTTGAAACAGAGATATATAGATTTGCACTCATTGGAGATGGCTTTTTAGATTGAAATGTTTACAATCTTGTTTACAAAGATCACTAGAGTGACACTTGTATTCCATATTGACACTGTATATAAATAATAATTTCTCCTACTATTTTTGAGCTATTGTGGTGGATAAAAAAGTCAAGTTGTTTTGGAAATCTTTGGTTTATAATTTTTTAGTATTAAATAGGAGGAAAAAAACTAAGTGTCTTGACATTACTAAAGATGGACCTACAAACCTTTAATTTTTCTTATTTTGAATTTTGAAAGAATCTAAAACTGACACCAAATCAAATTAGAAGTGACTTTGGATAGAACCATAAGACATAAGTTCTACCAATTCCTAATTTTGCAATATTATTTTGAACAGATCCATAGTGACAAATTCTTCAAAACATTGAAGCAACACAAGTTGGCCATTGAATAGGAAACTATGAGTAGTACTAAAACAAAAATACATATCTTGAAAAAAGGATGCCTAGGCACACAAAAAGCCATTTACAGTAGAATAATAACTTCAAAAAAAAAAAAAAAAGCATTAACCACACAACCATACATACAATAAATTGTATTAAGCACTACAATTTTCAAAGCAAACTAGTGGCTATACACTCACAATCAACATAAAAAACCTTTACATATATGATCTAGTGAACATTAGTTGCACATACATATTGTTTTGTATTGTTTCAATCTTTAACTAGAATAATTTGGCAATAGCCACACTGGAAATAAATTTTACCTATATTTATATACTTAAAGCTCAAGGAAGCTGGTACAAGAAAAATTGATAATGTTCTAGAGTCGGGTCATCATTTGCCTTTATAACCTAGTGTAGATCTAACTCCACAAGTTTAGTTCAAAAATTACCAAACCTTAGTACTCACCTCAAAATCAGGCGTATCTAACCAAAATTTCACCTCCATATCTAAAACACACCTTTATTATATTTCAAGGTCTTTCATCTAACACTTGTTGTGGCTCCAAACCCATTCCACAACTCAAATCCTCTGCAATCTACTTCAAACACAATGAATTCCACCTCCAAACCGAACAACTTTACCAATTACTCCTGCCTCACTTTGGGTGACTATCACATAACCAAACCCTCTGTCATTCTTTCTCAAGATATTCTCTCTCAAATCTAGGCATTTTCTTTAAATCACTACAATTTCAACAAATATTTCATAGGATTTGTTCAAAACTCCCCTTTTTTAACAAAATCAATACAAAAAAGGCCCAAAACTCACAAAAAAAAAGCAAAAAGGTTTCCAATGAAGATCACAATCTCGAAATTTAGCACGCAAAAAAAAAGGCCTCAATCTTGTCATCTAAACACCATATAAATGATTTTATGCTTACAAATTCCAAAACAAACACTCACATAAACCATGGCAAGTGACTTACCTAGTGGAAAACGACTCCTCCAACTGCCATTTTTGAAGAAATTTCTCCATCACAAAATGGTCAATGAACTAGTTTAAGTAGTCGAGGACCTTTATAAAACCCTTGCAAAACTTGTTGTATTGAGCTTTTGTGCAAAGTGATCTTATGAGGAAACTACTACGTAACCTATCTTTTGATGCTTGTCTAGCTATTAAATACACCAAAGGCTCAAGATTATTAAGTCATGTTCCAGTGCATACAAAACATGGCCCAAGTCGCTCCATATTATTTATTTTCAAAATATGAGTTGATAAGAATATTGACTTATATTGAATTAGCAAGTTCATGTACAAAGAAAACAAAATTCAAACAATGACAACAATTCAAAATAATTAACATAATACAATTATATTATCTTGACACATACTTCTTTTTTTTAATACTTCTCCTTTCAAAATTTAGCATATACTTTAATCTCATCTCACATTCTAATGGTAGATTGAAAACATTTCTACAAATATTAGATATCCCAAGCTTCCATGTGCCCTCTAGCCTCTTCTTTGTCCTTAGTTACTAATACTAGTCACTTCCCTCGTATTCCTTAGACCTACCTTATCCCACATTCAAAGTTCAATGTTTTAGCCTGAATCAAAATTTGTTACTTGGGACCATATATAAAGGTTGCATCTTCCCATTCATTGTGTTTACATGATTATCTTGTTATAGTACATCCTACAATTTTTTTCTTTTCTCCATCCACAACATAATTATTGATTAAATACAATATGTAGACTAAAAGATGTACCATAAGTGACCATGGCATACATCACTCTGTTAAAAATCACATGCTCAATATCAACTTGAATGACGTTTCAATTGGAACTTCAAATGTAACCAAGAAAACAATAGCAATATTGCCTCTTCAATTCAGGTATCCAGAGCTCTTGCCATGGGAAATCTCAAAAGAACAAATGTATTGTTTTGACTATTTTCTAACTCATTTTGGTTTTCCCTATCCTATTTTCAAATACTTAAAAATTTTGTGGCACTATTTACTTTGTCTATAGGCTCTGAAAATTATCTAGTACATTGCCAACTTCAATGTAGCTTTAGTATCTGCAAATGAATTAGCAGTAAGAGAAAATATTAGCAATGGATCAAGTTATGAGAATTTCTTCATTTTCGTAAAAAAGAAAAAACAACTGTTTGTGCAAATTCTCATATTAGTTGCTATCTTTTACACAACGTTCTAGTGCAGCATAAATGGAATGTACAATTAAATAGCAGTGTGGCTGTACCTACTATTTTAATTCCAGAAAGCTAGCAAGAATACTAGAAATGCTATCTATCATGAAGGATATATACCCTTGTACCAAACTAAAATGTCGTTCAGACATGTAACTGAGACAAGAAGTCAGAACAGGTATTGCCCAGGTGAAGTAAAGTTATACATAAAGGAACTTTGTCCCACTTGCAAACCAGATCATACAGGTCCTCTTCGATCATGATCCCAATAGTTGCATATTCTAGGCAGCCAATGAAAATACTAAAACTGAAATTCTAATGTGGAAGAACTTATTACATTTATATGAAATTGACAACTTTCACCAATCTTTGGCCCAAATACTCAAATGTATGATGCCTTTTCCTAGACAGCTGCTGCTGGTGTTGATGAAGCTACTGTACCCCTACTTCCATTCAAAACAGTCACATTCCCTTCCTCATTTACATCAACTATAGCTGAATCACCCTCTTTGATCTCACCAGAAAGCATCTTTTCAGCCATACTATCCTCTAACAATCTCATAATTGCTCTGCGTAGTGATCTTGCACCATAGGTAGGACTATAGCCTTCATCTACAACTCTGTCTCTGAAGCGATCTGTAACTTGAAGTTCAATTTCTTTGATTTTAAGCCGTTCAAAGACTTCTTTCAACATGATATCTGCAATATCTCTTACCTCTGATTTGGTGAGCTGTCTAAAAACAATTGTTTCATCTAGTCGATTCAAGAACTCAGGGCGAAAATATGACTTCAGCTCTTCCAAGACAAGGCTTTTGATTCTTGTGTAGCTGTTATCTTCTTCATCTTCTTCAAATTGGAAAAGGAATCCAGATCTACGACCTCCCTTCTCAATCACACTACTACCAACATTAGAAGTCATGATTAAAAGGGTATTCTTAAAGTCCACAGTTCTACCTTTGCTATCTGTGAGTCTTCCATCTTCAAGGATTTGAAGCATCATGTTAAAAACATCAGGGTGAGCCTTTTCAATTTCATCAAAGAGGATAACACTATAAGGGCGTCTCCTAACAGCCTCAGTTAACTGACCTCCTTCAGTGTATCCCACATATCCTGGGGGTGAACCAATCAGCTTGGAAACAGTGTGCCTCTCCATATATTCACTCATATCCAGCCTTATCATGGCCTCCTCAGAACCAAAATAGTAAGCTGCCAATGCCTTTGCAAGCTCAGACTTGCCAACACCTGTAGGACCTGAAAATATGAAGCTTGCAATTGGCCTGTTTGGGTTCTTCAAGCCAACTCTTGCACGGCGAATGGCTCGACTGATTGCTTTGACAGCTTCGTCTTGCCCAATTATGCGTTGATGGAGTGTTTCTTCCATCTTCAGGAGTTTGTGAGACTCGTCAGATGATACCTTCTCAACTGGAATGCCTGTCCATACAGATACAATTTGCTGAATATCTGCCTCAGTTACAACTGGACCTCCATCTGCTTCACTCTCAGCCTTTGATTTCTCTTTCCCTTTTTTTGTTATAGCTGTAATTTGTGCCTTTAGTTCCACCTCACGATCACGTAGCTGTCCAGCCTTTTTAGCAGAGGATATGTTCCAATGAAACGATAGTGTGTTAGAAATCACCATACATTTTGGAATTATTAAATCATACAAATTTTACAAAAAAATATAAACCCACATAGGCAGTGTTAGAAACAATTTCCAAATATATGTTTCCAGATATATGATTCAAAAATGAGAACCTGGGGAAACAATCTCAAAAATTAAATATCTAATACCTTTTCAAAATCTTGGCCTCGAACAGCTTCATTCTTCTCTTTTGTAATCTGCCTCACTTCTTTGTCAAGCTCTTTTGCTTCTTCAGGAAGCTGTTCCGGTTAAAAAGGATTTTAATAGAAAGAATAAATTTCAACACAGCTAATCTGATACATGAATCTTCTTTAAAAAATAGAAAAATATAACATTTTACATGATATTTACAATACAAATGACAACAAACCTGTGTATAACGAAGGTGCACACGAGAGCCAGCTTCGTCAACTAGATCAATTGCTTTGTCGGGGAGGAAACGATCACTTCATAGAATGGACAAAATTAAAATACAATTTATGCATTTCCTAATATACACACACAGAAGAATCAAAGAAAATCAATTGAAATTTCCACATATCGACATGGAAATGCACAGATAAAACAAAACCCATCAGCAAGATGGGGCTGTTGGGAAATTCCTTACCTTTCAATACCTCAAAGCTCTTAAAATGCACATGCAACTAATAACTATAAAATAACAAGTAGTATACACCTGATGTATTGATGTGATAGCTTGGCAGCACACACCAAAGACTCATCAGAATAACGTAGCTTATGATGAATCTCATATCGTTCACGTAGACCTCCCAATATCTGTATTGTCTCATCCACAGTTGGCTCTGGCACTTGTACAGGTTGGAATCTTCTCTCTAGTGCAGGGTCCCTTTCAATGTGTTTCCTATATTCGTCCAAGGTGGTGGCCCCAATGCACTAGAGTAGCCAATATATTAGTTCTTCAATGATAAGCTATATCAAAACATTAATATATTCAAGTGTCTCATTTTGGGAAGTTATGAAACAGATTATCGTGAATTCAATATTTTCATAGTAGAGTCCAGCTAAAACACCTGTAGTTCTCCTCGTGAAAGAGCTGGTTTTAGGATATTGGCTGCATCAATTGCCCCTTCTGCTGCACCTGCTCCAATAAGAGTATGGACTTCATCTATGAAGAGTATAATCTCATCATTCTGTTTGATTTCATCCATTAGCTTCTTTAACCTTTCCTCAAACTCTCCACGGTACTTAGTACCTGCAACAAGTAGCCCCATATCTAAAGTAATAACCTGCATCAAACAATTATTTTCTATCAGCATCCTCTAATTCTAGGCAGGGACTTGATCGAGAAACAGGTTCCTACTTGATCCCTATAATGCATCAAGAAAGTCACAGAATTATATTTAGCATTACAGAAAGCACTGGAGCTTGACACAGCATAGGCAGTCATTATACCGTTTTACCCTCGATTGTTTCTGGAACATCTCCAGCAGCTATTAGCTGTGCTAGTCCCTCAGCAATTGCTGTTTTTCCTACACCAGGATCACCAATAAGGCAAGGATTGTTCTTTGTGCGGCGTCCCAGTATTTGAATAACTCGCTCAATTTGTGGCTGCCTACCAACAACTGGATCAAGCTTTCCCTGAATACATAGGAATAAGTAAACTGTTATCAATGGCTCAACAGCAATTGTACCATATGAAAACAAAGAGCTAAACTAAAGCATACCTCCAGTGCAAGTTTTGTCAAATTGCTTCCATATTCCTCAAGAGTTGGTGTCTTGTTGCTGCTGCTAGCACCTCCGACTCCAGCGCCAACAGCTTCTGAACTTTCACCAACCATTCGAATTACCTGTTGATAAATTACAATAGTGTGTCTAGAATTTATATAAACAACCAATAACTTGGAACTTAATCATCTCCAGGGGTCAATCTCACTACAATGTCACCAAAGCCATTTCACTACTCAACTCAGCTGATGATGCTTTTTACATACTTGGGTACGAATATTGCTGGGGTCAGCTCCAAGTTTCTCAAGCACACGAGCTGCAACACCTTCACCTTCACGCAGCATCCCTAAAAGCAAGTGCTCAGAACCTATGTAGTTATGTCCTGCAATATGCAGAAAACAAAGACATTTTCAAACTTTTTGGCATTATAGTGTATGTGGTTAAACCTAGTAAATGTAACTCATCATCAACAATGAATGTCACTGTAAAGTTGAGATTCTTATAAGCCATAATGACAAACCAAGTTGTCGAGCTTCCTCAAGCGCAAGTTCTAACACACGCTTTGCTCTTGGAGTGAATGGAATCTCCACAGCAACAAACCCACTGCCTCTGCCAATGATTTTCTCAACCTCTAAACGAGCCTCCTTTAAATTGATTCCCATAGATTTTAAGACTTTTGCTGCAATACCAGTCCCTTCACCAATAAGACCCAACAGAATCTGCTCTGTACCTACATAGTTGTGCTGGAGGCGTCGTGCTTCCTCTTGAGAAAGCATAATTACTTTGATGGCCTTCTCTGTAAACCGCTCAAACATACAAGTAATCACTCCTTTCCTTAATTTCCTTCCTTTCCTTGCTGAAGCAGAAAATGCTGCAGCTACATTTGCACGAAAGTCTGTTGCAGGACTTGAAACCTTACCTGTGCCAGTTACTTGCCCAGATCGAATGTAATTTTTTATTCTAAATGAATGTGATTGCATATTGCACATCGTCTTTGGAACTTGTTGCACTGTATTAGAGTTCTGAATCTGAACATGACTTGTACTGATTATTCTATAAGGTGGAGCTGCAAACTGTGCTAGAGTCCCCATCATCCTTAAGCAGATCTTATGAGCACTCAAAAACTAGGTCACATAGAGAACTCCTGCATTAAAAACCGAAATATTACTGTCAACTTAGATGGTGTTCAACACTATGTTACCAGAAACAAGAAACGAGAAACCAAACCGCAATGACAACGTAACGAGAAACGTGATATTTATAGGTTGTGTATAAGAAACGGATCTATCTATCTATCCATCCATCTATCTTCTAAACTATTTTAAAAGTTATTGCAAATTTATTTTTTATTTATAAAATATATGATATTAATCTAAATTCAAACTATGATAGTGAGTTACGGAAAAGCCTAGAAATACAGGAAAATCTAAATCTGAAGATATCATAAGTGAGTGTCATAATTAACTCCAGCAGGCTTCATACGCATGCATATGGAACTGGAGATTAATATAGTTAACCCCAAATCAGGAGGGAAAGGGCCCCTCTAAAAAATAAAAAAAATTCAAACTTTGTGCAGCCGCTTGAAATGCTGGAGGAATTACTTAGAAATGGTTGTTGTTCCCGTTTCAGCCGTTGAAACACAAAACGGGACTTGTACGTCACGTTTCTGGTAATACAGGTTCAACATGGAATATCCATTCTTTAGGAGTGGCATAAAAGCCTTATCAAACAATGATGTTAGGATGCATCATTGTTTCTTGGGCATGTGGATTTCGGAATAAACAGGGTATGCACTATGTGATACACAAGATGCAGGGTGGCCTACCATATCTTCTGTAGGTGGATATAGGTGTGCACCTGTGTATTACATATAAAGACAGAAAGTAAAACTTAAAAAAATAGAAGGGCAACCATACATTAATACAAAGAATTTTCAAATTTTTCACAATAAAAATCTGACCAAAGGCCAAAGAAATCATTCAAGAACAATAAAAACATAATAATTTCCAATCTAATTATACATATGCATTATTATATAAATGATAAATGATTTGATCTTCATCCGCTGAACCTCTGTCTTCAGTTGAACAAAATTTGAGGTTAGAAACCTTCCAATTATGACTTCCAATTATTTTCTAATTTCCATCATACTCTAGTAGGTCAAGAACTTATGCATTGTCATTGCTATTCTCAAGTAGTGTTGAAGATGATCAACCAATTGTTCTCAATCAGATTGATCCTGATTCGAAATGGATCACAGCTGATGAGAAGAGTTCATTTTGTCAAGAGAAATTAGCTATCTTGAATGAGGTTTTGGATGATCATGACTGTGCTCATGTGGAGAACATGGATGCAGAGGCATCAAGTGCTGCTTTATGTTTCTAGTTATGATTCGCTTCAAGGCTATTTGTATTCTCCAATTTTGTTTGTATACGATACTATGTATCTAAGACCAAAAATTTTATAGTTAGGAGTTAGGAGAATTCAAGAGTAACCAGCAACATTGAATCTTTATTTTTGTCTTCTAATTGAAGTTTGGACTTTGTTTCTCTTTCTACTTACTCTAATTGGTATAGAATAACAATAATTTTATTTTCATGTTTTTACGAGTATTCACTACTTTAGCGATTTGCTGTGTTAATCCCATTTTTAAAGCTTCGTTGCTGAATTCCATGTACACTTTCAGTTTGCCATGTAGTTGACATGTAAACATGTAAATATAATGCTACTATTGTTCCGCCTGTTCCCAAACATGATCAAAAAGCTAACCCATTTAGGGCATGAATCCTTCTAGACTGTCCAAGCACAGAAAAGCTAGAAGCATGGGTGACTTGAGAGCATGTTAGATAGTGAAAGAAATTTAATCTGTGGATTAAGTCAAGCTGCAGGAAAGCAGAAAAAGTGAAACCTGTAGTAGAGTTCAAAAAAAAGGAAATTGAACAGCCCGCCTACTCCCAAAGAAATCAGACTTTTACTTCTTAAGGGTACAAGTCCTTCCCAGATCAGCTCAGCAGAGAAGAACTGAACTGTGGCCTGGTTGAGAGAAAACACAGATAATGAAATAAACTGCAATATGTCGTCAAAGTCCACCTACATGAAATCAGTATAAGAGGACCCTATAATACCATTAAATCAAGAGGAGATAGAACGGTAAGCTCAAGATTTGTCTTAGAAAGTGATGCAGACAATCCTCAGAACCTGCAAATAAACAACCTCTGCTCTGCATAACAAAGGAAATAAGCATAATAGGACAGAAATTAACAAAGAAATCAGGCTGCATTACCCTTCAAAACACAATTTTGCATTCATTATTGTGAATCTGAAAATTGCATTCATCCTATCATCCTACAATTCCCGCCATTCTTTATTATTCAATCACTAACTCTAAGACTAACTTCTTAACAAAAAGATCAACCCCCTCAATTGATTCCTATGAGACATGCCAAATAACAACTCAAAACAGAAACTAAGCAGATCCTAAATTTACTCCTTCGAAGACTCATAAAATAGCAGCAGACTGTGGAGCTAATTGGCCGTCAGTGTCCATATTTTCAGGAGTCCGTTTGCATCATTCTCCCCTTTTCAAATTTTGAACCTCCTGGTTCAAAGCCCAATTACATGAATACACTTGAACAATTAAAACACTAAAAATCTCAACAACCTAGCTATTACATTTTTCTTTTGTGATGCAGGATTTGCCTTTTATCCTAGGATGCTATCACATGAAACATCCATAAAAGAATTTGGAATAGATGATAGAACCATTCTTCTAACTCAAAAAACCCAAGCCACGACGTTTATTTCCACTAGATTAAATATCTCTTCAAATCATCATATTTTTTCTTTTTCCGCTTCCAACCACTTGTTGGAATAGATATTCTGCTCCTTTGCAAATTGGTCTTCTTCCTTTTTTCCCAGCTGCTTGAAGACTTAAGAATTCTCCTCCATTGAAATCACCATTGCTTTTTACACCATTTGCATCACCTGCACATAATCATTTAAAACAAAAATAAAGGGATAAAAATCTCCCACAGATACTTTGCCCTCTTCTGCGTTCTGCCCAAAGAAACAGGACTCAGACTCGGCAAGGCCGAATCGTCTCAGGACTCGGGAGTCAAAACTCGGCTCAAACTCGACAGGACTCAACAAAGTGAAAAACTCAAGAAATTTAGAGATTTTTAAAGATTTAAAACTTGTTTCATGCACCCTTTATTGAATACACCTTAAAGACACAATAACATCATCAAATACAAGCTACTTTGATTACATACACAAGTATACATCAATCACATAAGCATAAATGCAAATTGCAGCTGAAGGAAATAACAAACATAGATATATAAATATTGTCAAATGTATACAATATTACAAAACTCATGGAATAAAAAATCCATGTCATCATATGATCAAATGTTCCATACAAATACCAAAAGTAAAAACAACTACAAGCCTATGGCTCAGAGAAGCCTGCATCTCCCAGCCTCGGCCCCCTACGAAGGCGTCTAAGGTAGGTCCTGGATGATTCAGCAGCCATAGCCTCTCCCCATGACACCATGCCACCCTCACCAACATCAAGAATATTTGTGTCACTGTCTGCCTCTGACTCTGCTATCTTTGCTCGTTCTCTCTGTTCCTCCTCTGCCATGGCTACAACCTCAACCTTTGCATCTACCTAGTCGACCCAATCAATGTCGTCCTCACTAAAGATAGATTCTGTCTCAGTGGCCCACTCGGCTTCAAGATCAACCTCATCTAGAATGATAGGGGTGATGTCAGCCAATGCATTCCTTCTCATTCTGAGGTGGAGGTTGTAGTGAGCAAGACAAGATCGTTCATCTTCTCTACAGATAATCTATTGCGCCTCTTGGAGTGTATGTGCTCAAACATACTCCAATTGCGCTCACAACCAGATGCGCTGCATGGTTGGCTCAAAATGCGAATGGCCAACTTCTACATATTTGGTGTTCTTGGGCCAAAAAAGCTCCACCAATTATCTGAATTTGAAATGAGAAAAATAAAAAAAATCAATCTCACTCTCGACTCTCATTTAACAATATATAATAAAATTAAACTTCTGCCTTAGAATGTAATTTTACCTGGCATCATAGTTGTCCTACTTTCTTTGCAGATAGTACAAGAGAAGTTCTCCCCTTGAGCATTTGAAAACAACTCTATCTCTCGCATAAGTTCGGTCTGAGTACAACCAGCAGGTGCTTCCTCCTTGCTGGTTTTTCTTCAATGAACCCTTGTTTCTCTTCACAACTGACTTTTCTCCTCCTATTTTGCCAAATGAATGAAATGAAGTTCATTTTTAGGGGCATAGCAAAATATAACCAAAAAAAAATTCATATAAAACCTTTAAACCATGTTTTTTTTGTCACTTCATTTGCCTTACGCCGACCAAGTCTGTGCATCGGGACTCAGCAAAACTTGGTGAGTCTCGCCGATTTTGGGGTTGGACGATTTTGGGGTTGGGCGATTTTGGGCGAGTTTTGGGTTTGAACTCGGCCGAGTCTGAGTTCGAGCCTGTTAAACTCGGTAACCATCACTCGGCTCAGGAATCGCCCAAACTCGACGATTTTGGGCGATCCCCATTTCTCTGGTTCTACCATTTAGGCATGTTTTCCATTTCATGTTTTGTGAGGTGGTCTTCTTTTTTTAGCTCAATGTGATGTTTTTCACAAAAAAACCTTTTGGACATTGTCCTTTATACCATAATTGTTCATGTTTTCACTCTCTCCCTTAATTATCCTTGTTCTCTCCTTAGGAAGTGATGATCTTCTGCTCCTTTCTCATCACTAATGGGATCCTCTAAACATTCCTCTAGCTGTTTTTGACAAGTTGTGTTCTCTAGAAATGTTAGATCTTCATCACATATGGAGCTCCCAAAGATCTCCATCTTTGTTGTGGCTTCCTCTACAACATGGACTACTTCCACTACTACAACAATTTGGGCCTCCTCTTATGATAGGCTACATTCCTTCTCATTGCAGTCTCTCAACTCCTCTCTTTCTGCATTGTGATTCTCAATGCCTTCCCCTTCTTTGAGGTAACACAACTAAACAGCTCCTTAAAACTCAACTATAAAACACAACTATCTCTTCATCTTCATCCCATTCAACTTTTTCTATTCTTTGTGACTCTCGGAAGATCTCATTCAAAGGTCTTTTATCCATTAATATTTTTGCCAAATCTTCAAGGGATTCTATCTTTCCCTATTCTAAAAGTTTCACTCCTTGTCTAATTTCTTGACTCAATGACTTTCCTCTTTGAGAATGGCTCTTGCCCGCAAAGTGAATATTTATTTTTACCATTCTTTTTCACCTTCTCACAACTCTTCAGTTTCTTTAATATAGATTTCTTTCTCTTTGGATTTTTGTTGTTGCATGTCTCATAATCTTCCAACATGCACCATAAGTTCATAACTCCTCCAATTCAAACTCTAATTGTTGCAGTTCCTTTTTGCTGATCTTTAGTTTGCTTTCGTCTCTGCCTTTGTCTTACTCTTTCTTCCAACCTAATTATTCTCTTTTTTACATCAGAATATAACTCCACAATTTTTATTTTTTAACCCTAAAAACAGAGTTGCAGCTCAATTCTCCTATTCCATTCTAAATGAATGATCTACATACAAACATTCTTTTAACTATTCTCCATCTCTTCAAAGAAATTAATACAAATTCAAAAGACACACCTGCAAGTTAATGCCCCATACTTTCATGCATAACCAATCATCAAATACATAGCTGCAACTACTCTTTAACTTGACAAACTTTAACACATTTTCCCTCTCAAAAGATCTTTTGTGTGCTTTGATACCAAACTGATGCAGACAATCCTCAGATCTTGCAAATAAACAACCTCTGCTCTATACGACAAAGGAAATAAGCATAATAGGACAAAAATTAACAAAGAAATCAGGCTCCATTACCCTTCAAAACACAATTTTGTATTGATTATTGTGAATCTGAAAATTAGATTCATCCAAAGACTATCATCCTACGATTCCTGCCATTCCTTATTATTCAATCACTAACTCTAAGACTGACTTCTTAACAGAAAGATCAACCCCCTAAATTAATTCCTATAACTCAAAAAGAAACTAATCAGATCCTAAATTCACTCCTTCGAAGACTCATAAAATAGCAGCAGACTGTGGAGCTAATTGGCAGTCGGTATCCTGATTTTCAGGAGTCCGTTTGCATCAGAAAGTTGACTAGGGAAACAGAAATTTTTGATTCGGTAGCAGAGGCATGAATAATCAAGGGAATAGCAGATATAGAATGGGAGCTTGAGGCTACTTCCAGGCAGTTTTTACCCTCGAAAAGGATACAACCATTGCCTTTGGCTCTTGCGAAATAATTTCATGAAAATTCTAGTTTGTTTATAATACATTGGAATTTGAGTTTTAGCTTTGTGCAATATGAACAGTTGGAGGCTCAGGACTGATCGTCGTTCACAATCTTCTAATCTGTCTTTTGATTATGAAGGACCATCAATTTGGCTCTGCCGATTATCGATATCAAGTCTATTTGATCTATAGTCATCATGCTGACCGATGAATAGTGATTGTCGATCAAGACATACAATTCAATCATCGACATGGAATATACCCCGTTATTTATTCCATTGTGGTTCCCCTCTATGTTAAATGGATTGCCTTCAACATTATCGGTTGCATACCTTCTTAGAAAGATCAGAGATTGTAATATTTGTTTAATGTAATATAAAATACATATTTAATAATTTCAAATAATCATTCGTTGATAAATACTATTTGATTTGAAATTTTCAGGCACGGTGTGTTGATTCAGACACTATTAACAGGAAACAATTAACATATGCAAAATTATGTGTGCGGCTGGATTTGAGCAAAGTTGCAAATCCTAACGAAAGAGACATTGACTGAAACCAACAAATGGAACCGTAATGGAGAAGCCGATGAAACATGAGAATGTCCTATTCAGGCGTGTATTGTGCAATATTTATGGGCAGTTGGCAAGAGATTACCCAACGGCAATTGAGGTTGAAAAATTGGACCAAAAAGATGGATTCCAAACAAGCAAAAGCCAAGAGAAATTGCAGGACTAGGAGTAAGAGACTCCATGTAGCATAAACGGTACCCTCAAAGTGATCTCCCTTCTTCCAATTGGAATGGGCCTGAGAACTTTAAGTTCGAAGAAAACAGAAAAATAAGGGTGACGATTCAACTTTCTTCACCTTGGATTATTCTGTCCCCGCCATCGCCAAATTGACGTCTCTCTTAATCGTAAGTGAATCCTCTCTTCGATGACGACCCGCAGACATCTGAAGCACCTCGAGTTCAGCAAATTGCTGATCAAGGTGACAGAATTAACTCCAAGAACTACCACCAATACTAAGAGGCGACCGAACATAGGGCAGGCAACAGGAGATAGGAAACCGGAAGCAAAAATGATAAAGAAACGAGGATAAATTTAGTGGAAACGTATGCGCAGTCTATAATAGAGAAAGCCTCGAAAGCGGAAAAAGCAGATAAGCGAAGTTCTCAGGCTATCCACGGCCTGAGAATTAAAAAAATCAGACAAAAGAGATAGATTTTAGTAGTAGAAGAAAAGGCGGATGACAATTTAACCGTACTATAAGACTATTTTATGTTCAGGTCGTTTCCTGGAATATTGGAGGCATGAACTAGCTTCTAAAAACAAGTGAAATCCTGCTGTAGTGGACTATCAATTGGTACATCAGATGCCTAAATTGAATGGCAAGTGGTTTACATCAATTAAGTTAGAAACCTGGATTTTCTTTTGGTGCCTCTTTATGGTGTCACGTAATGGGATGAGCTCGAGTGGTAAAAGAACTGAAATTTCCAGCATATATACCCGCGTTTGAATTTCCAAGAACATGCTAAAAGTGCAGAAAATTGGCTAAAACTTCACAACCAAAACATTGGGTACAGTCAGATATAGGCAGGCAGTCCCTCAGTTGCGGCAGCTTTCTGAAGCTCTGTCCGCGAGAAGAATTACCATATTAATATAAATCCTGCTGTAGTGACCTACCAATTTTTACATCAGATGCATAAATTGGATGGTAAGCGGTTCACATCGATTAAGTTAGAAACCTGGATTTTCTTTTGGTGCCTCTCTATGGGCTCACATAATGGGATGAACTCAAGTGGTAAAATTACTGAAATTTCCAAAATATCCCTGAGTTTGAATTTCCAGGAGACATGTTAAAACTTCTCAAAATTGGCAAAAATTCCAAATCCAAGCCATTGGATACGGCCAGAAATAGGCAGGCTGTCCCTCAGTTGCGGCAGTTAATCCCAAGCTTTACCCACAAGAAGAACTACTATATTAATATGAATCATAATTTAAAATTTAGCATCTAAAGGTCATAGGGGCAGCTGAAGTATAGAATGAACTCTGGCAATTTAAATTAGCCCCTGAAAATGGATTGTGGGCAATTAAGGTGATTTCAATTGCATGTTTCACTCTGTTGAATAGTGAAGATCTCGGGTAGCCAGGAGAATTTATACCGAGCTAAACCCAAGTAGAAAAACGCAGGAAATTGAGCTGAAGAATGAATGAGATTACCTGTGCAAAGAAGCAGTGAATTGTATGATAACTCCTGCTGTGTCGACAAATAAATTAATGGTAGAAAGGGGCCAATGAGATTCTACATTCTGTAGCAAACGCAGTTACTCATTTTATAGGTCTCTTGACGTTATGTGAATGAAAACGTGGATGCAGGATCTGTCTATTATTTTAATCGTTCTGAGATAAGGTTGATTGTGGCCTACAAGGAATTGTGACTTGGAACTTGGAACTTGGAACAAATTGAGATGAAAATTGTTTATTAATGTGTTTCAAGATATTTATTTCTCAGTAATCTTCTACATGAGCTGGAATGTAGATATTTTGTTTTCATTCATTAGTTTAGTGATTATCATACAATTTTGAGTTTTTAAAAAGTATGATATTGCTAGTGCAGTTTTTTTAGTCAGTTTAGGTTGTTTGGAGAATTATATTAGTAAATGTTTTTAATTCTCTTTTTGGTATTTGTGCTGTTTGGTTTAGATATCTTTAGTCTAGATATTTATAGTTTTAGGTTAAGTATTATACATTTATACTTTTTAAGTTAAGTATTATACATTTATAGTTTTAGGTTAAGTATTATACATTTATAGTTTTTAAGTCAATGTTCACATTTATATATTTTTAGTAATTGTTTATATTTATATTTTTTAGAGTTATTATACACATTCATTAATCAAGAAGGTTTTAAATATTTGTGTATCAAGTTATTCAACATGATAATTATTTTATCAAAAAAAATTGGCATATAGTTTATATTGACCAATTTGATTTTTGGTGAATTTAATGATTTAGTCAAAGGTTTGAATTGTTAAGAATTACGATTTATTAGGTCTACTCAGAATTAGATCATCAATCATTTATTTATAAAGTATTTAACTTTCAATTTTCTCCACAATAGACTACACATTTTTAATGGAAATTTGCTTAGAATTTTGGAGGCATGTTTCAACTAAATAACATATTCACAAATACAAATTTTACCTTTATGAGAACTAAGTTTGACTATACCATTATAACTTACATTGTTGTTGAAGCCTTGATCGTCTAAAAATCACCACTCATATTTTGGATTGTGGTCCCAACTGCCCAACATTTACATCAACTATTTTACAATTACTCTCGACTTCCTCCTTTATTTTATAATTTTGTGGATTTCAATAGATTTGATTTGATGTGAGTTTCCAAACCCTAAGAATCTCACAAATTAAATGTTTACTCATTTTCCACATAATTAGGGAGAATAAAAGAATTAACTCTCGAATTTATAAAATGCCAAAATTACAATTTTAAATTTTAAGTGCTTATTCTAAGTAATAGCACATATACATCTGAAATATATTTTTACAATATTGGCTATCATGCCATGTGAACATCAATAATCAATCTATGAAATACAATTACAATAATGATAAATACAAGTTCAAGTTATGTCTTCAACTATGGCTCGGGGTGATGGATGGCTAGGGTTTTGAAGGAATAATGGCGGATGGATTTTGCAGAACAAACGAATGGGAAAGGGCTTTCACAATAAGGCATGGCGTCCCCTTGCTAGGCATGGGAGGATCAATCTCTTAGACCGACTAAGAGACCTTTCAGAAAGAGTTATTTGTCCTCCTTGTGGCTCAAAAACTAATCAGTGGATTTTGGGCAGAAATGGGGCCTTCAATAGACAGTCGAGGACCTTCAAGGAGATTGAGCACAAATTTTGGAGAGCCACAGATCAAAATAAAACTCAAAAGGTATGTTTTGATAATGTGTTACCCTGTTCTATGTCTCTTCATATTGAAAATAGAGAATGGAAGGATGTTGTTGAAACTTTAAGGGAAAAAGGCTTTCTTTATGAAATGGTTTGGAGAATGGCTAGCTTATTTGAGAGTGCGTAAGTGGTGTGATGAACAATGGAGCAAAGACTTTATTTTAAATACCCTCTCCAATGGCTTTTATTTAATGGTCTGTACGAAATCCTTAGAAAACAATGGGCTCTTAATAATGGACCATCTATGATGGTGGCATGGGTTTCTACATCAAGGACTCGACCCCAAATTTTGATCCGCTGAAGACATCCATTGAGGAGATTCCTGTATGGTTACAATTATACAACCTCTCAAATGAATACAAAATCCTAAAGCCCTAAAACTAATTGGTAATAAAATTGGAAGATTTATTTGCGCAGATGAAGCAGTTGAAAAAAAAGGATAATATTATTTACACTAGAATCTGTTTCCAGTGGAGGCCTCTTCCGCCTATGCCCACAGAAATTCAAATATGCTCTTCAGGAGGTATTTAGAGGTAAAAGATTGAGATTGAAGAGGTAGTTGAAAATTGCAAGAAATGTAAAAGTACCAAGCACTTGAATGAGGACTGTATTGTTTATGAGAAGGGGAAAGAACTAGAACATAACATAATTTCTAACAAAATCCAGCATTTGATAAGTGAGCTTGACAAACCCCAACAACCTAAGCAGGAGAAAGGAGAAGGGCATTGTGCTCTTTTAAGTTTCATTGATTTTATCTTTGAGAAGGGTGTGTTGAATGATCTTGATGTCAAAATTGATTACTCAAGTTTGAGTAAGGTGATAGACAACCATAAGGAAAAAAGACTTAAATGACATTTCTAAAGAGCTCACTAACCAGCAATGTGCATTTGAAAATGCCTTAGTTTTGTGTAGGCTATTAGATATGAAATGTATGGAGAGGAGTGGGAATTTAGAGGGCACGAAAGAGATCCTGACGGTTCAACAGATTAACCTTATGGATACTCCAAGAGGAATAGAGGAATACAGTGTTGTTTTGGTGCGGTTAGAGAAGCCTCACAATGGCAGTGTGAATGAGAATGAAGATTTCATCATGAAGCTTGTTGAGTGTAGGAGAGCAACACCAGATGAACACAAACAGGATTTTGTGTATCCCTAAGAAATGGAAAATTTGGAGGTGGAAATGAAAATTGGAATCAGAATCTATGTCCTTCAATTAAGCGAAGAGATGACTTTATAGCTTTAGAAGACATTCAATTCAAGGATATTCAAATCTCTCCAATTAGGAATCTGGAAAATTCCTTTGATGAAGCCAAAGATAGTGAGGATAACTTTGATGAACTAGAAGAAGAGTCTATATTTGTAGAAGAGAATGGGGAGGAAGACATATTAGGTGTGAAAGCAGAAGTAGGTATCTTAGCGAAAAGAAGTTTGGGGCAATCCTCCTCAAAAGTGGAAAAAGCTAAGATTGGAGAAAGGAAAAAGAAAGGGCCTAAAAATATTAAAATGCATTTGGAGATTGCAAGTAGTGCCAAAGGGAATTTTAAACTTAGATCGAGAAAAGGCTATGCCTTTTCTCAGGAGCAATGAAGGTCCTATTGTGGAATGTCAAGGGCTACAATGCCCCTGACAAGGTTCGATTGATCTGATCGGTCTCATCTATATTTGGTTATGTTACAAGAAACAAAGCTAAAGGGTAATGATATAGAGACTTTTAAGAGAAGAGACAGTAGGTAGAACGACTTCTTTATGTAAGCTATTGGTGCCTCTAGGGGTTTAGGGGTGTTGTGAAATAACTCTACTCTAGAGGCTTAACTGATTAATCGGGATAAGCATTGGCAATGGTTTGAAGTTTTCTCTGAGCTTTTAAATGCATAATTCTTCTTCTTTAATGTTTATGGGCCAAATAGTACTGGTGGGAAAAGAGAGTTATGGCATTCTCTAGCAATGACAATGAGAGAGGATGAAGCTACTATCTACTTATTGAGAGGGGATTTTAATGCTACTCTCCACCCTGCTAACAAAAAAGGTGGTGTTGGATGGCTAGGTCAATCCCAAAGATATTTTAACAATTTTGTGATTATTAATGGTCTAATGGAAGTAAAATTTAAGAAAGATGATTTTACATGGACAATATAGGCAACAAGGCTTCCTGAACATTGTTGAGAAACTAGATCGGTTTTTCATGGCTAGTGACTGGACCGAGGTATAGTGGATTTGCGAGGCTGAAATCCTCCCAATAACTGGATCTGACCACTACCCTATTTGTATTGATGTACATGAAGAGTCTTCTCTTGTGTGATGCCCTTTAAAATTTGAAAAGAAGTGGCTTAGAGAAGATGGGTTTACGAATTTAGTGGTCGATTGGTGGTTGCAGGCTCCATTTAGGTTTGGAAACAAGGCTTTCATTTTCTTTAAAAAGCTTTAGTATATCAAGAAATGTCTGAAAAAGTGGAATCGAGAATCTTTTAAGAACATTTTCATGGAGAAACTTCAATTGGAGGAAGCATTGGGTAAGATTCACTCCAAAGTGATTGATGATAGAATGGAGGAGAATGATTTCATTACGAAAAATGAGTTGAATCATAAATATGTCGAGATTTTGGCAAGGGAGGAGATCTTTTAGCAGCAAAAATCTTGAGATACATGACTGAAGGAAGGGGATCACAATACAAAGTTTTTTCACAGCTTAGTTAAGGTTAGGAGATCTTGCAACGGGATCTTCTCTATTTAGAACTCAAAGGGCAAAGTATTGCATGATCCCCAGATATCAGTAATGAGGCAACCAATTATTTCTATATTCTTCTTAATGGTGTGAATATAAATTTTGAGAAAGCTAATGAATCTGGGAGGTTATTCCAAACTATATATTTGAAGATCAAAATAATATGCTTATGGAACCCATCATGCTAGAAGTAGTCAAACTGGCGCTTTTCTCAATGTGTGGAGAGAAATCCTCAGGTCTTGATAGCTTTCCTGCAATTTTTATTCCAAAAGTTGTGGGATATCTTTGCAAATGACTTATGGGAAGTTTGTTAGAAGTACAGTTGTCGTTGCACCAAAAGATTGACCTATTAATGCCCGATACAACCACTAGACTTATAGAATCCACAGGAGGTGGTTAAGCCATGTCACAAACCTAAGAGTTGTGTTGCACATCACAAGGAGACCAAGGGTGCACACCTTGCAACAATCCCCCCAACGCAAGTGAGGGGTTTCAAACCTATGACCTCAGCTCTAATACCACTTGTTAGAAGTACAATTGTCGTTCCATCAAAAGATTGACCTATTAATGCCTGATACAACCACTTGACTTGTAAAATCCACGAGAAGTAGTTAATCCATGTCACAAACTTGAGCATTACACTCCACAACACAAGGAGACCAAGGGTGCATACCTTGCAACAAAGTTGTTGAAGAATCGAGGAGCCATGGCTTTGTATTAAAAAAATTTGAATAATACATTTATTTCCCTCATTCCCAAAAGGAAAGAGGTGAATACATTTGATGATTTCAAACCGATTTCACTATGTAACACGATTTACAAGATCATCTCCAAGGTTATTGCTAATAGATCGAAGAAAACTTTGGTGTCGATAAACTCATATGAATAGAGTGGCTTCTCTCATCAAAGATCAATTGTTGAAAGTATCATCATTGCTCATGAGACTATTCATTTTGTCAGGGTGGCAGGTACTAAGATTATGATGGTAAAGCTAGATATTAGAAAGGCTTATGATGAAGTGGATTGGAATTTTTTGTTGAAGGTTCTAGAAAAGTTTGGGTTTAATCAGAAGTGGATTGAATAGATTGCAAGTTGTATTAGTACTCTGAGATTTTATGTTCTAGTGAATGGGAGTCCTCAAGGCTTTTTTGTTTCCCGAAAAGGTCTTAAGCAAGGAGATCCACGACCCTTCTTCCCTTCTTTTCTATGTGTAGGTTGCAAATGCACAGCTACATTTTTAGATTTGGACTCCATTTACAGAGGCGAAAAAACCCTTTTCGTTTCACGAATTTTTCGGAGGACCATGTGCACTTTCAACATGGTCCCGACGACTTTTCTCCAAATTTGCAAGGCAAATCCGTATCAATCTAAATATCTCAGATCCGAAGTTACAACGCAATCCCGAACCAGTAGCTCCTCATTTCACCCATTTCATCTGTCTTTCCTCCATAGTCAACAAGTTAACTTTCCCATTTGCAAAAGAGGGCAAATTACACTTCAACTCTTGAAATCCACTTGGAATTCACATCTTTGGATTTGGGTCTAGTGAATTCAAGCCCCTCTTTTGAATGTAAAGTTCCTCCAAGTGAAAATCATCCTAGTGACTTCGTTTCTCTCTCCTACGTGGGGAGTCACTAGGGTTCAATTTTCCACTTTAGATTTTGGTGAGCCCGACGTCTTACACATTAATCCTGATCGCTCATCATTAGATCTAATTAATTGCAATTTAAATTTCAAATTTTCATTTCAAGTTTGATCTTTTACAAATTTTAGAGGTTATTTGAATAAAAACCCTAATCTTTCATTTTGAGGAAATTAAGCTTGTGAAGTGCAAAATTTCAATTGCTTGTTTCGAATCTAATTTCTATTTCAAAATTTCAATTCAAATATGTCTTTTTATTCTAAAAATTCAGTGGTTAAAAAGCAAAACCCTAATTTTTAAGATCCTTTTATTTTCAACCTTTGACTGCTCATTTGACCGATCTAAACATCTCCAAATCAACTGTTTTTTGGATTCTGCATTAAAATTATAATATCTATCATCTCTGAAAATTTCAAAAAAAATTGGTCGAACGGTGTGGACTTTCAACATGGTCCCTAGCTTTTTTCCGAAATTACGGGAGACGGAATTGATTGTGTTTTTCCGCTTAAATCTAGAAAATTGACATACTTTATCAATTCTACCACTTCCTAAGGTCGACATCAAATTCAAATTTCACTACTTTCATCTTTTAAATTAATTTTCATAAAAAGGTCCTAATTTTAGATCTTCTTTTCCAAAAAATTTAGATTTTAATTAAGAGACTTTCAATGGCGATTAATAAATTGGGTTTACTTGCTCTTTCGCATATGATTACATTGTTTTTCGCATGCATTTACTACAATCATGTGTCGGATAAGGGTTTCTTTCATTTCATGTTACTTCTCTTCATTCATAACACTTGGTCATATTGTGTTATTAGGATTTCCAAATTATTCTCTTTTCAAATAGATCTTAAGGCTTTCATGTATCATTTATGTTGCATTATGGTGATATTGTTAACAAAATGCATTTCATATGTTAATCACCTCAAATATTTTGTAGACCCTAAACCTAGCAATCCTAACCCTTGTGCCTCTCCTAGGGTACCTTGTGTGGATGAGATGAGACCTAATGCTTTGACCAATGATCTTTCTAAAAGAGAGCAAACATTAGAAAGTAAAATGGACCCATCTTCTTCTTCTTCTACACATACCCTTGAACAAGGGGGGGAAAATCAAAACATTACCATTCTTACATCTTTAGATCCTCCTTGTTCTCCTAAGACTTATCTTCGACATCAAAGTATATGTATGGAGGATGATGTCATGCATTTTATTCATGACCTTTCCCCTCACATAGAAATAACTAAAAATGAGCTTTTAGATGACGAAGATATTCATCCCCAATCTCCCAAAAAGGATAAGCTTGATAAAGGAAAGGAGATTGTCACTTCACATGATACTCCTTCTTCATCTACAAATCCTTTTCTTCCCCCTTACACTTCAGATTTCACAGAAATTCATGATACTATTCCTTCATCTAGTCAATTTCAACATTCTTATAGTAGTGTCTTTCATATACTAACAAAACAAGGTTTTAGAGGACAAGGACTTGGGAAATTTGAACAAGGAATTTGTGTCCCTATAAACCCTCCTACACAAACTACTATAAAAGGCCTAGGAAATGATACTCCTCTTTCTATGGATGAATTCCTTCGGCTCCAAAAATTTAAAAACTATCTTCAAAAACAACAAATCGAAAGAGCCCGCAAGAATGATTCTTCTTCAAAACGTCCTTTTTGTTCATTTCATAAAACCCATGACCATAATGCCGATGATTGCCCTGATTTTCAAAAATATATTCAAGATGGCATAGACAGTGGCAAAATTAGAGTTGTGGATAATAAATCTTCCTCTTCTAACAAACCTTCTCTATGTCAAGACCATATTTATCACCTTGAAATTTTGGCTACAAGAATCTATTGGAGATTGAAGTATGATAAGAATATTTCCTTCCCTCCTCAAAATAAAAACAAAAATCTTAAGCAAGTGGAAGGAATTGAATATTGCCTTTTTCATCATTTACATTCACATTCTCTTGGGAAATGTTATGCATTTAAGAAATTTGTTCAAAAGCAATATGATCTTGCGCGAATTTCTCTCACAATAGATCCAGTTGTCTTTCTTGACATCAAAATAGTGTCTTAGCACTTTATTTCTCTTCATGTTGCTCCTCACCCTATTACATAAATAGTCAACTTAATTGGGGGCTTTTCATCATTTGTGGTGGTGTTTTTAAATTTTAAATACTTTGGGGTAGCAACATGAAGTCTAGTTTTCTTCTTCTTTCTATACATTTATCTTTATCTTGGTGCATTATTCATTATTAAATATCATTTTTTGCATATAGTTATTCTTATGTGAGCATATAATTGTTCTTTTGTTTTCCTCTTTGCTTGGAGAGGGGAATCTTTAATGAGTAATGCACTTCTCATCTTTCCTTCATTCTCTTGGAAAACTTACCTCTTTTATGGTTTCAATTATTCGCAAGTATAGTATGCCCCTTAGCATGGAATGACCTCTTGAGAAGTGTGTATCCCTTCCTTGAGAGGATTTGTTCTATTAGGAAGGTATATCGCTTGGAAATAATCACCATGAAAAGATGTGTAATGTTTCTTCTTGTTCTCCTCACTTGGGGGGCAAGGATTTTTGCTCCTTTCTCTTTCTTTTTATCTCATGTATCACTATTTCCTTCAGGGGCTGCATTTTTCATATGTGATTATCATTTCTTTTCCAATGGTATGTTTTTATGATTAATCTCTCTTGGGGAATATGTGATACTCTTTTTCTCTTCTCTTAGAAGATTACAACTTCTTGAGACATGTATTTTACATGTATGAATGTCTTTTCTTGCATGCAAGTACTTTATGCATTTGATTATGTTTAATCTATCTCTAGAAGATTGTGTAAGTTCTTCTCATTGTCCCTACACTTGGGGTGAAATGATCCCTCTCTCTCTCTCTTTCTCTAGGAATCCACTTTGCCCTATTATGTGGGTGGTATGAGTTTTATTACTTGATGTCATTCCTTGTGCGTAGTCGTTGGTTGTTGGCTCAAGGATTCTCTCTTATACAAGAGGTGTAAGTCCTTGACTATAACCTCTTTCACACTTGGTAATGGACATATATACTAAGATCATCCATCCCTCTTGGGAGCTAAAAGTGTGTCATCCTTCGTCAAGAAACCCTTCACTTAGCAATATGAGGAAGGATTGAATTATTTCTCTCTTCTTTGCTTTATTCTAGAAGATGTTATATTTGTCCAAGACAACTCCTCTTGGGGAGTAGATGTATTTTGAACAAAGATCTCTTCTCCTCCAAGGATCTCCTTTACACTCACACCAAGATATCTCTTTTCAACTATCTTATCCTAGCTTGAAGGGTATTCCCTCTCTTGCTTGGATTTATGGTGTTGTTGCATAGCGGATATCTTCTTTGTGATGAAGGTAGGTATCCTTGTTCTACTTTCCTTAATATATAAACATCAACCTATGTTGACATCTTAAGGGGGGGCACCCACACTGCTCCTTTGTACTATATTTCTCTCATGCATTGTACAGTGGGATATTCTTGGAACCAGAGGGCAACCTCTTAGAGAAAGATGTCATCACTTTTCTTGTACAGTGGGTCATTCTCGAAACCAGAGCACGCCTCTTAGAGAGATATGTCGCCACCTCCTGTCCCTTGTTCAGTGGGTCATTCTCGAAACTAAAGCACAAACTCTTAGAGCGATATGACGTTGCTTTTCTCTTGTACAATGGGTTATTCTCATAACCAGAGCATAGACTCTTAGAGCAAGATGATGTCGCTTTTCTCTTATGCAAGGTGATTATTCTCAGAACCAGAGCACAAACTCTTAAAGCAAGATGTCACGCCTTTCTTGACATTTGTACTATACATACAAGTTGTAGTGTACTCGGGCATAGACTCCTATGAGGCGCTTCGAACCTCACTTGCACACATGCACTTGAGGTTGGGTGGAACTAACGGTGTTCTCACTCTCCTCCCGTACATGGATCACCCGGACAGACTCTAGGGGCTAGATTTCCATGTCCTTCTCTCCATGGATCACCTAGTTTTAGGGGTAAGATGTCCATGGTCTCTTTCTTGTTCACCTTTCTTCTCATGGATCACCAAAGTGTGTATTCATGTTCTCTCTCTTCTTCCTCTCATGAACCCATAGTTTTACTATTGATGGTTCATGGATGATGTCATCTTTTCTATTCTATGTGATCACTTGTGTTTATGTAATGGTATTGGTCCTTGTGTTTCAATTAGTGGTTGAGACATTTGAGTATCGAGGTCTCTTCGGTTAGTTGGTTTGTCATCTTGTATCTTATTTTAGTTGTGTGCCTTTTGTGCTTTGTTTGTGTGCCTTGCTCTTTTTTTGTTTTTCGTACTCTTGCACATGTTTGAGTGAGTTAAGATCCTAAGATTGGGGGCTTTTTGTTCCTCAAAATTAGTGACATCTTATACTCCTTGTGGTGTTCCTTTGTGTCTCGCATCTTTATCTATCTCCTTCTTCTACTTTACCGACAGTATTGGCATAAGCCATATTCCCGCTAAAGTGGGGGCTAAATGTAGTGTCATAAAATTGCAACCCTGGCAATTTTAACCATATTTGAGGCCCTCACCTTGGCGACGACATCTCTTTCCTTGACCAAGACCTCTTCCTGCACTTTCACCCCATGAACCTTTCCTGTTTGAGCCCTGAGGTTGTCTCAGGACCCTGTTCGGGCCCCAAGATAGGGCAGGACAGGGGCATGGCGCCCCTGTCCCCACCTCTTAGGGTGGACCTAAGATAGGTCTGCCCGACCCCTTTTGCACAATTTGTTCTTCGGGGATTGCACTCCTCTTTATCGACCTTTGATGGATGAAAATTAATCCTCTAGGCATGTATAAAAGGAGATTCAATTCCCTTATTCGATAAACGCGATACATGAGAAAGATAAGGATAATAAGCGAAATTCAATCAAAAGGTCTTCATCAAGCATTCAAGCCTTCAAACATCCATCAAGTCCCCTTCTTCATTCATCCATTGGAGCAACATTACAACATTAATTTGCAAGTGTGTGTGTGTTAGGGTTTTGTCTTGTTACGTGCCATTTCATGCAACACTTGTGATTCCATTCAAGAAGCAAAGAGATCATCATCAACAAATTGCAAATCTACAAGGTATACATTTTCATTGTTTACATTCAGGCATTTGCAATTACTTTCTTTCAAGGTTGATTCCTCAAATGGGGTTTGATTGAGGCAAACCCCTATCCACAACCCTTCTTCCCTTATTTTCTATGTGTAGGTTACAAGTGCGCAGCTATATTTTCAGATCTGGACTCCATTTATAGAGGCAGAAAAACCCTTTTCGTTTCACTGATTTTTCAGAGGACAATGTGCACTTTCAACACAGTCCCGACGATTTTTCTCCAAATTTGTAGGGCAGATCCGTATCAGTCTAAATATCTCAGATCCGAAGTTATAGCGTGATCCTGAACCGATAGCTCCTCATCTCACCCATTTCATCTCTCTTTCCTGCATAGTCAACAAGTTAACTTTCCCATTTGCAAAAGAGGGCAAATTACACTTCAACTCTTGCAATCCACTTGGAATTCACATCTTTGGATTTGGATCTAGTGGATTCAAGCTCCTCTTTTGAATGTAAAGTTCCTCCAAGTGAAAATCATCCTAGTGACTTCCTTTCTCTCTCCTAGGTGGGGAGTTACTAGAGTTCAATTTTCCACTTTACAATGCCTAATGAGTTTATGTGTTTCCTTTCATCATGCTCATGTACATACTAATGCATTATTCACCTATAATGAGATCTTGATATGAATTTGTAAGTAAATGTTGTTTTTCAATGCAATTTGAAACTACATGATTTTTTTTGCATAATGATCATGAGTACTCTTATGTTGTTCTTTTCCAAATGCAATTTGAATGAAAATACGCATTCAAATTTCTATATGAGAAAAATAAATGATTATGCAATATTTATTTAAGGTATAACACATTTATGTATATATAATATACATATATACGTATACATTCTTAAGAAATCATGTAAAATAAATAGAAACATTGCATTTTTTTCAATCATAGAAATAAAATCATTTTAGTTGCAATCAAGAAATTTTTATAGAATTGTCCTTTTATTCTAATGTATCTTTCATATTAACATTTCAAGTTTTTAATCCATGTTTAACAATAATAACAAATTTTTGTTTCTTTTTCAAGTGAAAATTAAGATGAAAGAAGAGTTTTAATTTAAGAATTTCTAAATAATAATCACATTTCAAATTTTGATATACATATATATGTGTGTGTGTGTGTGTGTGTGTGTGTGTGTGTGTGTGTGTGTGTGTGTGTGTGTGTGTGTGTGTGTGTGTGTGTGTGTGTGTGTGTGTGTGTGTGTGTGTGTGTGTGTGTGCATGTATGTATATGTATATGTATATGTATGTGTACATGTATATGTATATATATATGTGTGTATGTATGTATATGTATATGTATATATACATATATGTATATGTATATGTATATGTATGTATGTATGTATGTATGTATGTATGTATGTATGTATATGCATATATGTATATGTATATGTATATGTATATGTATACGTATACATATACATATACGTATAGATACATATACATATACATATACATATATGCATATACATACATACATACATACATACATACATATACATATACATAAACATACATATATATATATATATATATATATATATATATATACGTATGTGTATGTATATATACGTATATGTATGTATATGTATATGTGTGTATATGTATGTATGTGTACACACACATATATACATATATATGTATATATACACACACATGTATGTACATACATATATATGTGTGTGTGTGTGTGTGTATACATGTATATATGTATATGCACATGTATGGGTGAAAATTTTGTAAACTTGTAAGGGTTACAAAAAGAGTGTTTCACGACAACACTCAGGATAATATCTCTCAGAAGGAAAGATACGCCCCCTCCTAGTTATAAGGGAAGGCTCCCCCTTCCTACTGCAATTATTCTATTTTATTCTACCTGCTAACTTTACACTAATCAAAGGTACATCAACAACTTAGTTCTCTTTTTTCAGAACTAGTTTCATCTAATTCTCTTATAAGAATAGACTTTTCCCTTAATTTAAATAACTTGAAAACTTGCAGTAATACTTAAACTAGTTATTTTGGAAAGCAAAGTGTCCATGAAAGAACAAAGTCTCCCATTACTTTCCTCTTTTGAAAATGACTTAGGGATGGGAACTCACACGTTTAAGAACTCAAAGATTCTTTTAATGTATTATAACTCCTATCAACCACTGTAACCCAAATATACCATTAGCTCAAAGATTGATAGATATATTGAAATATATTCTACTCTAACTAGATAGTCTGCACAACACAAAGACTTCACTTTCTATCTTTTTAAATTCAACTCAAGGGATAATTTGCAAAAGCACAGAGACTTGAAACAATATTATCTTAATTAGATCCCAATTATTGAATCTTCAAAGTAACTCAAAGATTACTTGTAAATATCCAAAGTTCTTCAATATCTATCAGCAATAACTTTCACCAACTTTAATCAATTGAGAGAATATGATACTAAATGACACAAGAACATTAATATCACACAAAATACTAAACTCAAAACAAAGTTTGAATTCCAAGCTTCAATCCTTCTTGATTTAATTGCAAATTCACAAAAAGAACACAAAGTCTCGATTTGCTCTTCACTTGGGAAGAGTTTTGTTGTATAAAATAAAGATGGATAAAGATCCTTATTACAATAATAACCCTCATATATATAGGAGAGGGGCGCAACATGAAAATAGGAAAATATAACTAATTCTATTACTAAGTCAAAAGAAGAGTTTGATTTGACTTAGGACTTCTGCACTCAGTAGGTGCACAAGAGCAATTACAAAAAGACACTTGAAGTGTTGTTGGATAAAACAAAAAGCCACTGGAGAACCATGGAAATGACTAAGTGTCACTTTCCTTAGGTAGAATTATTCTTCTGAAATTCCTCAAACTTTTAGAAAGCATGCTTCATCTGGACTCCATAAGGTCCCTGAGTATTATTAGTGATGATCTTAACCCTAGTAATAGAATCCTCGAAATTAGTACAACATTTCTTATGCTTCCTCAAAATAGTATCTAGGAAATCTAGGACAAACTGAAGGTCTTGAACCAACTTATCTATCGAAGATAAAGAGAAATCCTCTCTTTCAACTTCAGCAGTTACAAGAAAACTAAATTCTTTAATAACCTCATTTACTGGTAGCACTTTCCCATCCTTATCAAGGAACACACATCGAATTTTTGAAACCTTTGCCACAATCTCTTCCTTCTTGTCGATACATTCCTTTAGAGCCTTCCTCATATCTTTGACCAGACACTCAATAATATTCATTCGATGTTCTAAGGCTTCTCGTTGTTCCACATACATGCGCTATGAAGCAATAACATTATTCTGAATAAGGTCATCAGGATCATAATCCTCGAATTTCAACCAAGCTTCAAAATCTCTTTCTTGCATTTCAAGCTCCTATGAGAAAATCTGTATGGTGCTACTTATTTTTGTCTTAACTATATCAAGGTTGTTGACAATGGTACAAGATGAACCTATGAGTCGCGTGCCTTGACTCAACATATGATCCATCTATTATGCCACATCTCTACTACGAGATGTTGCTTGATCGGCTCTTTTAACAACCACTCATCCAAGGATAAAGTTATTAGTTCAACAATCTCATAAGACTTATTTACCTTGATTAATATTGAAGTGAGTTGCTCGATCCTTTCTTTGAGTTGATCTTTCTTAACCTTATCCTCATCATATCTGGCAACAAGAGCTTCCAAGGCCGATATTGCATTACCTGAAGCAGAAATATGAGTCTGTTTTCCAAACTCAACTCTCTATATAGTATAATATGTGTCATGCACTTGATCAATAATTGCATCTTGGGGAGGAATAGAAATTGTTGCATACTTTTTCTTATTCTTATCAACCTTAACTCTCGATGGAGTCTTAGCCTTCTTGGTGGTTTTGGGTTTTATGGGGACAAGTTGACTGAAATCAAAATCTTCAGGGGAAACAACTTGCTTCTTCATTTTCGAGACATTAGAAAACAACCAAGGTGGCAAGGTAGAATCATCTTCCCCACCAACCACCACATCCTGGGAGGGATTGATAGAGTCCTGAACAATTTTAGTCACAAAAGGAGAGGCTATGGTGATCACATTGGTGGGATTTTCTAATGAAGATTCATTTGACCTAGGAGTCGACTCATTGATGAACTTATCAAAATCATCTAACATAGATGTAGACACTCCATATAATGTGAGAAAATTCAAGAAAACATTCTCAATATTATCATGGGGTGTGTCTAGGTCTGACTCACTAGCACTTGTGGAAGATATATGAAAAACATGATGAAAAAACACTTGCAAATACCAGAGGCTCAGGATAAGAAGTAGAGACAATAACTTGGCAAAGTAGATATAGGAGAAGATACCTGGGGTAGAGGTTCATCTTCTTGTGGCAACTCATCTTGTTCCTGATCACCCTCTTGTTCGTGAACTAACTCTTCGTCGGGAAGTTCACCCTCCTCTTGTTCATTTGGTACATCCAATTCTAATATCTCTTGAATATTAGAGCTCGAAGGCTCTTCCTAAGATTTACCTTTCTTGGATCCAACTGTGAATTTCAATTTAGGAGCCTTTACTGGAGTAGCGGGATCTTGTTCATTCTTTGTTCTAATTTCTGATCTCTTTCCCATAAGGCCAACAGTGTCATCATTAGAAGCAGAGGAGAAAGGGTTTAAAGGAACACCATGCAAAGATAACCACACATTAGTATTCGTGAGAATACTTTGAAAATGTGCTCTAATAGAAGTGCACTCCTTTTGTGACCATTGAATGAGAGGGAAAGGAGTAGAAGAAACCTTGTTCTTCTCATACATTGGGTCCAAGATATCACCACCTTCCTCCACATCTTAAGGAACATCAGCAAGACCAAAGTTCTCAATTTGTTCAATTGTCAAGTGGCAATAATTAATTTTCCTTATCGATAAACTTATAAGGCACTGAGAGGGGGGTGAATCAGTGCAAGCAAAAAATTAATAAATCTGATAACAACTTTCACCAACTTGAAAATCAATAAGCATGCAAGAAATATAACCACATAAGCAAACATCCAAAAAAGCATGCAAACCATAACACAATGATTTTTTACATGGAAACCCAACTAGGAAAAACCATGGTGGGAATTAGCATCTACAAAATATTTACACTCTTTTAAAATGCGTCCGGTTAAAGGCCTAGCTTGGTTAAGAGCTTACAATATGCCCAGTTAAGAGCAGACCTTGTTAGGAGTCACCTGGTTAAGGGATTTTGCCTCAGCCCTGTTAGGAGCTCTACCCTGTTAAGAGTAACCTTGTTAGAAGATTTCAAACTCAAGTTAATGAGCCATCCGGTGAAGGAATTTACAATATAAAACCTTTTAGGATCTACCTGGATAAGGGATTTAAAATTGTTGTAACTGTTAGGGGACAACAAGGAAAATGATCTGATTATAACACTTCCTTGCTTGCTAGTACAGATCCTTTTCAGCACAACTCTGCTACACACATGAAGACACTTCAAACTAGTTCAAAAACACCTTCTTCTCAAACTACCGACACAAAATCTCTTCTCCAACTAGCCCTAAATACACTTTATAGTTAGGGCGGCTACAAACCCTAATTACATCAACAAGATACAATGAATTTACATTTAGTGCGACAAAACACTATGCCAAAATACATTACAGATCTTAGGATTTGCTAACCTTGTCCATTTAGCAGAGCATCATTTGGTGAACCCGACGTGAATCCAAACACCAAAAAGATCATTTTTTTTAAACCAATAACATGTTTGAATGTTGAAATTGTCACACAGGTTGCGCTTTAGCGCTATTGAACTTGTTCTAGCGCTATTGATACTTGTTGTTCTAGCGCTATTATCCTTACAATAGCGCTATTGTATCAAGTTTAGCGCTTTTGACACTGTTTTGGCGCGTTTGACGCTGTTTTGACGCTATTGACATTGTTTCGGCGCGTTTACCTTCTCTGTCTTTCTTTTTCTTTTAGCGCGTTTGTGTTAAATAGTGCTTCTATTCAAACATAGACTAGCGCTATTGTAACAGAACGTTGTAAAAAAGGACCTTGTAACCGAAAAAGTGAAAGTTTTTAGCTTGTGGAAGCCCCCCACCCCCACCCCAAAAAAAAAAAAAAAAAAAAGGATTTTACTAACCAGTTGTTGTTTGTGCAGGTTTAAAACTCACCATTAAAAATCACAAACTTTCTTTTGGTGCTTTAAAACTTGAACAAACAAAATTTTCTTGCTTTCTAGTTAGGGTCACTTGTTTCTTTGGTGCATTAAAACTGGACAAAACAAACATTTTGTTTTCTTGCAAGTTAGGAAACACACTTCATTTGGTGCTTAAAATCAACACTTCTATTTTTTCTTGCATCAAAAGAATTTACAATCCACACTTCTATTTTTGGTGCACATAAAATACACAATCAACTTGTTTAAAAACTTTTTGCAAAGCGATTTTTTCTTCATACGTGCTTCAAATTCAGTTGACCAGGATTTCCAATTTCTAGATTACAACACATTTTGCCATTGAAGTTAAAACAAACACCATGATTGTTGGAGCAACATCTCCAAATAGTTAGATCACATTGCAATGGCAGATTAAAAAGAACAAGTGTTTTTCGTGCTTGGCACACTTGTGCAAAAAGTCGATCGAGTGGTCCCACTTCTAACACATACTATCCTCTCCCTTGGCTTTCGTGGTCCTAGGTGCAAGAGAAAAGTGTTAGTAACACTCAAATTTTTTATCTTTTTAAGAGAGGCCTACCAAGAGACACATCACTCTTGGGAACGACCTCGCGCAGTAAATCCTTCGAGCCGCTATAGAAATCAGGTGAGAACGAAAGCTGTAGCCTTGGGTATAGCTGTTCCTATAGTGTAACTGGCCGAAAGGACAAATGGGCCCCATTAGTGGTCTGTCCAGCTTAATTAAATAAATATTCGCTATTTATTTGATTAAAAATCCACTAGCCATCAGTTAATTAAATTAATATTTAATTAATTCATCTCCAAACATTCTCCTATTAATTAAATAAATTATTCAATTTATTTTAATTAACTCATTAAACCAAATTCACAATCAATTAAATGAATAAAATCTATTTATTTAATTAAATCCCTCTTTTCCTCTTTTAAATAAATTAAATAATTAAACATTTATTTAAACCATTATCCCCCCCCACTTGCATTTTCCTACAAATACAACTTGCACACATTTATTGAAATAAATGAATTTTTATTTTTAAATAAAATCTCATTTTCCCTCACCCACCAAATCCAATTACATTCCTAAATCCCTTTCTAGATTCTTCTAAAACCTTCCTAATTAGCCTAAATCCATCCCCTAATTATTGTCACATTCCTAAGCAAAATGAAGTCACTTCTCAAAGATTTCAAAAAGTCTTTGAAAAGTATTTAATGCTTTGTGTGTTCAACAAATTAACCCCCAAAGTCTTCCAAGACCACTAATGGCTCTTACATGACCATCTATGGCTCTTACATAACCATTTATGGTTATTTCAAACTCGTCTCCCCAAACATTTATTGTTTTGACCATATTTATCCTTTTTACATTTGCACAAGAGTTTATCCATTGGATAAAAGCTTTACTCTTTGAATAAAGAGTTTATTCATTCAACTAACCTTGACTTTAACTCCCAAGGTCATATCAAGCATTTAATGCTTATTCCCTCTCCTCTCAACCTATCTCACAGTGACACTTGTCATCCTGGGATTGGGTTGAAAGCCCTCACATGGATTTGAAATCATTCAATCCTGACCCTTGTTGAGATTGCTCAATCTCAACCATCCATTGCTCCATTTTCCCTATAAATAGAGCCCATTTCTTCATAATCCAGATCCTGAAAACTTGTATGCATTTAACCTATAGGCATTTTAGAGAGAATTTAGCATAGCAAACTAAAATCTTGTTATTTTGGTTAAAATCAATCATTTCAGTAGCATCTAGTATTTTAGATTTTCATTTTACATTTGGAGCACAATACTAAAATCTCAATCCTCCATAAGCATCCATAGTGCAAAAAGCTACTGAGAGCTACACTATTTTGGAACTTGGAGAGGAGAGGAACAAGGGAGAAGGAGCTAAGAGCATGCTAAGAGGCATTTGGAGATGCCTTATTATCTTTGTTTCATTTGTTAGATATATTAGCATGATTTTAGTATCTCTCTTGATATGCTGTTTAGATTAGTTTTTGATTGACTAACATTAACGATTTCGTGTATCTTGTGTTGTTTGTCATTTGCTAACCTTGTCCATTTAGAAGAGCATCAATTACAACAAATTTCTAGATGATTTTCGTCATTGAATGATCACCGCACATCAATTTTGATAAGCAATCAAACCCTTGTTTCATTCTTCTAAGCACTTTATTATTTCTTAAGAAATTTGATTCTTGTACGCGCTCAAATACCATCTTATCATTACACATGGATTATGACACATCGCCACTAAGTTATGATCATGATAAGATCCACCGCCAAACCTTAAATCATCACCGATTAAAGATCTGATACCGGTATTCGTTCTTCTTCACAGAGTTCATTACAGTCAATTACAAATGTGCTTCTCAGTTCACCTAAGTTGATGTGATTTCAATCACAGACTCATGCCAATGTTATGAACATATATTCTGAACCGCAACACCTGAATCTTCACCAATCGTTCGTACTAGTCACTTGATCATCGATTTGTTCCTGTTTAGCAGTTGACAACAACTTAGCAGTTTTGCTATCTAACTAATTCCACTACCAGTTAGGCTATACCGGTTGGTCTAGATGACCTATATGAGGAAACAAACATGGTTGCCATCAATGACAACACAAATAAAGTCATCAAACATCCTATTATAATTATATCATCATCATCATCAAGCCAACAATCTCCCCATATCAACTTTACCAGTCATCTTCTCATCTCATCATCATCTCCATCAGTTATGCCAACAATATCCCCCTTTGGCATTGATGGCAACACCAAAATCTCATCATGCAAAATTGGAACTCTAACTGTTATGACTGTTGTACTTGTTCTTCTCCCTTTATTAGTTCTTCTCTTTTTGCTCTTCACTGTTCTTCTCTCTCTTTACTTTTCTTCTCCCCCTTTGACAGCAATGCCAAAGGTGCAAAGTGTCAAATTTATCTTTTGTTGCTATTGTTTTCTTCATCTTTGTTGCTCTTATTTTCTTCATCTCTGTTGCTCCCCTTGAGGAGTATCCCTTTTCTCATCAATCCAGAGTGAAAGATCTTCAATTAGTCCACTGGATTGATGTTGCAACAACATCTTAGTTGACCTTATGTAGGGGTATAACCCCTAGCTTGCTTCTGAGATACTCAAAGGTTGTTTTAGGCAATATCTTAGTGAAGATGTCAACCAACTTCTCCTTGCTTGACACATGATCCATCCTGACTTTCTTTTCCTGCACTCTTTCTCTCAAATAATGATACTTCAATTCAATATGCTTTGTTCTAGCATGCATTACCAGGTTCTTTGAAATGTTTATTGCACTTGTATTATCACAATATATGACCACCGATTCTGTCATATTCTCCTTGGATCCTTCTAATACATGTCTCATCCATATTGCTTGAGTACAGTTCATAGATGCAACCACATACTCTGCTTCTACTGTAGACTAAGAAATGCAACTTTGTTTCTTCCTAGTCTAGGATACCAGTCTTCCTCCTAGAAAGAATGCACCACCGGTTGTGCTCTTATGGTCATCTATATTACCTACCCAATCAACATCTATGAACACCTTCAAAGAGAAGTTTCCTTTGTATGGATACCATAATCCATAATCAATAGTTCCTCTAAGATACTTGTAAATTCTCTTCACTGCCACCATATGAGTCTCTTTACGATTTTTCTGATATCTAGCTACTATACCAACTGTATGAGCAATGTTTGATCTGCTATGAACAACATAGTGTAGTTTACCAATCATTGATCTATACTCAGTTTCATCCATTGGATCTGAATCATCTTCCTTGGATAATCTGCAACCAGTAACCATAGGGGTTCCAACTGGTTTAGAGTCTTCCATTCCAAAGGTTTTCAATACCTGCTTCACATATTTGGACTGGCTGATAAAGATTCCTACTTTCATCTATTGGACCTGCAAACCATTGAAAACTTTGATTTCACCTATCAAAGACATTTCAAATTCCTTTTCCATTTCTTCTGCAAAAGTTAAACTCGTGTCATCATCTCCTCCAAATATGATATCGTGTACAGACACTTCTGCAATCAATAACTTGTCTCCTTTTGTCTTCAAGTAAATGTTGTTGTCCTCACTGGTTCTTTGAAATCCAATCTTTATCAGGTGTGAATGGAGTCTCTCATACCATGTCCTTGGAGCTTGCTTTAACCCATATAAAGCTTTATGAAGTTTGCACACCATGTCCTTTTCTTCAGTCAATGCAAACCCATCCAGTTGTTAAATGTAAACCTCATCTTCTAGAATTCCATTAAAAAATGCATAATTAACATCCATGTGATATACCTTGAATCCTTTGAATGTTGGAAATGCAAGTAGCATCTTACTCCTTCAAGTCTTGCAACCGGCAAAGTTTTCTCCATAATCCTCACCTTATTCTTGTGCATATCCTTTGCAAACTTGTCTAGACTTGTTCCTAACCACTTCACCATCTTCATTCAATTTGTTCCTAAACACCCACTTAGTAACAATCACATTTTTATTAGTTGGTCTAAGGACAAGTGACCAAGTGTTGTTCTTCTCTATTTGATCAAGCTCTTCATTCATAGCCTTTATCCAATCATCATCCTTGAGAGATTCCCTCAATGTCTTAGGTTCAATTGTGGAAATCAGACAAGCACTTTCTCTAATCTCTCTTCTTGTTTGTACTCCAACATTCTTGTCTCCAATTATATGATCTACATAGTGATTCAACTTTACATATCTAGGTATAACCAGTTCTGGTATAGAAGTCTCTTCTTGTTGTTCTTCTTCATCTTCCACCGGTTGAGTAGTATCCTCCACACTGTTCTGCTCAGTATCATTTTGAACTTCTGGTTCAATGATCACTATCTTTTGTTCATCTACACCATCAGACTTGCTAGTATCATCAGATCTGTCAGAATACTCATCAACTTTCATATTAACACTTTCGACAATCTTCTTGGTTCTTTTGTTAAAGCACTTGAATGCTCTTCTCTTAGTTGAATAACCAAGGAAAGTTCCTTTCTTGACCAATACCTGGTCCATTATGTATACTGCAATGCTGACTGCGTCTCTCTGAAACATTTTAGGTACATCCCCTTGTATCAACATTTTTCTTGCTTCTTCAACTATGGTCTGGTTCCTTCTTTCTGCAATCCCATTATGTTGGGGTGTCCTTGGTGCAGATAGTTGTCTCTTGATTCCATTCTCATCACAGTATTTCACAAATTTAGCTGATGTGAATTCTCCACCCTAGTTAGATCTCAACACTTTAGAGTCTTACCATTTTCTTTCTCCACTAAGGCTTTGAATGCCTTAAACTTGCTAAAAGCATCAAACTTCCTCACAACTAGGGTTTCCGATCTGAATGCTCTTCCATCGATTCACTTTTCCATAAATCTTCACAATCTACTATCAACTTTGCCAAAGTAACAATTAAATGCTCTTCTATGTTTATGTCGCTTTCCAAATGTTCTCTCGAAAATGCTAAGTGAAAAATGAGACTATAAAACACCCTTTTATTTGCCTTTTACCAACTGCATTTAATGTTAAGCCGGTTGAACGTACCCTAATCACCGTTCAACCCTAGAACTTGCTACCGGTTCACATATCACATCCAATTTATCGGTTTGAGTTGTAACCGGTTCAAAATCACTTCATAACATCATTTTGCATCAAAACATGCAGATTTGACTTACCGCACACCATTCAGGAGGTCTGGAAATAGATCTGACAATATGCTCCCCCAAAGCTTCATACATAGCTTAGTTTTCCAGTGAGGTATTCTCCACACCAGGCGAAGAATTGGAGTCCTCTGATGGTTTCTCCTCACTTTTCTTCCTTCATATCTTATTCATCTCACTTATGGTTTCTTCCACATCTATCTTCTTCTTTCCTTTCTGGTCAATAGACTGATTAACCGGTTGGTTCATTCTAGCTCTACAAAACCTTGCAACGTGTCCCAGTTTGTGACAGTGGAAACATGTCATTACGGATGCTCTCCAGGGTCTAGCATTACCTCTATCAGTTCTTCTCCATAAATGCATAACCACATGACCATAGTTGTGACAAATTGAACATGTCACATTCCATCTATTCTCCATTTCATATAGACTATACCAGTTCACATAAGGTCCTCTGATGGTTTCTCCTTACTTTTCTTCCTCCATATCTTATTCATCTCACTTATGTTTTCTTCCACATCTATCTTCTTCTTTCCTTTTCAGTTAATAGACTGATTAACCAGTTGGTTCATTCTAGCTCTACAAAACCTTGCAATGTGTCCCAGTTTGTGACAGTAGAAACATGCCATTCTGGATGCTCTCCAGGGTCCAGCATTACCTCTATCAGTCTTCTCCGGAAATGCATAGCCACACGACCATAGTTGTGACAAATTGAACATGTCACATTCCATCTATTCTCCATTTCATATAAACTAGACCGGTTCACACAAGGTCTCTGCCAAGTAGGGTTACTCTGGTCATTGTAAGATCTTTGCCAAGTAGGGTTTCTCTGGTCATTGTAAGATCTCTTCCATTCACCATTAGACCTCTAATCCATGTAAGATCTCTAACTGTTTACTCTTGAACTGCACTCAACAACTCTATGCCCATACTTGTTACAATTGAAGCAATATCCATCAAAAGTACTAGGCTTATATCCTTCATATGCAGTATCCTCCTTCGTATGCTTAACGATCTCATGCTCCTGATCTCTTATTTTGTCTTCATTTGTCCTCCTAGCTTCCAACTCTTGGCTCATCCCGATGGTAAGGGCTTCCCACTCTCTCCTTGGATTTGTCTTTTCATCATTTGCCTTTTCCACCTCATTAGACAAGGCATCAATGGTTGCTTCCTTAGATGAACTCTTTTCACTGAGTTCCATTAACTGCTCAACCAACTCTCTTCTCTTAGCCAATGAAGCTTTGTACTTGACCTTTAGTTCACCAAAACTTCTTCAGATTCTGCAAGCCTATTTGAAAGCTCTATGTAACTCATTGAACCTTCCCCCATGTTAGCCTTAGAGATCCTTCCCAAGCAGTTAAGCCTTAAGGGAATTAGGCTCTGATACCAATTGATAAACTTATAAGGCACTAAGAGGAAGGGTGAATCAGTGCAAGCAATAATTTAATAAATCTGATAACAACTTTCACCAACTTGAAAATCAATAAGCATGCAAGAAATATAACCACATAAGCAAACATCCAACAAAGCATGCAAACCATAACACAATGATTTTTCACGTGGAAACCCAACTGGGAAAAACCACGGTGGGAATTAGCACTCACAAAATATTTGCAGTCTTTTGGAATGTGTTGGGTGAATATTTTGTCACCAACGTACTAATGACAAAATATATGATTCACACACAACTATGTTGAGAAATTAATCTCTCCTCTCATCAAGGGGAGGTTCCCTATGAAATTTCTCCTCTAATTAATAAGAAATTAAATTTGTGGGTTGGTGTTGGGCATATAACTCTTTTTTTTCAGAGTTTATGTATTCTCCCTTCACCTAGTTACAATTTCTCTACCTCTTTAGATACTTAAAGAAAATAACTATTAATCTAACAAACTACACAAAGAGTTACTTTTAAGCAGCACAAAGTCTCCTTTATGGTAACACTAATTCACACTGATTGTTACAAATTAAACAATTAGAAACTTAGCTTAAAGCTCAAAGTCTTCAAGTATAGATTTCTAATCCATTAAACTACAAATAACCGCAGCAATACAAAGCTTACTACAAGTCACTTAATTTATCAGCAGATTTCTCAAGTATGCTAAGAGCACAAAGTCTATTGGCAAGATTTGAGAGCTCTCTAACCACGTAGCAATGTCTTAAAGATCAAAGAAGTAAAGGTAATATGTATTCAATGGACATAGGAACATTAAATAATATAAGCAACTTTCTTGATACAACACAAAGTTTGCAATCAACAAAACTGTTTTCTTTATTTGTTTGATTGAATTTTCACCACAAAAGCCCAAAGTCTTAATTGGGATAAAAATCCAGCAGAGTTTTGCTAAGCATGAAAAAGATAAAATATTTACAAAAAGGTCCTCCTTATATAGGGAAAGTAGTTGAGAAAAAGGTGGGCACATTTGACTTATTCAACTGCACAGTCCCATTTTACCACAACTACTACACAAAGAAGATGTGTAGCTGCATAAAAATTGACAGCATCTATTAGTGCAGCTGTATGAAGAAAGGGTGCCAAGAGGGGATACTTCATCCTTGATTCTCTTCTTCATTGGATTTCTGGAAGCCTTCGAATTTAGCAAGGATGGCTTTGATCTCTGCTTCGTTGGGCGTCAAGGTAGAGCTTGTGATGATTTGGACGCGGGACATTGCATCTTGAATCTTCACCTGTTTCTTCTTAACATCCTCCAGCATGGATGCGAGGACTTCAAAGCTAATCTAAATTTCTAACAGTTTATCAAATGTATCAAGCAAGAAATCTTGTCCTGTGCATTGATCCATCAAGGAAAGGAATTCTTGCGTGACAACTTTAGTAGTGACGAGATTATGATCACCATCATATAAATAGCAAGGGAGATCACCAACTTTGGCAAAGATAAGATCAACCTTGTCATCACCTTCTTTCTTCTCTCGGTCTAGCTCTGCAATCATTAACTTCATTGTCTCTTGCTTATGAGGCAATAAAGACAAGATCTAAATGTATTTCTCCCTTGTGAGAATTACCTTATTCTCAACCAGGACATCTATCCTGAAGTCCTCCATTTTGCTCCACAAGGTAGTATTTTTCACAACTTCCTCAACCTCCTAAGACAAAGAGGTTTTGAGTCTTGGCATCCAACTCTGGATTATTTCATAATCAAACAATAGTTCCACTGTTGAGCTCAGAAGATGAGAGCCTTCTAACCTTAGTCTTGAAATCCACTCATCCATCACTCGACCTTTAGCTCCTACTTGTTCAATCTTCTTGAGAGCCTCTGTATCTATTAAGGATCCTATAGGCTCTATCTCTTGAGATGATTGTGTGACTTTTAGAAGAAAATTGGTCAGCTGTTCACACTTTTGCTTTAAGATATTTTTCTCATCCCTCTCTTGATCCAATCTTCTTAATAAATAATTAAGGGTTGTTTGAGAATATAATTTCACACTCTCATGAGTTTCCACCCCGAGCTCTACAACCTGCATGGTATAATCTTCAAATTGTACGTTGCCTTTGTCCTTGTTTGAGACACCATAACTTCAGCATATTTTCTCTTGGAAGCAGGGTCTACTACCACCCGAGATACTGTCTTCGGCTTTTTGATTCCCTTAGGTTTTGGAGGAACTAAAAGTTCAAAGTCAAACTCATTTGGAGATATCACCTGTGTTTTCCTCTTAGGAGCCACTACTTCCATCCAAGGGGGAAGTTCTGGATTGGCTGATGGGATAGTAGCTCCTTGTTGACTTGGAGTTGAGGCTTCGGAAGGAGGTTGACTGGAACTTGGAGCAGTTGTGAGTGTTATTGAGGGTGCTGATATTGAGGCATCTAGTGGAACATTTGTTGTTGCTACCTCTTCAGTTATAGATGGAAGAGTTGAGGGTGCCATGAATGTAACTTCAACACTTACCAGTGGAGGAATTATTGTGGTGGTGGTAGTATTAATAGGTAAATCTATTGAAACTTGTTCTGCAAGTGCATCTTGAAAGGTCTCATTAAAATTCATCATGGTGGATTCAAAAGTAGATCAAGGGATGTCATCTAAATTAGAGAAGTTGGTTATTGTGAAAAACTGACCAGCGGTCTCTGATTGAGTCATACCCATACTTAGGTCTCCATCTTCTTGAATATCTTGCTCCTCTTCATCATAATCAGATTCGACAGAGTGGATGACTACTTGTGAAGTGGTTGAGGTATCTACTTCAACTGAATGTGGTACTTCTTCTGCCTGTACTTCCTCTTGTTGAGGAAATTCACCTTCTTCAACCTCCTTGTGCTTTCCAGCTTCACTGACAGGTGGTTGTTTTGGCTCCTTCACCACTGCTTCCTGTGATGCTGATGATGATTCACCCTTCTTTGCCCCTTTAACTGTAAATTTGATTTTGGGTCCTTTACCCTTCGATTGTACCACAGGAGCTGAGGATAGTGCTTGTGAGTCTGCCCTACTCTTGGTTCTTGTTTTAGCTGTCGCTGTCTTGCCTAATGGACCATCACCGTTGTCATCATCTCCTGAACTAGTGGGAAGTTGTTTCATCCCGAGATTCTTTTTTAGCAACCAAGCATTAGTGTTTGCTAAGATGGGAGAGATCCTCTACGTAATGGACTTTCTTTCCTTCTTTGACCATTACACAAGTGGAAGTGGGGAGTTAGCAATCTTCTTCTCATAATAAACAAGGTCCACTATGTCATCGGTGTCTTCCATAGTCATTGGGATCGTGGCTATATCCAGATTTTCAATTTGTTTTAGAGTAAGGCGGCTGAAATCCATCCTTCTTATATCCTCCTCATTTTGACAATCCACCCAAACATCCTCAATCCTATAAACATGAGTGTATGTCCTTTTGAGTTTTCTCTTTATACCCCGAAAATCAAAATTGGTTCGGACCTTGAATCTTCTCATGGTATTCCACTGCATTTCCTCCTCCATATTTTTGGCCTTGGGATTGGTTAGCATGGAATACCTGCCAATTGACTCTGGAAATTTCAGCCCAGTCTTATGTGCTTGTGATTATTTCTCATGCACACTAATCAATTGTCTGCACAACTCCATAAGGACAATTTTGTCTGAAGGGAATCTTGGAAGGATGAAGGGCTCACCTGAGAAGCATCCAATTTGGATATAGGTGAATGTGGGAAATTTTAGAAACACACACCCAAAATGAGACACCCTGTTGTAAGCGGCCTCTAATATTCTTCTCTTCTGCAGGCCTTTATCAAAAATGCACTTCCATACAACAAAGAAGGCGTCATTAACCCTCCTGTAATGATTACCTTGATTTTTGATAGTTAGTTGGTCATAGTACTCCCAAACGGGCACCACTCTTCTGTCACCCTTGGTTGACAAGCCTGGATATTGCCTCATTGAAGCAACTACGTAAACCAGGTATGAGGTCATATAAAACTTCAGTGTTACCTTGACCTCTTTCAATTGGGCACAAAGCGCATCATTGATCTATTCTCCCCAATCAATTCTTGCAGCTCCCTTTTTTATTATATTCATGTAGTAAGTCATCCAACTTTGGAAATAATGAGAGTCTTTTAATCCTCTCACTCTGGATAACATAGTAACCATGTCATTATATTCTTCATTAAAATCACTCTTGTGTAAGGATTTAGGCCATCGTGAGGTGAGGGAAGTTCTTGCAGCAGAGAGATAAACAATATTTATCACCTTTTTGCATTTATCCTCATGTTTCTCGTAGTACTCTTGAGCACTCTCTTGAGAAATATCAACTACTTCTTCAGCTGATGAGCCTTTGAAGACACTATTGAAGAATATACTTTCTAGGGTCATGATGATATTCTGATCATCATCTTTTACTTGCCTTGTGCTTGGATCAAAGTGATTAGCCACTGCCAGTACAAATTCAGGATCGTGAGCCGCAACTAGGTAAGATGCATACTTATGCAACTCATATTTGATTAAACTGGTTAGTCGTGCAGGAGCCTTTTGGACCCAGTCAAAAAATTCTTGCATGTCAACATACCCAATTTCGGTGTCCCTGATCTCCTTAATATTTGAGTCTACTGAACTCTCTGGGTACATATTCAAGTACCTGTCGTATTTGTATTTCATCTTTTTTAATGATGCTTTACTTGGAGACGGTTGTCCTGAGGAAGACTCGGGCTTGTTGTGAGAGAGCTTTGACATTCGTGCACAATGACTGCATTCAACACTGATGATTAGCTATTCATCATAATCAAAATCAATTTTTCTCAAACGGATCAAAAAATAGGACTGAAAATAGGTTTAGGAGTAAAACTGCCAAAAAAAAGCAGGTCGGGGAAAAATGTCCGACCTGCTTCTTTACAAACAAAAATTTGCACATCGGACTTTAAAGTCCGATGTGTCATTTGGAAAAAAACAACTTGCACACCGGACTTTAAAGTCCGATGTGCAAATTTAGGAAAAACATTAGCACATCGGACTTTAAAGTCCGGTGTGCAGGGAAAAACTCAAAACAAGCACATCAGACTTTAAAGTCCGATGTGCTTACAATGGGAAGGACAACTGGTCGGCATGTCGGGTTTTAAAACCCGATATGCCGATCGACTCCCCTCTGCATATCAGATTTTAAAGTCCGATATGCGGAGGTTAAGATCCCGCATATCGGACTTTAAAACTCGATATGCGGAGGGACTAATCTTCAGCTGCACACCGGACTTTAAAGTCTGGTGTGTAGCTTTAGAAAGACGGCTCCGGAGGGCAATTGGGTTTTGAAGTCCGATTGTCCTCCGGAACAAGGGATGCAATCGAACTTTAAAATTCGATTGCCCTCTGGAGAGAAAAACGAAAAAGACAAACAAAAACAACAAGGCAAACGAAAAACAAACAAGAAGCAAAACCAAAAAAGAAACCCAAAAAGAGGAAAACGGACCCTACCTCTTCCGCTTCACTGATGATGGAAAAAGATCCAACAATGGAGCAAGGAAAATCCGAATCACGATGAGTAGGAGCAGAGGAGGGCGTGCGGAGAAGAAGACAAACCATAATGAAAATTAAAACGCAAAAAATTAACTTTAAAAAGCTTTTAACAAAACCCTAATTAGCAATAAATGCGGTATTAATACAACTCGCAGTCGCAGTTCGGGCTTTAAAGTCCGAACTGCGAGCAAAGACCACCTGCAATTTAGACTTTGAAGTCCAAACTGCAGGCAAAGAGGCTTGCAAATACACACCAGAGTTTAAAATCCGAAGTGTATTTGGCCAAAAGAACCCTGCAGTTCAGACTTTAAAGTCCGAACTACAGGTAAAACTGTGAACTTAAGAAACAAGGAAAACGATAAAAATGGAAAGCAAAGGACGAAATGAACTAACTGACCAAGTCGGTTAAGCTCTCCTAGAAACCATAAGGTACGAAACGGACCAGTTTCGTAGGGTTGCCTCATGATTTTGGCCATGCTGAAATCGAGGACAACAGAATGCACCCAGTTAAAGGCCTAGCCCAGTTAAGAGCTTATAATATGCCCAGTTAAGAGCAGACCCTGTTAGGAGTCACCCAGTTAAGGGATTTTGCCTCAGCCCTGTTAGGAGCTCTATCCTCTTGAGAGTAACCTTGTAAGAGGATTTCAAACTCAAGTTAATGAGCCACTTGGTGAAGGGATTTACAATATAAGAAATGTTAGGATCTACCTGGTTAAGGGATTTCAAACTATTGTAACTGTTAGGGAACAACAGGGCAAATGATCTGATTACAACACTTCCTTGCTTGCTAGTACAAATCCTTTTCAACTCAACTTTGCTACACACACGTATACACTTCAAAATGGTTCAGCAACACCTTCTTCTGAAACTACCGACACAAAATCTCTTCTCCAATTAGCCCTAAATACATTTTATAGTTAAGGCGGCTACAAACCCTAATTACATCAACAAGATACAATGAATTTACATTTAACACGACAAAACATTCCGCCAAAATACATTACAGATCATTAAAACACAAATTTCTAGGTGATTTCCATCGTTGAATGATCACTACACATCGATTTGATAAGCAATCAAACCCTTGTTTCGTTCTTCTAAGCACTTTGTTGTTTCCCAAGAAATCTAATCTTTGTACATGCTCAAATACCATCTTATCGTTACACACAGATTATGACACATCATCACTAAGTTATGATCATGATAAGATCGACCGCCAAACCTTAAATCATTACCAGTTAAAGATTTGATACCAGTATTCATTCTTCTTCATAGAGTTCGTAACAGTCAATTACAAATGTGCTTCCTGGTTCACCGAACTTGATGCGATTTTAATCATGGACTCATGCCAATGTTATGAACATATATTCTGAACCGCAACACCCGAATCTTCACCAATTGTCTATACTAGTCACTTGATCATCGCTCTGTTCCTATTTACCGGTTGACAACAACTTAGCAGTTTTGTTGTCTAACTGATTCCACTACCGGTTAGGCTATACCGGTTGGTCTATATGACCTAGATGACTAAACAAACACGGTTGCCATCAATGACAACACAAATAAAGTCATCAAACATCCTACTACAATTATATCATCATCATCAAGCCAACAATCTCCTCATATCAACTTTACCGATCATCTTCTCATCCCATCATCATCTCCATCAGTTATGCCAACACTTATATCATGCTCGAACCTACAATCAGCCCAGACATCTTCAATCTAATGAACATGCACATATGCCTTCTTCAGATTGTTTCTCATCCCTCTATAGTCAAAGTCCTATTTGGCTTTGAAGAATCTCATGATGACTCTTCTCGTCTCATCCTCCATGACTCTGGCCTTGAAAATAGAATTGATAAAATATCTTTCAATGAAGATAGAAAATTTCAAACCAGTCTTGTGAGAACCTAATCAAGACTCATGTACTACATTCATCTGACGAGCAAGCTCCATTAGCACAATCTTGTTAGAAGGATATCTAGGGAGCATGAAGGGCTCACCATTGAAACATCCAACCCTGATATAGGTGAAGGTTGGAAACTGAAGAAACATACATCCATATTGATTGGCAACTTCCCATGTGTGATTAGACACCCTCTTATTATATAGGTTTTTATCCATCATAACCATATAATAACCAAATAAAGCATCACTGACTCTTCAGAAATAATTATGACTTTCTTTCAAGATCAAATGGGTATAGTATTCATGTACCTCAACTTGCCTTCTGTCGCCATTTGTAGTCAAGCCATGAAAGTGTCTCATTGAAGCCACAACGTACACCAAGAAAGAAGTCATATATAACTTAAGAGTAGAAGGAACCTTGGCGAGCTGCTCACAGATGACATCACTGATTTGCTTTCCCGAAAATATCTTCTCCTTGTTATGTCTGATCACATGGATATACTGATACATCCACTTATGGAAAGTATTAAAAGTGGGAGTCCTTTAACTCTACTTAAAAGAGTTATCAAGTCATTGAATTCCTCAACGAAGTCACATCTGGGAAGAGTTTCCGACCATCTTGCAATAGTCGGCCTTGGAGTTTTAAGCCAATTGTCATTTATATTACGACTACACTTGTCATAATTCCCATCAAAGTAGGCTACAACTGACTGCATAGTGATATATAAAAATCTCTCAATACTTGGACATTTGAACACTAAATCAAAGAACTCCTCATTAAGCCTAATTAACTTCTTTCTAGATTCATCCTTCATGCTTCTGCTTTTAGGATCAAAATGCTTCACCACTGCCATCACAAATTTAGGATCCTGTGCTGACATGGGAAAAGTTGCAACTAAGGGTATACCACTATTAATTACAACTTTCATATTTCAATATGAAGGTGGTTTCTTGATTCTCTTGAGAAATTATTCTAGGTTAATCAACATGACCTATCTCCGTGTCTCTAATGTGATCAATATTAGAAGTAACTGAAGAAGAAGGAAAAACCGGATGTAGGTCTCGTTTCTTGAACTTAATCCCTCTTTTGTTTGGAGATACCTCTGCCATTATTATGATAACAATACCAAGGAAAATATATATTCATTAGTATCAACATGATCCATTTTCTCAATTCATTTGTATTCATATAATTTGGGCAAATTCTGACAATAGTACATTTGGGATAATTAGGTTTTCCAAAAAACCTATTTTTGATAACTTGATATTTCCAAAGTAAATGGAATGAAAAATGACCATTTACATCTGTGCAAATAAATGAATTTCAAAAAAAACATTTCAAAAATCCATTTATAAAAATGTAGAACGAAAAACGTAATCAAAATTCATTTAAAAACATTCTAATTACATTAAGAAAATCCCAAAAACGAGTGTAATTCAGGCTTATAAACTTGGTGTAAATCGGGTCTACGAATCCAATTTGCACCCAAACTTCACAAAAAAGTGAAAAGGGGGTAAAACAAGGAAAAACACGCTTTCGATGACAAAAATATCTCGAAAAGCAAACCATAGAGAAAGAAAAAACACAAACAAGCAAAAAGTTTTGGGGTACCCTCATTTTCCTACAAAATCCACTTGCATGCCTAAACCCCTTCTAGATTCTTCTAAACACTTCCTATTAAGCATAGTTACCTCTTAAACATTTGCACAATCCTTAAGAAAAGGGTCACTTATCAAAAACCCTCAAAGTCTTCATAAACTATTAAAGGCTTTGTCTTCAACGAGCTAACATCTAAAGTCTTCAATAACCATTAATGGTTAACTAAAACTCAACCCTTGGTTAGAGACTTTCTCTCTAGATTATTCATTCTTCAACTCACGGGTCTCTTCGAGCATTCATTGCTTTGACCATGGTTATCCATTAACCCTTGCACAAGAGTTTATCCTTTGGACAAAAGGATTATCCAATAACTCAACCCTAACCTTACATATATATATATATACATATATGTACATGTACATATACATACATACATATAGACACCTAAAATTAATTAAATTAATATTTAATTAATTTAAGCCTGTCAACATAATTAACCAGTTTAATTGTGTTAATTCCCTTCTTCTTAAGGTTAATTAAATCAAATTTAATCAATCTTATCACTATAGTCCAATAATTAATTTATTGATTATTTCTTCATTCTTCTAAAGTTATCTCAACCATTAATTCTTCTAATACCCGCTTAGTTAAAAAAATTTAATTAATTAACCTAACTAAAGTGATTCCTACAAATCACTTTCCCTGATCTCCACTTAGCCTAATTAATTCTTCTAGAAGAATGATTATCATTATTCCTCAATTTTAAATTCCACTCATTCTCTCTCCTCTTGTCACATCCTCCTAACTTTACCACTTGCACTCTAATCCCTCTTTAAACCACCTAATCAATCCCCTTAATCATTTGCACACCCCTAATCACCTTGATCAGGGATGGGTCAACTTTGATCATTTCAAGGAAATTCAAATTCTTTGAATATCCCCATGCATCCTCTTATTTTGGAATTTTTAATTCATTTTCCCTTCCCCCAAGGAATTTTAAATTCTTTTTCTCTTCCCAATGTACTTGGGAGCTCTTCCCCACGTACCTTGAGAGGCGTGGAGACAAGAAATATTTTCATGGCAATCTCTTGAATCCCACACCTTGTCCTCTCAATCCTCTCTTCCATTTCAAATCAGTCTCAACCCTTCATTCTCAAATCAACTTTGGCCTCCTCCAATCTATAAATTGGAGTTTCATCTCCTCATAAATCATCCACTTCCATCATATTCTTGTGTTGTCCATTTGAGGATGAAAATCCTCCATTATTCCCTCATAATGCCCAAATCATCCCACACTTAGCCATTATCATCTAATCCATCCATCTATCAAACATTGTCCAATCTTGTTGTGTAGAGGAGAGCAATCCACATATCATCTATCAAATGAGCAAATTATGTAGAGCAATGAGGGCTCCTCTACTTCATCAAGCTCAACCAGAGGAATGGTAGAAGCTAAGGTATAATGGTTTATTTGTGTATTTGAATGCATTATTTTGGGTTTTATTTGGTTTATACACTAACCATTTGGCTTTAGATTTTCTCCCTCTTCAACATATATATACATATACATATATACATATGTATGTATGTATATGTTATATATGTATGTATATATATATGTATGTGTGTTTGTGTACCCACAATACATGGATGTTCTCTATTTGGAGACATACAGTGGAAAAGGTGACCCCCAATCTCATGTGAAAACATTTCAAACTTTGTGTAGCGACTTCTTGCATGATCATAGACTAGTGGAAAAACTATTTACCCACACCTTAAGAGATAAAGATTTACAATGTTTTTTCTCTTTGCCTCCTCATTCTATTGATTCTTTTCATAAGTTGTCTAATGCACCTGTGCAACATTTTCATAACAATGTTTGTCCTCAAAATTACTTTAACTGATTTGATGCATTGTAAGCAAGGAGTTAAAGAAAAAGTGATTGATTTCATTGGAAAATACAAGCATTTGCATTCACAAATTACTTATCTTGTGCTTGGTGGTGATGTTCAAATAACTTTCATTAATAATTTATAAAAAGGATAGTAGAGATTTTGTTTTCTGATTCCGCTTCTTTCACACACTTATGCATAACGCTTAATAATTATTAGCTTCAAGTGAGTCAATTTTAGTCATCTTCATCGATAGTTCTGGCTGATAATAATGAGGAATCTAAACAATCCTTTCAAAATTTTAAAAAAACAAACAATAGTTTCATCAAGATCAGTAATAATTCTTCCAATCATATTGATTCTCAAGTGGCAGTTGCAACACCAGGTCTGGCCCCTTTATCATTAATCTTTACATGTTGTAATTTCACTCCTCTTTTTGAATCATTGCATAGTGTCATGCTTAAATTGATCAATGCTAATGTGATGAATATTCCTCCCATCAAACCCATAGACACCTCTAATCCATTGCCATCTTCCTTTGATCCTAAAGCCTTTTGCTAATACCATTGTCAAGTTGGCCATGATGCTGAGAAGTGCTATAAATTGAAGGATGCAATCCAAAAACTCATTAATAGTAACACCATAACCATCGAGGGTGTGAATGATAAAGGAAATAAATTTGTGGCACCTCCTAATCTAAACTTGCAAATCTTTACCATCCTTTGCCTTCTCATTCTATCAATTTCGTTGAGTGTATGCATAAAAAAGTTACAACTGCTAGTGATGTGTCTATTGAAGCCAACCATGTTGTGAACTTTATTGAGCAACTTAAGCCTAAGCTTGGCCCTTGCATCACCTTTTACTCGAGGGAGATTATTGACTCACCTGATGGACCATTATACATTAGTGTGAAGATTAAAGGAAAGCTCTCACGAGGAGTGCTCATTGATCTAGCATATAAGTTAAATGTTGTCACGAAATAATGTATCTTTACACAACAATTTTATCAAGATGAATATGATAAATCTAATGTTATGATTAAGGTGCATAATGGTTTCATTTGTCCCACTGCAGGTTTTGTCACCCTTCTTGTAGAGGTTTCATTGCATCTGTCACTTTTGGAGAGGGTTTTTTTCCCATGTGGTTTTTCTCCTTTTCTCCATTTATTGAGACCTCATTGGTGTGAGTTGCATTGGTTCGTAAACGAGTACCTAATCACGCCTTTGTTGCCGGGACTCATTCATACATACATTTTGTATTCATTATTAGCTTTTTAGCTTATTGTCCCTAAGTTAATCTTAAGGGGGGGTGTTGGGGTAATTTTTTAGGACAATTATCTAATTCTTTATTAATTAGGTCTTTTAATTTCTTTTTCACTTAAGCTAAACTTAGGTGCTTTTTTACTATCTAGAGTTTGCTTTTCTAACATTAGTTCTAGATGTAGTTGAGCTTAATTTAGCTTCTACTTTGCATTGCTTTAGTTCAAATAAATTTTAGCATTATGGTTTGCACTTGGGGTTTTATTCATCCTTTATAAGGATCTATTCATTCATTGTAATTGTACCTCCAATATTGTATCTTCTATCATTCTTTGTGCATAATACAAAATTCTTTGGTTGTTATAGAGGATATTATCTTTACTCGATCTCTTTTATGTGATAGATGTTTTTCTTGCAAATGAATCTCAACTCTTGTGGTTAATCATCAACTTCTACAATAGGAATCTTTAAAAAGAGGGAATATTTTTAACATCTACGAGGTTAAAGATGTAGTTTATGAGATAATAGAGAATTTTTTTGAACAGATTTTGTAATAAATTTGTTGCTAATAATTTGTTATTTGATTTGAATGTCATTGTATACATTACATTCTAAAATAAAGTGTTTTTCAATTTCCATTGTTTGACCTGTGCAAACGATACAACTCTCTTCCCAAACCTTTTTGATATTTCCCATCTCTCCGTTTCATACCAAAGACAATGTGAATTAGTAGGCTTTGAGAATATTTTCTCTCTAAAGGATATTGGCCTCTAAAAAGAACTTTAATTAATGGTAAAAAAATTAGTCCAATTCCTCAAGATAAATACATCTATCTAAAAAATGTTGAGATACTTGATGCTTATTTTATTTTACTTTAGAATTAGCATCCAATATCATTGATCTCCGTGTTGATTATTTATGTAAATAATAAAATAGTGTGAGGAGGTGTATCAATTTCAAAGCATCAAAAAAATTATCAATAAATAATGCAATGCACGAAGAAGGAAGATTAGGATTTTCTTGCATCTTGCATCTTGCCTAAAAGTAGAGATGGCAAGTAAATCTCCACTACAACTTTTTTTCTTAAGAATTTGAACCCTAATAGAGAGAGATGAATAGATAAAGTGAGAGGGAGTGGGAAAAAGATATAGTTCTTAAAGATGTAGAGGGGAAGATAGAGAAAAATAGTGAAAGTGATGATAGAAGAGAGAAAGGGGGAGAAATACATGTGTGTGAGGAGAGAGATAATAAGGGGACACAGATAAAGAAAGATAAATATATATATACATAGGAATAGAGGAAGAGAGAAAGAGACAAAGACAGGGAGGCGGGAATAAAGAGTAAGAGAGAGGGGGATTTGAGCTACTATGCCATTGATTTACATTATGGGGGTCCTTAAAAAGACATTCTGTGCTTTGAAAGGTATATCCACATGGAAGATGGATTGTGAAGAAATGAAATAGGTGGAAACCCCAGAGTGTAGAGGTAGACATAGATGAAGAGTGAGGGAAAGAGAGACACATTGATAGAGACGAGGAGAAAGGGAAATATTAAGAGAAAGATAGATAGGAAGAGATAATGTGGATGGAAGAGAATGAGAGATAGAAAGAAAGGGGAGAGAGAGGCACAAATAATAATAGAGGGAGATAGATAAAGAAAAACAAAGAGATAGAGTGGATAGAAATAAATATAGAGTGGTGTAGAGAGATAAATATTGGGAGAGAGAGAGATCATAGATAGAGATGTAGAGAGACATGCAGAGAGATAGAGTGATGAATATGAGAGAGAGAGGGATGGAGAGATAAAGGGAGATAAGATATATCGAGGGAAAGAGAGAACAAGAATAGAGAGACAAAATTTCATTTAGTTTTTTCATGCCAACAAATCTAATGATGAAATATATCCATGGGGTGCTATGCTCATAACATCATGTCATTTATTGTTTGCATTTCTACTCCTTACTCAATGCTTCTCACAACTCAAATAAGGATTTGGACATCTCACAATGTACTCATAATCATCATCAATGCAATCTTCAACCAATCTATATTTGTAAATGGCTTCTTTTCTTTTGCATTAGAATATTTTGAGTTTCTCTTATGAAAATTTGTATTTTATGTTTCAAATAACATGTGAAATTTGTTTGAAAATTACATAGAAAAGCTTTTAGAATTTTTTTAAAGAGAAAAACAAGAAATTTCAGCACATAAAAAAATCCTCCTATCTAGCCTTATATGTAACTATCTTAGTCCATAAAAAGTACCTCTAATTTTATCTTTTTTTAGGTGAACATTCTAAGTTGGAGGTTCCCATCAAATTTACAAAATATCGATAACTTAGTATTCCATTCATATATGGCATTTATGTTTGTAAAATAAATTAATTTGAAGGTACCAACTATCTATGAAGACATAGGCAGCACACCAAATGCCACTTTCTTAATTTGACCTCATGTATTGTCACATTACATTTTAAAATGATTAATGGACAACAAAATATAGTTACGAGAGTATCGATTACACACCAATGTATACTTTTAGTTTATCTGTTATATGACAACACATTTTTTAATTTTAATTTTAATTTATTATTTTTTTTATGTAAAATTTGATTTTACTTAAAAAATGTGATAAAAATTACATGCTTATATGTTACTTTTTAAAAGTTTAATTCTATAGTTTTAGTTTTTCATAAATATATGTAGGTTATATTTTAATTTTTATGTAGAATCACAACATAAGACTATATGACTTATTTTACTAGAGAATGTCTTTATGTGTAATTGTTTTTTTTTTTGATCGGTAATATGATTTATTTTATTATATTAGGAAAATAAGTAGTACATTGTCAACAAGGATTATCCTTAAAAATCAAACCACCCCAAACCCCCTTCTAATTCCACCCAAATCACCCAACAAAAACCAGATGTCAATACCACCATCTAGCAAACCCACCAAAACACCACCCCACACCCAAGTTACAATTTTTTGAGCTCAAAAAAAGGCGCTCGATACGTCATTGCCATACAAAATTAACTGGCAGAGCTAATTTCATACGATATTGTTGAAATAAATAGATGAAACTTGAATTTTCTAGCATAATTTTAAACAAAACCTATGAACAAAGCAAACAAAAAATAGAGCTACCCGGGAACAAGCCTGGTTGTTCTCATCCCACAATTGCATCGCTCGTCTCTCCACCTGTCCCGCCTCCTCCTTCGCTTGGGAGAATTGCCAGAGGCGTGTTCTTTTTCGCCATCTCCACACTCCTGCGTCTACTCATCAGACATTGCCTTCTTCCACCAGCTTCCTCAACCCTTGCCTCCTCGCGGGCCTGCCTAATAACCTCTTCCAATTCTATAATTTGCACATACAATTTCAGAGCCTCCCATCCTGTACTTGTCGTCTCACGAAACTTGGCCTTCACCTCTTCTCACCGTCTGAGGAAAGGAATATGCATATGTCTACCCCTAAGTTCTCGATGCTGCTCTAGAATACCTTCAGACACATCAAACGCTCGACCCGACACTGCCCATTCCAGCAAAGACTCCAAATTATCCAGATATTCATGCGGTACCATAGCCTGCATTACCCTTCGAACCTCCGCACACAAGGAGTCCAATTCAAGCCCCCATGCCATGATGGAATATATGTCCACTCTTGTCCGATACTTGTGGCCTATTACTACCAGTTCTTCTCCCAACACCAACTGCACAGCCTTCAGAAATAATGGTTCCTTCAAACAGAACATGGTCATCACACGTCTCTTCAAAACCGACCATTGGAATGCCAACATCATTTTGGTGGTTCTCAATGTGAAGTTGGCCTCCATTGCACAAGCCAACCACAAAAACTGCCTTTCTCTGTCAAAAAACCACTTTCTTAGACCAAGAGAAGCTCCTACCAACCGCATTGAATGGACATTCATTTCCACTACTTCTATTAATGAGATTATCATAGCTTCTGTCGCCGCTAGAGATAATCGACATTAATTGCCAATATCAGCCAAGTCGGCCTCGACACTCAGACAAAGAATAAGAACACACTTCTCACACGCTTCATCTTGCTCGTTTTTATTGTCTAGTACAAGTTGTTTAAACTTGCCTTTGTGTTATGGCATCATCTCTACCCCACCACCTCGTCACCCATTTATCTAGTTTGCATGCCACATTTCATAAAAAAATCCGCTAAAGCATTCCCGCCCCTTCCAATGTGAGATATACGAAAAATCTTGGAAATTATTTAATTTTGATCGAATCAATGCTATGAATTTATTTACTCTCCAGTTTGGGGTTACTCCTTTCATAATTGCATCCACCACTACCTTGGAATTTCCTTCCAAATGCACTTTCAGAGCCTTCATATTAGCATCCAATTAGACTGCTAATAAAGCGGCTTGCACCTCTGCTTCATTGTTTGTCCCATCTTGTAGTCTTTTCGCACCCTTGAAAAGAATCAACCCATCCACATCACGAGCAATGCATCCCGCCCCTGAGATACCCGGGTTACCCCTAGATGCCCCATCAAAATTGATTTTAATCCACCATTACTCCGGTTTAGACCACACTTCCTCCTTATGCCCATGCTCCCCACACGAAGGATGAATCCTAGAGAACCCATGAACGTGTTAGTATTATATTGTGCTTTTATTTAATAGATCATAAAGTTTATTTATATTTTTATTATTAAAATGGTCTCACTAATATTATGTTTTATAATTAAATGTTAATACTTATGTGTAAATGATTATTAAACTGTTTAAATTTTATCATAATTAGAGCTTTAATTCTCATTTGGCATTACCTCTTTTTAATCAAAATTTGGAACATAATTCTAATTTTTGTTTAATTAATTTCTTTTATTTCAACAACTAAATATCATTTAAAACTTTGAAATGAGTTTAACAAATATCATCTCTAATATGTTGAGTAGTTTAATAAAATTTTATTATATTAATTGTATTGACAAATTAATTATTTTAACAATACTTTAAATCAACTTAATGAACAATTATCTGATTTTAATACAGGAATACTAATTTATCTATTGCACTCAATTTTTTAGTTTAGTCTAGTCAATGAGCATATAGAATTAAGAACTTTTATATTAATTTTAATTAATATAAAAACAAATTTCTATCTTCATAAAATTAACTTTAAATTTAAATTGAGAACTTTAAATTAAGAACTTTGGTATTCTTGTTCATCATAGAATGTGATTTGAAACATTGATGACCTTGATAAAAAATGACATACACAATTGAATCTAGAAACAATTATTGTGGAAATCTAATAGTTTTAACTTTAAATTTACTTTATTTCCTTAATATTTTTAAAATCAAATAATAACAAAATTCATTGCACTTAAATAATGACAGAAACCTAGAGGACGTGTCTTTTGTTTTTTAAATCACTTAAATCAACAATTCCAAAGGCGAAAAACACGAAAAACATTTAAATTATCAGACGTTGTTGTGTCGCTCTCTTAATATATTTTAATAAGTGGATAGTGGTACGGTGATCAGAAGTAGCTCATTGAACTCTGCCACTCTGCGGTCAACATTAGTATCAACCATTCAAATTGCCGGGTCGTATCCCTATTGAAAAAACCCCTTTGCATCAACACTTTTTACTTAATCACAGCTAGAAGAGACAAATAAGAATAAAACACAAAACAAGACGTTCTCCACGTTTCTAGACCTGCGTAGTAACATTGGAGTCGTATTCAACGAACATCCCTGTTACTGGTAAAGCCCAAGATTTTTGGCCACTCTGTAGTTGCATTCTTTGACCGGAGCAGCCTCACACGCCACCGCTTCTCTGCAGAGGTAATCCTTGTCATTCTTAAACTGACATTTATGCGCTCTTCTCAATGGGTTTGGTCCTAGTGATAATATATGTGTATTTTTGTCTTCAAAGTTTTGTTTCTCTTCAAAGAATTCCATAAATAAATTTGTTTCGAGGGAAATGGGTATTGTTTTTCAATACCTTTAATATCACCAAGTTTCTAAATTCAACCAACTTGCGTGCTTAGGGTTTTATCATTTTTAAGCTTCTGTCACTCTGTCAAGATTGCCATTCAAATTTAACTTCGCCACTTTACGTTCCTTAAGATGAGAAGAAAATAAATTTTTGAATAAGGGTTAGTAGATTATGGCACTCCTTTTTACTGGAGATATCCTCACATACAAGATTTGACTTTGGGCCTAGCCGATTGAGAGTGTAGCTATATTTATGCAAAAGCTCGATATCCGCCTTGCGTTTTATCCAGAAAAGCTTCGACAATGTATCTTCCTGCAAAAATGTTTATGCTAGCATTGACTGATTTATACTTTAGTAGTGTTTAAACGTAACCATAACCATAAGCTATAGGAATGCAAAAATTTGACTTCGGGCCTAGCTGATTGAGAGGGAAGGTAGCTCTCATCTCTATACATTTGACTGATTATACTTTAGTAGTGTTTAATCATAACTGTAACCATAAGCTATAGGATGCAAAAAATTGATTTTAGGCCTTAGTGATTGAGAGTGAAGGTATCCCTCATCTCTATTCAAAAGCTTGATAGCTTCTATGCAGTATATCATGTAAAGCTTTGACAATGTATCTTCCAGTAGAAACCTTCTATAAATATATCTACACTAGCGTAGACTGATTACACTTAAGTAGCGTTCAAACATAATCATAACCATAAGCCGTGATGCCCTGTGAACTTTATCATTAACTTGAGGGTTGATATTCTGACTGCCCTGTTTGAAGAAATGAGTTTGGCTAAAACAGCAGATTTTTTGATCTAGATTCATAGTTGAATCCAGCCTCGAGAAATAAATGGCAATATTAGAAGCTTAGTTTGTCAGCCCTTGCCCTAAGTGGATTTTTGTGCACAACACATCCTAGGTACTCAGTGCCTAGATAGACTGTTTGGTTTTGCGGATATTATTAGGCTTTTTCATTTCATTTCATTTTGTTCATTTTCCTGCATTGTATAATGCCAAAAGTCTAAATGTAAATCAGATTATAATTTGTACTTACCAAATTGTATGCAAAATTATTTACACAACAATTACATGACATGGCAAAAGCATAAGTTTCATTAAACTTTACAGGTTTCAAATGGGAAAACAAAACAAAACATGTTAAAATACATTAAGAATAAAAATACCCAAAGTTTTATGGAGTTTTGTGTACCAGAGACATTCTGGGAATGGGGGTATGAAGACAAAATCCTCTTTATACACATTCTGTTTACATGACGTGGAAAATGCTTGAATGTTTTTTAACTTTTCTGATCACAAATGGGAAAACAAACCAAGACACGATGAATTGGAATAAAAAATGCTCTGGGGATGGGGAGATGGGGACAGAATGTGCCTGACTTATTTCCTTTTTTAAGAAAAAATTAGGGACATTGCAGGGATGTTTCCTGGGGTGTTGTGCGGAATGTGGATCCCAGGGGGGTATTTGGATGCCCTTGATGCCCCTGTGATGTTCTGGGAACATCGTGATGTCCCTGTGGGCTTCAAGATTATGACAGTTAAAAAATTCAGTTTTAAAAAAGAAAGTGGTACAAGTTAGAAAATTTGCATTACCAACTTTCCAGCTAAACTTAAACTCTGTCATTCCCTTTTACAAGCTGAATTTTACCTTAAGCTGTTTCTATTTAAAATAACAATGCAATTGGTGTGATTCACGCTTGACTTGTTTACTTGTAGCTTGGTTGCAAACAAATGGATATTTAGTATTTACAAGCTGAATTTTACCTTAAGCTGTTTCTACTTAAACTCTGTCATATATCAACTTTTGATATTAGCATGAGAAGAGAGCATAGATCCCAAAATTTGAGAATCAAACTCAATGATGATCCTTGAAAGCTTGTGATGGAAGCAAGAGAGGCTTGTGCTAAGTTGCAAAAATCAATTCCCAAACCCCAAGAGAAATTGAAAATAGGATGGTTTTTGGGATTGCAACAAATACCTTAATCATTAGCTTGAATTGGGTTGCCTTTCGAGGCGCCATTTGTGTTCAATTTGGTCAAAGTCTCTTTTGGAGGTTCTCATGTTATGGTTGCAAATTTTGAATTAGTGGCCTCTTTAGTGGGGGGATATATTATATTTGTCTCCATGTTTTGTTTCCAGTTATGGGTTTGGTCTATGACTGAAACCATCATGTTGGATAAGGATGATTTGGTTTTGAACCTGTCTTTGTAACCAGTTATATTAAAGTTGAAGATGTAGAAAATCTTCATGGGCTTCCATACTTCTGTCCAAGTCATTTACAACCATTTTACACCTATCCCAGACACTCGTGTAGTTAACATGCCTTAGAATGATTAATTATGTTTTTTGGTGCTCTAAGGATCATACAAACCACTTAAGAATCTTTATAAGAATATTGTTGCAATAGCATTGATGTGTTTTACTTTAAACTACAACTTGATTCATTTTTGATAAATAAAATAAAAATAAACAGCAACAATCAATAGATATTGACATGTCAAAATAAAAATGCGCTCTGTATTCAGCATCAATGCACATTTATAGTAAAAGTTGATCATGTGAACAATAATGATTATCGGTAATCTCAAGTATCATTTATGATAACACCTGTTATAATTAAGTCATGACAATAGTAACCAAAGTTTTAAAACTTGGACTCGCCACAGACTCGGCAAACCAAAAATTTGGACTCGGACTCGGACTCATGAAAGACTCGCGAAAGACTCGGCATTAAAAAAAAAAAAGAAATTAATGCATTTAGAGAACATAAGAGCCATAATTGAAACATTACACATGCCATATGATCTACAAATGCACAATATTTGAAATTTCATCATTCATACTCATAGTTTCAACTCTAAAATGTATAATAGCAGCATAAATTTATAAATGTTTACAAAATTACATATAATGATATGTCCAACTCCAAATGTGAAAAACAACAATGAACAAACTAAAGAGAAGACTACAAACTAATGAAAAAGTCCAGTGTTCCATCGGCGTTGGGGACGGGTTTTCGGGACGGGGGGACCAAGGGCCTAAGTTTGGGGACAACGGGGGGACAGCGGCGGGGGGGGGTGGCGGGGTGGTGGTGCTGATATAGTTATACATATACATATAGTACTTGAAAAACTAGTTTTGAAAAGATTTATGACACTATAATAGTATAAGAATTACATTTCAAATGAAACTATAGGAAATTTGAAATACTAAATCTAAATACCAAGATTTTTTCAATGCTAATTATGTTGTTATATGGAGCCTAATCAGACTCGGAGGTTAAATTTCCCTACTTCCATTAGCGTAGTTTCCCCCTATATTTTTCGACGGGGGTTTGGGGGCAGCGCCCCCAAGTTGGGGTCAGGCGTTGGGTGTTATTTTTTTATTGGCCCATGTCCAATTAGGGTTACCCCTTAACCCCCCCCCCCCCCCCCCCCCAAAGTCTTCGAGACGTCCCCAAAAAGGGGGGGGGAACGCGTCCCCGTAGAACATTGTGAAAAACAACCCTTCAAGAGATATTTCACTCCCTCAGTTATGCCAAATGAAGGCAAAAAAAAAAAAAAAACTCACTTTTAAAGTTTGCAAGTTGCATGACGTTCTTTCTGGGTCGTGCGAGTCCATTTGAAAGACTCGCGAGTCCGTGCAAAAGACTCGCGCGGGTCCTTGCAAAAGACTTGCGAGTCTTTCAGATGGACTCGCTAGGACTCGCCTCGCGAGTCGTTGGTGAGTCGACTCGTGGCTCCCATGGACTCGCGAGTCCGTGGCGAGTCCACGAGTCTCAAAACTATGATAGTAAGTTAGTAACAATACTGTGTTGATGGTGCATGATAAGAAACATCATTAGCATTTATCTATTCTAATTTTACTTGTAATAATCTTTATTTTTTGGAAAGATGATAATGCAAAAGGGTATAGTGATATAATAGGGCCCAAAATATGGAGCACAAAAATTTGATGAGATAAATTGTTAAACCTGAAAAAGTGATCAGAAAACCTCAAAGGATTATGCTCCCAAAAAAGAATAAATTGAGATAATAACGGATACCTTCATAAGGAATATAAGATGATAAAAATATTCAAAGTTTTAAATATTCCAATCTGAATAAATTAGAATGGTATGAAGAGTGAAGGCATATTTGATCCCTTGAGTTAGAATTCATTATGCCAAGGAATTCTTATCAAATTGATATGGCATGATTAATTTCAATTTCAAACGCATATTATTTATTGTAAACAGAACCGCAAAGACTGTAACAAAAATTGAACATAAATTGTCTGTGTATTTTTGGCACCTAAAGTAGCTATTGCTAGTATTGATCACCTCTTGATGGCACCACACTGCCTTCATTGAATTTGGACAATCCTTATAGAACACTTTAGGCATTGGGGGATGTCAAGCATCTTGTGGGCAAAACTGATTCACAACAGAGGGTGTAGCTCAATGAGATGATATTCTTATTTGCATATTGCTATTATAGTACCCAGCTCCCATAGACTCATTCTAGACAAAGTTCCAGAGTTCTGTGACTCGCCATGACTCGCCAAAACTCGGTGAGTCACGGGCCGAGCGACTCTCAGCGAGTCCTGGGTGGCTTGGACCCGGACTCATCGAGTTTTGGCTGAGTCATGGTGAGTCACGTGACTCGGTGACTCGGCTCGGACTCGATGAGTCTCGAGTCCATGACTCGGCCGGCGGAAAATACCGAAAAAGTAAAATAAAAACATGTTAAACAATGGTTTTACTTGCTTTTTTTTTCATTTATATTTGATTCTAAGTTGTAAAAGGCATCTTATTTCATTCTATTGAAAACATAGGAGGAGAAGAGTGAGTTGTGAGGAAAAAGAAGAGAGCATAGTAGGGAAACCAGCAAGGAGGAGTAAAATTTCTTCAACAAATCACATTGGGGCAGTGTAATACTTGCATTTGGTGCATCAAAAGCTTGTTAGAGAGGATTGGAATATGTTTGAGCGCAATTGGAGTATGTTTGGGCACATACACTCCAAGAGGCGCAATAGACTGTCAGTGGAGAGGTTGAATGATCTAGTCTTTGTTCATTACAACCTCTGTCTTAGACAGAAACAGGTTATGGACCATGACAACACCCCGATCACGCTAGAGGAGGTTGATCTAGAATCTGAGTGGATCAGTGAGGCTACAGATCCCATCTTTAGTGATGAGGACTTAGATTGGATCGACCAGGTAGATAGAGAGGCTGAGGTTGTAGTCATGGCAGAGGAGGAGGTTAGAGCGCGAGCAGAGCCAGAGCCAAAGCTAGAACTAGACATAGCTGATGTTGGTGAGGGTAGAATGGAGTCATGGGTAGAGAGTATGGCTGCTGACGCATCCAGGACCTACCGTAGATGCCTTTGTAGGAAGGACCCACGCTCCTCTGAGCCATAGACTTGTAGTTGTTTTACTTTTGATATATGTGTGGAACTGGAACATTTGAATTTTGATGTCATGGATTTCATATTCCATGAGTTTTGTAATATTTTTACATTTGACACTATTTATATCTATGGTTATTAGTTGCTATTTCCTTCAGCTACAATTTGCGTTTATACTAATGTGATGGATGTATACTTGTGTATGTTATCAAATTAACTTCTATTTGATGATGTTATTGTGTATTTAAGGTTTGTTTAATAAAGGGTGCATGAAACAAGTTTTAAATCCTTAAAAATTGCTAAATTTCTTGGGTTTTTCACTTTGCCGAGTCCTGCCGAGTCTTGGCCGATCCGAGTCCCTAGTCCCGAGTCGAGTCACCCTTGCCATGTCCGCGTCGAGTACGAGTCCCGTTTCTATGAGACAAACCCTTGTTTCAGTGCAAGGAACTTCACCTTGGTCTTAGGTCAGATTACAAAGATAAACACATCATACCAATTTTTCCATACCTGCAGAGGTTCTTTGGCTTTGGATGTTAGGAGAGGATCTATGGGCAGAACTTATATTCCTCTTGTTATTGTGTAGCTTGACCCCCTCAATCTTGGACATTGTGCAATTTGAGCATTCTCAGATCTTGCTTTGGTCTTTGACAGTGATAGATGAAGCTGTTGGTTCTTCTAGTTGGTGTCTTTAATGCAGACATGTGACATTGTGTGTCTCTTCTGATGGTCGCGTGCGTTATCTGCTTTGTTAGCTTTATGTTCTTTTGCCCTTTGATTGTAGGGATACTTATACTGTCTTATGATACATGGTTTGATTACCTCATTCATCTCTTGTTGTACTTTGTGTTTAGTTACTTTTCATATCTTAGGGACCCTGTAACCTATACTCATCTTTTATAACTTATTGCACTTTATGAATTGCATTGACCTATTTTTGTTATTTATAGACATAAATGTAATTATCAATCTTTTTATATGCAAAGTTTATCTTTTGTCTTGGCTACTTTATCGTTTCTATTTGCTGGGTGGGGCCTAGTTAGCTAAATGGCCTTTGATAGTTTTTGTTTTTTTGGTGGAAAAAGGCCTGTCATGATAATCATTATTGAATTTCACCACAATTAGTCGTAATATTGCTGTTCCAAACATCAATAACACTATTAATTTTGGTTTGATGAATTTATGAACAGACTGTTGGTTATCAAGCATCCACAGCCATTCCTTAGACTCGAGAAGTTTTATTACAGAAGCATTCTTAATGTATTTCATTAATTGCAAGGAATCTTGAGATTGATCGTTTGAACTTGAAGGATCATTAGGATTTGGAGTCTCCCATAATTATCACTATTTAAGTATTTGTTAGTGTTAAGTTTCTGGGAAATGGGTATGTGAAACACCTTTCTTTTGGGTCCCTGGGCATGGTTTGTCCTCGTAATGTATGTCCATAAAATATAAAGAGCAATAAACTTCAATATTTTTTGTGTAGTCAGCATTAAAATAAACGAAAAATAGTAGAGGTTTTGATGTTAAAAGTTTTTATAGGTGGTCAAGTTATGTCTTGGGAGAGAGGAAGGTTAGAAATAGAAATCAGTTTGGGTTAGTTCAGGTTTACTAGGTTAATTTTTGTTCTCTTGAGTTTTAGCAATGACCTGTAATTGCTGAACTTTTTTTGAAAATATTCACTCTTGGAAGGGTCTAGTGTTTCTGAAGACCTGGCACATTTCCAAAGGGAATCAGATCAAGGAACAGAACCAGAATTGAACTGGTTCGTTTATGAATAATGAGAGGAATTGTCTCTAATCTGGTAACATAGTGTTTATGCTTTTAAATCTTCTCCTTGTCTAAAATTTGGCTTGGTTGATTCTACTTGCCAAAGCTTGTAGAAACTGTTTGGGACAAGTCAGAATAAGAAAGTACAATACCCTAAGTACAGGTAGTTTGAGAGGAATAGTATCTTGAAATGGATAATCATAAAGTGCATGTGCATGAATATTGCAGAATTGGACAATAAGAATGACAATAATGAAGTGTTGCGGATGAAGGTTGGTATGAAGTAGATGTACATAAATTTTGTAATGATTTGAAAATTGGATTTGGGAAACATTCTTCAGAAAAGATGGAGAAAATGTGATGAATAATGAAATTGCACTGCCCACAGTTACTGAAAACAAAATTGCAAATCGACAATAATAAAATTTATTACTTTTGATTAATAGAAATACATTTTATGTCAACTGATATGTGTGAAATTACCAGATATTAATGTACCTCACAGTTTTATAGGGGTTTGGGTATTGTTTGGAAATCCAGGCATATGAGAAACGCATATGTAATGAGTAAACCAGCAGGTAGCAGTGAAACGCCTCTTCCTGTTGCAGCTCCGGAGGACTTTCCTTATATAGGAGAAAATTGTTGAGAATACACACAGGCGCTCATGCATGCACACACACATATTTGTGTGTGTGCGTGGGTGTCTGCATATGGTTGCGAGCGTGTGTTCTTGGGGGGAGGTGGATCAGGTGGGTGGCTTCAGGTGGGTGTGGGTATGTGCCCACAGAGAGAAGTTATACTGGCTTTATTGTATCAGTTCATGCCATTTTCCTTCTATCAGCTGTTTGTCCTTTTCTACAAGAGAGATTTGGGGATAATTTTGGGTATCATCTAGCCGGCAGTTAGATCATGTTGTTGCTGACTTATGTATAGTATTCTTATTTCTCCTATATTCTATATTTTATTTATTGCTGATAGCTCCAGTATTTGGAACCTTGGATAGAGGTTGAATAACAAATTTTCAATGTGTTTGTTCTCTGATATTTAAATTGTTGAAAAATGTAATATTGTTTTTATCTAAAAGGGAATTGGAAATTTGTACGTTCTCATTGTTCTTGGATGTATTCTATAGCCTTGTGTAAAATTTTTAATTTTAAAAATTTATTAACTTTTTTAGTAAGCAGAGTAATCCATTTTTAATTTTTTTTTTTTAATGATATACACAGATGCACCCTCCATGCACTTGAGATTTTGGGGTGCTTTGTACCCTTTACGATATTGTTGAGACTCAGCAAGGACTTGTTAATCCAAGTCAGTCAGGCCCAGTGAGTCTGCAGCCTTGATTTGCAGACTCATTTGAGTCTGACATCCCAACAATGCATAATTCGATTTATCAGTTTATGCCTTAAAAGAGAAAATATTGCCATTTAAGGTGACATTAAACTTTGTATTAATTTTGCAGGCTTTCTTTATTTCACCTAGCTGTTTCAGTGGGCTTAAGATTTGAACTAAGATGGCAGGGACACAAGTGCAGTTTTCAGCTCCTCCTTATAGAATAATCAGTACAAGTCAGGGTAAAATGCAGAACTCTAGAAGAACAAAACAAGCTCCAAAGATGATGTGCAACATCCAGTCACATTCCTTTAGAATTAGAAATTACATTGGCTTGTGCCATGCAACAGACCGAGGTAAGGTGGCAAGTCCTACAACAAACTTTTATGCAGCAGGAGCAGTCTCTAGTCTGGCAAGGAAAGCTAGAAAATCCAGGAAAAGGGTGGTTACTTGTATGTTTGAGCGGTTTACAGAGAAGGCTATTAAGGTCATTATGCTTTCTCAGGAGGAAGCACGACGACTTGGGCACAACTTTGTAGGTACAGAACAGATTTTGTTGGGTCTCATAGGTGAAGGGACTGGTATTGCTGCAAAAGTCCTGAAATCCATGGGAGTCAATTTAAAGGAGGCTCGTGTAGAGGTTGAAAAAATCATTGGCAGAGGCAGTGGGTTTGTTGCTGTGGAGATTCCATTCACTCCAAGAGCGAAGCGTGTTATAGAACTTGCACTTGAGGAAGCACGTCAACTTGGTTTGTTATTATGGCCGTTAAGAGCCTCTCAGCTTGGTGCTTGGTTGGAACATTTTTTGTCAGCAATGAGTGCAACATTTACTTTTAACTGTGTTTAAGTTTGTCCGAAATGATCAGAGTTTTGAATTATGTTCATATTGTGAACTAACAGTTTATGCCTAGTTTGCAAAATGTTTTAATTTGTTTTCTGGATACTGCAGGACATAACTACATAGGATCTGAACACTTGCTTTTAGGGTTGTTGCGTGAGGGTGAAGGTGTCGCAGCTCGTGTTCTTGAAAAACTTGGAGTTGATCCTGGAAATATTCGAACCCAAGTATGTAAAATGTTGATTTTATACTTTTCAGATTAATATAAAACCTAGAAATCAGAATTTAGTTTCTAATTAATTTGTTTATTGTAAATTTTAGAGATTTCTAGATCTAGGCATAGCATAGAAATGGACAAATAAGAACAAAACACAATTAACCTGGGAAAACCTCCTAGGAGGAAAAACCCAGCCAGAAAAGATCCTCAGATCTGATTATGGATTATATTCATATAATGATTACAACACTTATCTCAAGTACTTGAAGATGTCTGAATGTCTGCTCTTAGGGCTGATGAAATCAACAACAGGTCTGCACTTTCATGAGCATCAGGTCTGCCCCTTAAACACACCAACCAGTACTTAGGCTCATACCCTAGATCTGCACTTTTACTTGAGACTGGGCTGCAACTTTAGCGCCTTGATTCTGGAATAGTTCGCCTTCCTTTATGATGGTATTTGCCCTTAATGTTAGTACCTTTGATGGCAGAGATAATTCTGATTATTCCTTCTTCAAACTTCGCATTTAGGCAGATGTATAATTCACACCATTAGCAGATGTATAATTCGCATCATTAGCAGATGTATATTTTGCATGAGGGATGTATTGATTGTGTGTTTGAATGAGGTGAAGATGACTTTATTTATATGGTGCAAGATCTAGGAATGTCGGCTTATGATAAATTAATAACTTTTAATTTATTTATGTCTCTTTTACCGAAATGCTTCATAGGGTCAGCCCTATTCATGGGAGCACGTTACCTTGAATGTAGCGTGAGGTTTTAGAGGTGCCGTGAGAGAGGGCCCAGCCCTATACGTTGAAGAAGGGGCTGGCCCCTTGGGCGGATTCCAATGTTGCCCAAGGCAATTGGAATCCGCCATTCTCTAATTACAATCAACATAAAACACATCACTGATTGATTGAGTTGAGCAGTGAAATGCCTTTGGTGTTTCTATAATTAGATTAAGCCCTGGAGGATATGTGATTGAGGTCTATGTTTTTGATATATATTTGTTCATGCAGAGGCCCTGCCCTGCCTCCAATCTTATACTAGAAGACAAAGGGAATTGACAACAAATTGAAATAATAAAATAACTCTCTGATCGCTTGCCATTTCCGTTTTAGATTGATTTATATCACCAAGTATGCAAGCAGAGTTCAACTTCTGAATCACAGAGATTTTGTAAATAAGAATAAGACACAAAGGATAACATTGACAGAATACATCAACTCACATGGTATCGACCCAATTGTAACTTGTTACAGTGCTGTAAATGCAAGGGATTAAACCTTACGGCGGAAAGAATAAAATGAAAATATGATCTGAACTCTGCTGCAGAAATAGTCATTGAAGATCTAAGTCCTTAAACAATTTGGGAAATTCAGAAGAACTTCTGTAGACTATATTGAAATAAAAATGTAAACTGAACTATGAAGTATGAACTATGAAATTATTGAAACTGCTGAGGTCTGAAATATATCCGAGAACTCTGAGCATTTTACAAAACAGAAAAACTTGGAAGGATGGAACTTTTATGGAGAAGTATTTGATTCTGACAGCAATTTAAATCTGTGGAAACTGCAAATGTAACCGCTTTAGTGTTACCAAACATAGAAAAAGATAAATAATAGAAAGGAAACTTTCCTTTTGAGGTATGGATGCCAGCTCAGGCCCAAATATTCAACTCAGTGTGGATGCCACTCTTGGCCCAAAACATAATGACTGTCAACCTATGCACAGCATTCATCCAAAGTATATTAACAATCTGACACTACCATAGCTGAAGACCTATGTATAATATTTACTGGCCATGTATGACATGGTATTCTTATGTATGCAGCATAATTAATTTTTAACATGCCTAGCCAATACCTACAAAACATCTCTAGTGCATTGCACACCAAACACATGGACCAAAAAGTGGTTTGGTGGATCCACATCCCATGAAGTGCTTAGTTACATAAAAGGTTGATTGGGCCCACAAACTAGAAATTATTATTGGCATAGAATAAAATAATTCATAACTATTGAGATTTAAAAATAGGAATAAAATGATGAACAAAACATAGATATATCGATTGACAGAACAGATTGAGAACTCCAGACGTTCTGTTTTCAATATCATATATAAACTAAAAGGACTTTACAATTTCTTTCCTAGAGAGTTATGGAACATCAAAGATTGAACTAATGTCCAAGTATTATGGTAAGCTAATTTACTAGGCATTTTCATCGGTACTGTTCAATTTGATCTATTTACTTGGTTTTAATTTCCTATAGGTATCCCAAGGGTACCATTATTTAACTGTACGATGAATATTTTATCTTCCTCAAACAGCTCTCTCTGTTAAAGGTTTTCCTTCTTTTTGCCGCTTCGCACAAGTCATTTGCTGAATATGATTTAACTAAGACTTCTCTGTTTTTACTGACATGAGTTCTGTTTGGTAAGTCAGTTAGAGCCACTATTTCCATTAGAATTATCTCCTTTTAAGATTTTGGAAAGGAGACTTTCTAGTAGATGTTTTAAAGGAATTATTAGTAAATTGAAAATTCAGCTTGGGCCAAAATAAACCCAATTGCTTGGGTTGTGAACAACCAGTATTCGCAACATATTGATCAAACTTCAGTTTAGTACCTCCAAGTGACCATCCTTTTGGGGATGATACGTTGAGTTGTGTTGTAGTTTGCAATCAAGATTCGTCCATAATGTTGAAATATCTATATTGTTGCACATGTTTCTGATATTCATTTAAATAAGAAAAATCCATATATGTTGGCAAAAAATCTTACAATATTATTTAATATTCCTAGCTTCTATGCATTTTTAGCTAATTCTATCTACCATTTACAATTGTTCCAGTTGTCCATCTGCTTGTAACTCATTGCTATCTACTTTCAATAGCTATTTGAATTGTCCACCTACTTTTTGATTTATTTGTGTCTGTCTGCTAAAAATCTTACGATGTCATTTATTCTTCCTAGCTGTCTCCCTACATTATTTTTCCTCTATCTATCCCTTACAGCTATTCTAGTTGTCCATCCACTTTTAATTCATTGATATTTACCTTTTATAACTATGTTATCTGTGCACCCACTTTTTGATTTATTTCTGTTTGCCCTTTATTGCTGTTCTACGTATCAACAATTATTTTTAGCTACCTATATAATTATTCCACTCATACTTTATTTCTATTAGCCCACTTGCATAAAAACTCAACTTTCTAATTACATGGAAATCCACATCATTTCCTCTATGCCTAGAGGACATTGTCCCCAATTTCTACATGAGGTTTCAGAAGTAATTTGGGAAAACTGACTTAAGAGAACTATTGAAGACAAACATGATCACCAACTTGAAAGGAATGGGGACGTTGACGTCTGCCTTGAATTACCTTGAATTTTACTTGAGTTTGCTGAAGAATGTTATGAATTTTTGTGTGCAGATTGATACCAATTTTTTCTCAAATATAGAAGCTTTGTCTTGCTCCTTTTGCTGTTGGGATGTACTTGGAGGTAAGGGCAAGTGGAATTTGATAAGATGCCAAAGGTTTGAAGGTATGATAGACTTTGAAAGGGGGATTTCTTGTAGACTCATGAGTAGCTGTGCTGTACCTATGTTGAATATCATGCAAATGGATGTCTCATTGCTTATTCTTCTGATATGAAATGTGGAGAGCATGGACTAAGTGCAGTTAGCAACCTCAGTCTGCAGATGAAAGGAAGTAGAGAGGTGCAAGTGACAATCCAGAAGCATTCATAATGGTTGCCAAAAGTGATGTAAGAAGCATGAGACATGGCTTAAAATGAGTGATTGGAACCAAAAATTGTTCTAAACATGCTTGAGGAATAGTTGTGCAGCTTGTGGAGCATTGAAAGTCTTGGAGAATGCAATAAAGATATCCATTTTGGAAAATTTGGCAGACAATCATACCTATACAATCATGTTGTCGTGGCACCAAGAAATCCATTAGTGAAGTCCATAGAAACAAATTCCCATGGTCAAGAAGGTATTGCGAATGATTGACATGATACATGCTTTTGATTGGAAGGCTTAGACTATGTGCAAGGAAAGCACCAAAAATGTAATTATCAACTTGCTTTGGCATATAAGGTCAATTAAAGTATTGTTGAACGTGTTACAAGGTTGTGAAAACCATGCTGTCCACCATAGGAGGATGAGTGAGCTTTCTTTAGTAAATGTTGGCAAGAAAGGATTGTGGGAACACAAGGTTGAGTGAATTTTCACTCCATTTTGAAAGTATACTTAAGGAAAGATGTTTGGTTCACTACTAGTGGGTTGTAAAGCTTGAACAATTGAACCAATTGAGTGTCCATGAAATAGAGAGATTTCCACTCCTTATATGTTGCACATCGAGTATCCAAATTATGAACTCTTCTAGAAGAAGGATGGCTAAGAAGATCCACTACTTCATTGGTGACCCCTTATATTTTATCACCAATTAAATTTTTTGAGTAGAAGATGGCAGCTTTAAATGCCAATGTTCTTAAATCTTAGATTGGGAGTTAAACTACATAAGCGGTTGGCAACCTATTGTAATGGTGAAAATTATGGTTTTCACTATTGGATGTAGTAAAACCACTAATTTTGCTTAATTACCATCACATTAAGGAAAGATAGGAATTTCATAGATCTAGATTCTGATAAGATTCCAGGGGTCTTAAATGTGATTCCTCTTTTCCTTAAGTTGAATTGAATTGTTGAAGATGAGAAATATGCCATCCATCATCACCTATGTTATTTTTATGGCCTTTGGAGTTGCAAATTGGAAATGTAGATTTTGAAATACTCTGGAAGGGAACCTGAAAATTTGGATCTGAACTGGGAGGACTAGGGCGTTGGGTGCCTTGATTCTAGGACAGGAGCGTCGGGTGCCCTGGTCCCTGGGCACCAGGCTGAAGTTTCAAGTTGACATTAAGAGGATTGGATAGAAGACTAGCTTGTTGGAATGCCCTATGGGGATGAGAAGATGTAAATTCACTAGACAATGGAGGAGAGGATGTTGACAAAGGAAGAGGTTGGAAACCTAGCTTTTCATTAGAAAAGTCTGATTTCACATGACTTTCAAGACTTTGTTGCGCACATCCTAAACCATGTCCATTGTATCCACGTGTAGATGTTGAAATGTCTAGAGGAGAGGGTTTATTCTTAGATTGAGGGATCTTATACCCATTGAAGGAGGGTGTAAAGTCTATTGTACCCCAATTCCTTTTTATAGAAGCATCATTGATAGGAGATGGCGTTGTTGAAGGAATCATAGTACTAAAGGGGTAAATATATCCCACTTCATCATGAGTGAAATTATAAGGATTAGGATCAACCTTTATTGTGTGATGTAAGAACCCCATTGGTTCTAACTCTCTTGAATTACTATTGCTGATGTGTTTTTGAATTTTCAAGGTTTTTGAACAATTTTAAAGCAAAAAATAACAAGTGCCAGGCAATAATTGCACATAGAACCAAATAGAAATGAAATTGAGAGCAACTGCAACTATATTATGAATAAGATAACTGCTACAATAAATTCTACTGCTAATTGCATACCCGTATGTCCTTAGTTTATTTTAAATGAAGAATTTTGGTGTTTGCCAGCCAAAACTGGGAAACCGACGAAAATTGGTGTACAAGTCCAGAATGTGATTTCTCTGAGCCAAAAAGTTGATGGAATAGCTTGAATAGGCTAGGCGTTGGGAACTGTGCACTCAAAATGCAAATTAGGGAGGCGTTTCAATCTCCAGCCAAAAAAGCGTCCTTCCTAGAACCCCCACATGGCAAGCTGAAAGTGTATGGCCAGCAAAGGAGAAGTGTACGTCTTTGCCTTATTGAATTCAAAATGCTGTTAATGAGGCGTCTAACCTGTATTGCCTCTTTATTCCAAAATTGTAAATAACTAAAGAAATAAACCACTGGTGAAGCACATAAAGACTTTTGAATGAAGCCCTCTCAGTTTGCAATAGTTCAGCTGATCTTTCACAGCCTCCGAATCATAGATCCATGAAGAATGAACGTTCTTCAATAGCAAACCCTCTGAAACCCTTGTCTCAGACAATCCACAGAGAAAAAATCAAGCAATGTCAAATAATCAATAATATCAGTTTGAATTGCCTTCAATTCCCTTATAACCCCCAAATGGCCAATTCTCAAAAAGTACGCCCAAATGCAAATTTAAATACATTAAATGTATTTAAATCACTTTTCAATAGTTCAAATTCATCTTGAACACACTTTTTCATTTAAGTGATTTAAAATCACTTTTAATATTTAAAGTGACCTTTTAATTTTCTATAAAGTCACTTTATAATATTTAAGTGGCTTATAATTTTAATAAAGTCACTTTATGACTCTATTAACCACTAAAATATTAATATCTCCCTCAATATTCAGTCTTTTGACGTGCCGTCAGAAGTTGGGGTCAACACTGAATAACAACCATGTGTCCAGGTGCCTTGACTAAAAATATCACAATTGCCAGATTGACTTACTATAAATAGTAAGTCTCTCAACTAAGCCCATACACTGACTGCAAAGGCCTTGGAACTGAAACCAAGACTGAACTGAAGAAGTGGAACTGCCACTGAGACTCTCTATCCAAAATGTTAGCCTACGAGAGTCCAAAATAATAGGCTAACCCATCAGTCGTTGAGACTGACTAGAGTGGGGACATTACATGTGAAGTTCATTGTTATATATGAATTTGATTGTGTGATGAAGGGTAGAAGGGATTGCTTTCATGGTATGAATCCACGGTCTACCTGGAAGAAGGTTATAATTAAGAAGGACAAACATAATTCATTAACGCTTCATCTCTAGTGTGAATTTCATTGGAATAAGAAGAGGTTATGGTGTCACTAGGAAAGGTAGTGATAATATCGTCCACTTGCACCAAATGATCCTCATGGGGGAGGTACATTTTAGGAGGAAGATGAACATCATTCTTCAAAGATTCATGCTTAGGAAGGAGATCTTTGAAAGAAGTGTTCATAACTTCTTCTTGCACCAATGTGCCCTCATTGTTAAGACCAAATTTGGGAAGGATAAGTCAATGTCCATCAATACTTTTTCTCTAGGAGAGGTACCATGTATGGAAGGTAAGGTAGCATTAAGGAAGGTGCATATGATATCATTCTCTTCCTCTAAGATACTCTCATGGGAGAGGCACATTTAGGAGAAATATCAACTTCATTTTCCAAATTTTCATTCTTAGAAGGGAGAGTTTTGAAAGAAGTGTTAATGATTCCTTTGGGCTCTAAAATGTCCTCATGAGTAGGAGGGTCCCTAGGAGAGGGATAGAGTGAAACAAGGGAGGCTAATCCATTATCACATCTATGAAATAAATGCACCATGCAACTAACTAAATGACAACAATTTGCTTTCTCAAATGATCACATATGCAAAATACATGATAAAAAGAGATAATAATATGCAATTTTTATGATGTTTTCACTAATGCAAGTACATAAACAATGATTGAATGTGTGATGTCCCCGATATAATTAAATAATAAATTTAAATACTTTATTGTAAGGCCCCAAATGTAATAACAAATCTTTCGGGGCCTTTATTTAATTAGATAAGTCAAGTCTTAGTTTGGTTGTGTCGACCTATTTGTAACCCTTCGGGAAAGTTCTCGAAGCCCATATTTATGGCCTAGTTTGTCATTTGTGTTGGTATGCGAATTTGTTATTTTCTCTTTGTTTGTGCGAATTCCAGCGGAGTTCGGTTGTCAGTCTTTTCGGAGGTGGAAGATCCTCCCTACTTGGTATCCGCAGTTTCGGTGGGATTCATCCCTCACCCTATTCTGCTCTGTGTACTTGTTCTGGATCTGGCAAATCTGGAACCTTATCATTGTTGAATCAAATATTACTTCTAGTAGCATATCTGATAATCTGGTATACATGCATGTCAACTAAGTCCAAGGATTACTAACATTCAGAATTCATATGCTTGCGGAAGACTAACCCCTTCACGCACATAGGTTGAAGTCCACCGTACACCCCCTTCACCATACTGTCACACTCTCTCCTCACCACCATACGACCTGTGCCTTCACACCACTGTACAACCTTTGCACCGTACGACCCCCCTCATTCCACCGTACGAAATTTACATTGTACGATGCCCTCGTCATACCACCATACAACCACTCCTCTCCCACTGTACGGCCTATTCACCGTGTGACCTTTCCCTTGCCAGTTCAACCGTCCCTACGCCCTTGCCAGTTACACCGTACAGACAGGGAACATTACAGTGGTATCAGAGCTGGTGATCTTGCCAGCCTGTCGTGTAGTGGATGCAAGTGTACACTAGAAGGAGGTACCGTTCGACCGATCGAATGGGGGAACCACAGAATTCTGCAAGAGAAGTCATGGCGCTTTTAAGGGAGCTAACTAGAAGCCAAGCTCAACTCACCGACACCTTAACCAAAGGGGAGCAACGACAACAAATCATGGAGGAAACCTTACGACAATTGGCCTTGGGAAAAACGAATGGAGAACAAAATTGGCAGGGTGATGATTCGGTCACTGGAAGGTCAAACATCCAACACAGGGAGCAAGAACCCATCTTTCAGGAGATGCAAGCACAGTTGAACCAAGATTGGAGGGATGCAAATCTCGAGGGGGACATATCCTTCAAGGATTATGCCGAGCTCCAGATGAAATACTCGAGCGACAGAAGTTGGGGCTATTATGGACATTATAACAATGACATCAAGCGGAAGGTTGGCAAGATCAACTTGTCATCCTTTGATGGGACCGGAGCAACCTCGGCATGAGCTTGGGTTCAAAAAGCGGATACCTACTTCCAACTCAACCCGATTCCTGAAGATGAAGCTATCAAGTTTGTAGCACTTCACCTGGAAGGAGTCGTGCACGAATGGTGGCATCATGGAATGTTTACTCTCGGCCATGACTAGATAACTTCCTATGCCGACTTCATGGAGAAGCTCATAGATCGATTTGATGGGAAGGATCCAGAACTCAATTTCAAGGAGCTAGCGCAACTAAAACAGTCGGGACCTGTGGACAGTTACATCATGGAGTTCTAGAGACTATCCGTGTTGGTAACAAACATCTCAGAGTAGAGATTGGTGGTCTTGTTCATGGACGGATTGATGGAACCTCTGAAAGGTTGGGTGAAAGGGTTCAACCCCAACACGCTCACGAAAGCAATCAAAAAGGCCCGTAACATGGCAACATCTTCCTCTTCTAGGAATTTTACCAAACCACCTTTCGTTTCGAAGGAGAAGGATAATAAACCCTTTCCGAAGAGGTCATTGCTTGATGAAGCCACAAAATAGGAACTCAGAAGGAAGAAGCTTTGTTTCACCTGCAAGGAGCCATGGGAACCAGGACACCGATGTTTGGGCAAAGGAAAGATTCACTATATTGAAGTGATGTCTGATGGGGAAGAGGAGCCTAAGGAAAGCGAACCACCAAGGGAAGAATCTGTCGAAGAAACCAGCCTGGCGGAGAGAATCTCCACGTTGGTACAGAGGGGAGGCGTCATTGCCACACTGGCGGGTACCCCAAGCTGCAGTGTATTTAGGGTACGTGGTACACTCCAAGGACAACGAGTCCTGGTTATGCTTGACAGTGGGGCCTTGCTCAACTTCATAAACTCATCACTCGTCACTCGAAGGGGTTTGTGTACAAAGGAGCATGAAGGGTTCGATGTCAAGGTGGTAGGAGGCAATCTCCTATCATGCACTCACCTAGTTCCGCAACTGAGCATCACCATGGGAAATTACATGGTGACCAACAATTTCTTTGTGGTAGATCTGGATGACACAGATGTCATAATGGGCATTCAATGGATGGAGACCCTCGACCAGTACACGCGGAGCTTTAAAAGGATGGAGTTCTCATTCGAGGTAGATGGCAGGAAGGTGGTTCTAAGAGGAATGTTGAATGGTGGCCCGAGGGAGATTTCCGCTAAATGGATGGAAGCCATCTTTAGACATAATGAAGTAGTCTGGGCAGCACATTGCTTGATCTCGACAAAACCTGTGAAGGAGCAACCAACTTACTACCAAGATGAGGAACTTTAGTCGGTTTTGGATAAGCATAGTTTGGTCTTCGCTGATATTCCACCTGTTATACCCCCACATCGAGGGTTTGAACACACCGTTGAGTTGTAGGAGGGAGCAAAACCCGTTATCACCACACCTTATTGCCACCCGAAGAAATTCAAAGAAGAGATAGAGAAAACGATCCAGGAACTCCTTGATAAAGGATGGATCTGGCCCAACTCTAGCCCCTTTGCGTCCTCGGTGGTACTGGTGAAGAAGGACGAAACTCTCAAAATGTGTGTTGACTACCGTGCACTGAACAAGAAGACTATCAAGAATAGATACCCCATTCCCAGGATTGATGAGCTGCTGGACGAACTACATGGCGCAGTCTATTTCTCCAAAATTGATCTTCGCTCCGGCTATCATCAGATCCATGAGGGAGCAAGATGTGGAAAAGACAACCTTCAGTTGCCATTACATACACTATGAGTTCTTGGTCACACCGTTTGGATTAACCAATGCTCTGACCACTTTCCAGTCTTGCATGAACCACATCTTCAACAAACAACTGCGTAAGTTCCTTCTGGTATTCTTCGATGACATACTCATCTACAACAAGACCTGGGAGGAATACTTGAGACATTTGGATGAAGTATTGGGGATTATGAAATCACAATCATTGTATGCCAAAAGGTCCAAATGTGAATTTGGAATGACCGAGGTCCTGTACTTGGGTCACGTCATTAGCGCCCAGGGTGTACAAGTTCACCAAGAGAAGATTTAGGCAATTTTGGATTGGCCCCCACCCAAGACTCTCTCGGAGCTGCGTGGATTTTTTGGATTCTGCAGTTATTATAGGAGGTTTGTGAAAGGATTTTCACAGCTTGGTGCACCACTGACAGATCTGACAAAGAAAGGATTCTTCCATCGGAATGCGCAGGCACAACAGACCTTCGACAAATTAAAAGAAGTTATGAGTACGTGTTCGGTTCTGGCACTACCGGATTTCACTCGCCCTTTCATCCTGGAGTGCGATGCCTCGGGAGAAGGCATTGGAGCGGTGTTGATGCAAGACCATCACCCCATTGCGTTTGAGAGTTGGAAGCTCTCGGGAGTTGAGCGGTTATACTCCGTCTACGACAAGGAGATGCTCGCCATCATGCACGCACTGACGAAGTTTCAGTAGTACCTCGTCGGGGCAAAGTTTGTTGTGCGGATAGACCACAACAGCTTGCGATATTTCTTGGAGCAGAGGGATCTGAATGAGCGACAACAGAAGTGGGTGAGCAAAGTCTTGGCATTTGATTTCGACATTGAGTATGTGAAGGGCAAGAATAACGTGGTAGCCGATGCCCTGTCAAGAAGGCCTACCATATGTTCTTTATCCCAAATTTCGGCGGATTGGAAGGAACACCTGTTGGTTGAATACTCCAATAATACTTTTGCTTGCGAACTGATGGATGGTCAAGTACAGGATGACCGATACAAGGTGGTTGATGACATCATTTACTACAAGGACAAAATTTATCTGGTACCCAAGTCCAAGATGAAGGAAAAGATTCTGAGGGAAATGCACGACTCGCCCTTGGCCGGACACCCGAGATACTTGAAAACCTACAGATAGATCCGAGAAAGGTTTTCTTGGAAGGGACTTAAGAACGATGTCCTGCAGTATATGTGAGAATGCTCCACCTGTCAGCAGAACAAATCTGAGCACACCCTACCAGCCGGATTGCTGCAACCACTGCCAATCCCCAACCAGAAATGGGATAGCATCTTGATGGATTTCATTACTGGGCTTCCCAGAGTGCAAGGAAAGGATTGCATTTTCGTCGTAGTTGACCGCTTGACCAAGTATGCACATTGTTTTGCCATCCCCACAGGATACCAAGCAGTTCAAGTGGTCGAGTTGTTCTTTCGTGAGATATTCCGCTTACATGGTCTACCACGAAACATAGTCAGTGACAAGGATAGCCGTTTTTTGAGTACCTTCTGGATGGAGTTATTTCGGTTGGTAGGAACCGAGTTGTCGCCCAGCATGAGCTACCATCCGTAGACAGACGGACAGACCGAGATTGTGAACAAATGGTTGGAGGGTTATCTCAGGAACTATGTCTCAGCTCAACAAAAGGCTTGGGTTCGTTGGTTACATTTGGGTGAACATTGTTACAACACCACCTATCACATGTCGATAGGCATGCCACCCTTCAAAGCACTGTACGGTTATGAACCTTCTTCATTTGTTGATCTAGCATTGGGAGACAGTTGTGCACTGAGGGCCAAAGATTGGCTTCAGGAGAGTTTAGACATTCTGACATCTCTCAAAGATAACCTGCAGAGGGCTCAGAACCAGCAAAAGATGTATGCCAACCGACACCGGGTTGAGTGAAATTTTGAGGTGGGTGATCTGGTATACCTCCAACTTCAACTGTACATACAACCCTTCTTGAAGACAAGTGGCAAGGAGAAGTTGAAGTCGCGTTTCTATGGACCCTACAGGGTGGTTCGGAGGGTGGGGCGAAGTTGCCTACGAGTTGGAACTTTTTGAGGGGAGTTGGATTCACAATGTTTTTCACGTGTCATGTCTCAAGAAGGCTGTCGGGCAGCGCGTCACAGTGTCCAAGGCTCTGCCACCCATTGACGAAGAAGGAAATCTAATTTTGGAGCCAGCAGAGATCATCGATGTCAGAGAAAAGACGCTGAGATCACGCACAGTCAAGGAGTTCCTTGTGCGCTGGAAGAATCTACCCATCGAGGATGCCACCTGGGAAGGCGAGCAAATTCTGGAGCATCCAAGTTTGCAATTGCTTGAGGGAAGCAATTTTTGGCTCGAGAGGACTGTGATGTCCCCTATATAATTAAATAATGAATTTAAATACTTAATTGTAAGGCCCCAAATGTAATAACAAATCTTTCGGGGCCTTTATTTAATTCGATTAGTCATGTCTTAGTTTGGTCATGTTGGCCCGTTTGTAACCCTTCGGGTTAGTTTCCGGAGCCCTTATTTATGGCCAAGTCTTGTCATTTGTGTTGGTATGCGAATTTGGTATTTTCTCTTTGTTTGTGCGAATTCTAGTGGAGTTCGGTTGTCAGCCATTTCGGAGGTGGAAGATCCTCCCTACTTGGTATCCGTAGTTTTGGTGGGATTCATCCCTCACCCTATTCTGCTCTGTGTACTTGTTTTGGATATGGCAAATCTGGAACCTTATCATTGTTGAATCAAATATTACTTCTAGTAGCATATCTGATAATCTGGTATACATGCATGTTAACTAAGTCCAAGGATTCCTAACATTGAGAATTCATATGCTTGCAGAAGACCAACCCCTTTACGCACATAGGTTGAAGTCCACCGCACACCCCCTTCATCGTACGGTCACACTCTCTCCTCCCCACCGTACGGCCTGTGCCTTCACACCACCGTACAACCTTTGCACCGTACGACCCCCTCACTCCATCGTACGACATTTACACCGTACGACCCCCTCACTCCACTCCACCGTACAACATTTACACCGTACGACCCCCTCCTCATACCACCATACGACCACTCCTCTCCCACCGTACGACCTATTCACCGTGCGACCTTTCCCTTGCCAGTTCAACCGTCCCTACGCTCTTGCCAGTTACACTGTACGGATAGGGAACATTACAAAATGCATCTAAATCTGAACATAACATGTCATAACAATCAAATCAGAAAATGAAAGTTCCAAATTATGCAACCCACAAACCAAATTAACCAAAATAAATTAGGGTTTTTATGATTTAATCTCTAAATTTATATAATTTGATTAAAATAAGCTCTATGAGTGCAAGATTGAAATTTAGAATGTTCACAAATCGGATTTGAAACAATTAATCCAAATTAGACAACTCACAAGCTCAATTTTAGAATTTAAAATTAGGGTTTTTGTGTATTTAACCTCTAAATTTTTCAAATTCAATTGAATATTAAACTTGTAAATGTAAATTTGAATTTTAAATTGCATAAACACTTAGATCTGAGAACATAAATCAGAAATAAGGGTGTAAGGAGTCGGGTTCACCAAAATGTAATGGTGAAAATTAGGGTTTTCACTATTGGATGTAGTAAAACCACCAATTTTGCGTAATTACCATCACATTAGGGAAAGATAGGAATTTGATAGATCTAAACCTAATAGATCTAGATTCTGATAAGATTCTAGGGGTTTTAAATGTGCCTCTTCTTTCTCTTAAGTTGAATTGAATTGTTGAAGATGCTGAAATTAGGGTGAATGTGTTGAAATCAAAGTAAAAATACATGAACAATGAGCTATAGTCGTTAGATTGAGCCACAAACCTGGATTTGAGCAATATAAGAGTGTTCGGATCTATTCCCAGAAGGAGCTCTTGATTTTTCAGGACCATGGTGGTGGTCACCATGGTCCTCCACACTTTTCACACTCCAATGGGGGATCTGTTCGTCATTGTAAATAAAGCCAATTTTGAAGATCGCAGCTCCGTACTTGTTCCCGCGCACACTAGAGAAGGGAAATAGGCTGGGAATAGAGGTTTGCCTAAGTTTATCCCAGCTTAGGAATTAATCTTGAATGAAATATTGCAAATACTGAAATAAACAACAGAAAGATATACCTCAAATCTACAATGATTGATAATAATGCTTTGCTTCTTGAATGTAATCACATATGTTGCATGAATTGGCATGAGCATGGCAAAATCCTAATCACACACACATGCTTGCATATGAATGATGAAATTTTGCTCCACAATGAATGAATGAAGAATATGCAACCTTGACGACTTCTGAAAATGCTTGGTAATGAATGCCTCAATGCTTTTTGGTCGAACACTTGAATGGATAGATGCTTAGATTGGATTAGATTAAAATGAGTTGAGAAGGATGCCTTATATAGGGATTTCATAAATAAAATCACCTTTAGGCCAATTTAGACTTAATATATTTTTGCACGGAGCTAAATTTGAATAGGATAAGACCGCCCAATCATCCTCTCAAAATTCGGGGAAAAAGTGCAGGAGCATGGTGGTGGGTGCCACGGTCTCTACCACTTTTTTCTAAATTTCTTGGGATGTGAGCTATCGTTATTCTAATTCTAAATCCAGCTCGGTGGCTCAACCCAGTATGTGTAGATATGCGAAATATGCTTTGCGAGTTGAAATTAGGGTAGGATTAAGGAAAAATTAGGATAAAATGATAAAAGGGCACACCTAGAATTAAGGGCCCAAATAAGAGTGATGATGTAATAAAGTGAAATAAGGCCCATAATATTGAATTAAATATTAATTAATTACAATAAAGGTCCTATAATGCATAGAGGAAAAGGGAAATACTAAAGTAGGTGCTAGGAGAGTGTGAAATTGGACATACTAATAAAGGGTGTACAATTTATGATGCTACACCTATATATAAAAATCTCCTTGTCAAGAATATAATGATGCCATTGAATGTGTGCTTGTACCAAGGCATAGAATTTTGTAATACATGCTATAATTAAATAGAGTAAGAAACTTATGCAAATTGACCTTATTCATTGTTGGCCTGCTGCAAAAGAAGTAAGTGTATATGCTGTACATCTTTGTGCAACTGATAGATTTTGGCGAAACCACTAAAGATGACTCTCCACATATTAGATTGCAGCAGCCCAGGGGTGTGACAATACAATCATCTGTATACTAGAACGGCTTATTGCCGAGTGATGAAACATTTGCTAGACATGAGAATGGAATGCCCCTCTTTCTTGATATGCAGGTGAGAATATGCTGAATTTGGCAACTGAAGATCATCTACCAAATTCTGTGAAGCCAAGTTTTTCTTGCTATGATTGTCAAGGTTTAGCTTAACCAATCTACTCATGATTTGATAATTGCTCTCCCATTATCGATTGAGTAGTCATATTATGAAGTCCACTTGGCAAGGAGGGTCTTTGGTGTCTTTATCTACACAACGTCTACCTTTGCAACCTCCACACAGGAAAGTAACTCCATCTATTTACAACCTTATTTATTAATGAGCTAACAAATTGATTTATTGTTTACTTAAAACCTATATATTATTCATATAATATTAATTCCAACAGTAGCAGCAACTATTGAACCAAAAGGCAATTTTGAACATAAAGTCTATTCTTACGATGGCAGATGATTCATGAACTCACTGTATATTCCATTGAAATATTAACATAGATTTATTTCCAATAGCTTGTAGCTCACAAGTTCCATGCATATTTGAATTTTTTTTAATTTTGAGGCTTCAAACTATGATGTAAGTGCATCAACTAAGGCTGATTTCAAACACTATATATTAATGCCTATATCCATTGCATTCTTTAATTCACAACATGCTATTACATTCATTTGAATGCCTAATCTATCCACAAAACTATATTGCAACTAAGTGTTTTTACATGAGGTTAATTCCAACAATTATGTGATGTGAATAACAAGAACTATGCTTGTAGATTGCTTCACCTAGCTGATCACCTTTGTATACAGCTGCTTCTTGTCTACTTGTGCTGTGAATTATTATGAACTTTTAAGGAAAACGCAGAAGCAAGTACTATGAACATCTCATGTAAAGAGAATCAAAGCAAACGATTTGCCTTGGAGAAATCTGATGTAGGAAGAAAATTCTAGCAAGATTCCGCTCAGTTAATTTGAACAGCTTGTTCCTTTATCAGGGCCCTCAAGAACACTAATCTAGCATTCTAGTACTTGCACCAAGTGAACTCCATGATCAAGTATAGTCAAATTATCCTTAGAATTCATGGTAATTAACTTTAACCTTTAATTTGCACATTTTCTAAGATAGGAATTAGATTACAAATCAGCGATTCTCAAATTGAGCTACTTACTATCCCAATCTCTCTTCTTGCATGAACGTCCTACGATTGGCTAACACATACCCCAATTGGTGTATTTATGGCAAAAGATGGGTACATAAATGATAATTTGATCAAGTTGCCAAATTTTAGGAGCAGGTCTCATGCACAACTTATGCCCATTATACTTATAACAGGGTTTGTGGCTACATAAGTCCAGGGACAGGGTTTGAAAATCTAAATAAACAAAGAGTCAGGATTTTTTTATCAGGGAAGCAGAAGAGGTTGATATAGTGAAGTTTGTATAGGTGGGTTTGGAAGGGAATGGACCTCTACAGGAGAGGAATTGTTAATACTGCTGGCAATGGAAAACAGAGCGTCTGTGATTTTCAAGATTTTCTCTCAATCATTCTGCCTTTGTTTCTTATTTTGGAATGTCGATAGTTCTAATCTGTTACAGCTTGCATCCTTGGTGATGTGAATCAATGTGAAGAGAAATGCAAATGTTAGGTGAAGATGGAGTTGTGTTTTTAATTGTTGCCTGCCTAAGTTGTCTAGCATAAGGTTGGAGTCAGGGCAGGAGCTCTGCATCACTTGCTGTTTATCTAGACACCATATTAACTGCTATATTAATTAATAAACAGGTAATTCGTATGGTTGGTGAAAGTTCAGAAGCTGTTGGTGCTGGAGTAGGAGGTGGTACCAGTAGCAACAAGATGCCAACTCTTGAGGAATATGGAACCAATTTGACAAAACTTGCTGAGGAGGTATGCTTTAGCAAAGCCCTCTATTTTTATATTGTACTAATGTTTCTAAGCTCTTGATAAGATGGGCCTATTTCTATGCATTCAGGGCAAGCTTGATCCTGTAGTTGGAAGGCAGCCACAAATTGAACGAGTTACTCAAATATTGGGACGTCGCACAAAGAACAATCCTTGCCTTATTGGTGAGCCTGGTGTAGGAAAAACAGCTATTGCCGAGGGACTTGCACAGCGAATAGCTTCTGGAGATGTTCCAGAAACAATTGAAGGGAAAAAGGTGTAATTGCATGCGTGTGATGTGCAAAGTTCTAATTGTAAATTCCATGTCTGGATGCATTGTAGGAATCAAGTACAAACCTGTTTCTCAATCAAATTCCCTACTTAGAGTTAGAGGATGCTGATAGAAAGCAATTGCTTGATGCAGGTTATTACTTTAGATATGGGGCTACTGGTTGCTGGAACTAAGTATCGTGGAGAGTTTGAGGAAAGGTTAAAGAAGCTAATGGATGAAATCAAACAGAGTGATGAAATTATACTCTTTATAGATGAAGTCCATACTTTAATTGGAGCAGGTGCGGCAGAAGGAGCAATTGATGCAGCCAATATCCTAAAACCAGCTCTTGCGCGAGGAGAATTACAGGTTCTAGATAAACTCAACTTGCAAGTTTCAGATTTGAAACAATCATGTTTTTTACATCGCCAAAATGAGTTAGGTGTTTGCTAGAACATGTTCTTATGTTGTTATTCTTTGAAGAACTTACATATTGATTACTACAGTGCATTGGGGCCACCACCTTGGACGAATATAGAAAACACATAGAAAAGGACCCTGCATTAGAGAGGAGATTCCAGCCTGTACAAGTGCCAGAGCCAACTGTGGATGATGCAATAGAGATATTGAAAGGCCTGCGAGAACGATATGAGATCTTTCACAAGCTTCGTTACACTGATGAGGCTTTGGAGGCTGCTGCGAAGTTATCACATCAATACATCAGGTATATGCTGCTCATGTGATCTTTGAAGTTCTTAATTGCATTTGCATTTTAAGAGTCTACGAGGAACTGAAATATAGGCTTTGAATGTTTCTGGTAGAAGACTGTATAGAGTTTTTCTACTAGATGCATTCAAATTCATTTGCATCGACTGTGAAAATATCATTTCCATAACTGAAAGATATGTTATATACAACAAGCCCCATTTTACTGATGGTTTTTAATTGAAGTTAGCATTATCTTGTCAATCTGTAGGAAATTCTTTGGATGTTCTTTGATTCTTTTATTCACAAATATTAGAAAATGTATAAATTGCAATTTAATTTTGTCCATTCTGTGTAGTGATCGATTCCTCCCTGACAAAGCAATTGATCTAATTGATGAGGCTGGTTCTCGTGTGCACCTTCGCCATTCACAGGTTCATTGTCATTTCTAATTGTAGATTGCCAAATAATTGTTGTCATTCTATTTGCACAGAATATTCATGGACCATATTAGCTATGCCAAAAGTTTATTCTTTAGAGTAAAACCTTTTTTTTCTGAAGCAGCTTCCTGAAGAAGCGAAAGAGCTTGAGAGAGAAGTGAGGCAGATTACAAAAGAGAAGAATGAAGCTGTTCGAGGCCAAGATTTTGAAAAGGTACCAGCCAATATTTTGATTAATGCCCTCCCTAGTGGTTTTTAATCTTTTTGTTAAACCTGCATGACTGCATACTTCCACAAGTTATGGTGATTTCTAAGACTGTATTTTCATGGGATTATATGTTCTGGTGAAAGGCTGGAGAGCTACGTGATCGTGAGATGGAATTGAAGGCACAAATCACAGCTATATCACAGAAAGGGAAAGAGAAATCGAAGGCTGAGCATGAAGCAGGAGATGGAGGTGTAGTTGTAACTGAGGTGGATATCCAGCAAATTGTATCCTTATGGACAGGCATTCCAGTTGAAAAGGTATCATCTGACGAGTCTGACAAACTCTTGAAGATGGAAGATACACTCCATCAACGCATCATTGGGCAAGATGAAGCTGTCAAAGCTATCAGTCGAGCCATTCGCCGTGCAAGAGTTGGTTTGAAGAATCCGAATAGGCCAATTGCAAGCTTTATTTTCTCAGGTCCTACAGGTGTTGGCAAGTCCGAGCTTGCCAAGGCATTGGCAGCATACTATTTTGGTTCTGAGGAGGCAATGATAAGGCTGGATATGAGTGAATACATGGAAAGGCACACTGTTTCCAAGCTAATTGGTTCACCCCCAGGATATGTGGGATACACTGAAGGAGGCCAGTTAACTGAAGCTGTTAGGCGACGCCCTTATAGTGTTGTCCTCTTTGATGAAATTGAGAAGGCTCATCCTGATGTATTCAATATGATGCTTCAAATCCTTGAAGACGGAAGACTGACAGATAGCAAAGGTAGGACTGTGGACTTTAAGAATACCCTTTTGATCATGACTTCTAATGTTGGTAGTAGTGTGATTGAGAAGGGAGGTCGTAGATCTGGGTTCCTTTTTCAATTTGAAGAAGATGAAGAAGATAACAGCTACACTAGAATCAAAAGCCTTGTTTTGGAAGAGCTGAAGGCATATTTTCGCCCTGAGTTCTTGAATCGACTAGATGAGACAATTGTTTTTAGACAGCTCACCAAGTCAGAGGTGAAAGACATTGCAGCTATAATGCTGAAGGAAGTCTTTGAACGCCTTAAAATCAAAGAAATTGATCTTCAAGTTACAGATCGCTTCAGAGACAGAGTTGTAGATGAAGGTTATAGTCCCACCTATGGTGCAAGATCACTACGCAGGGCAATTATGAGGTTGTTAGAGGATAGTATGGCTGAAAAGATGCTTTCTGGTGAGATCAAAGAGGGTGATTCAGCTATAGTCGATGTAAATGAGGAAGGTAATGTGACTGTCTTGAATGGACAGAGGGACACTATAGCTCCAACGGCAGCAGCAGCTGTCTAGGAAAAGGCATCATACATTTGAATATTTAGGCTGAGGATTGGTGAAAAAAGTTGAATTCATTTAAATATGATTAGCCCTTCCACGTCAGAATGTTAGATGTGCAACTAATGGGCTGACAATTGGACAGGACCTGTATGGTCTGAAGCTTAAAGGTGGATATTAAGTTCTTCTAGATTTTATGTATAGTATTGCTTGCCCTGGGTACCCATTCTTGTCCCAGTTATGTCTGGTAGATATCTTAGTTTGCTGCAGGGGACTAAATTGACCATGGTTGGTGTCATTCATATACTAGCTAGCCTTTCTGGAAGTGAAATAGTAGTTTATGTTATATGACAGCTGTGTTTCTAACAGAGCAACTCATACGTGAATTGCATGCTTATGTGGTTTTGTTACCTGCAAAGATGAAATCCTTGTATTATGATCTGTACTATGGTGAAATATTCTAAATCAGAGGCTAACGGGTTTAATTGTTATTTCTGGATGTATTTATGTGCACATTTATTCTCAAAAAAACTGTTGCCGTTGATTCATTCAAAATTTGCTTACAATGTTTTGCTTCAAATTTCAATCATTTTAAGGAACCTTCTAAAGGAATGATACTGTTGTATACCTTTGAGGGTTTGCATTCATGAGTTTCTTGCACTGAGAACCTTAGAGTGGGTTGAAGCGTACCGTTATCTTCTGAATCAATGCCCCCATGTGAAAACTATGGCTTTCTAATACTCTGATTCCAAAAAGATCACAACAATGAACAACTTCTAGTTTTAGCTTGAATGTATCTGTATGTTACAATAAATATAATTTGTTATGATTGGTTGGTTAGATGATAATTGCATGTGAGAAGGTGCAAGGTCCCATGATTGACAAAAAAGACATACACGTGCAATATCAATACAAAGATTCTTGTAGTTCCTTAAAAAATGGGTCATACTTGCAACATGTTTTGCATATCATTAAAACACTTATGTATAATAATAGTTGGCTCTAAATGGATCTAATATAATTTGTTATGATTGGTTGTTTAGATGATAATTACATGTTAGAAGGTGCAAGGTCCCATAACTGACAACAAAGATGGACCCACGAGCAATATCAAGACAAAGATTCTTGTAGTTCCTTAATAAATGGGTCATACTTGCAACATGTTTTGCATATCATTATAACACTTACGTATTATAATAGTTGGCTCTAAATGGATCTAAGAATTGTGATTTAGTTTGCAGCTAGGACTCTAGTAACTTAGCTCCCAATTCTTCACATGGTATGTCTTTTTTCAACTATTTGGAGCCATCCCAGCAATTAGGCCAAGATTGATAAAACTTCTGCCAAGACTGGGCAGAGGAGGAAGAATCTCGCCCAAGGAGTATAAGAGAATTATAAACAAACTAGGGCAGAAAGGGGAGAACCTTGGAGTGGGTTGATGTTTCCTGTTCAATAATCAATGGATAACCCCAATCGCTTGTGGAGTCAAGGCTCCCATTCAAAAACCATGCCCCTGTAATATTGATCTTAAAGGAACAAAATAATTTAACCAATTCTGGTTTTGGCTTGAATGTATCTTTAGGTTCTAATTAATATATTTTCTTATGATTGGTTGGTTAGATGGTAATTGCATGTGAGAATGAGATTGAAGGTCCCATGATCAATAGAAAAGAAAGATACAAGCAATATCAATACAGAGATTATTCATGTAGTTCCCTGCTAAATCGGACAGGCTTGCAAACATGTTTTGCAATTCCTTGGTACCCATTTATAATATAATGGTTGGCTGTAGGTGCATCTTAGCACCCTAGCTCCCAATTCTCCACACAGTATGCTATTTTTCTCTTATTTGGAGTCCTTCCAAGATTTGAAGGCCACGGTTAATAAACCTATTACCAAGATTGGGAAGGAGAGGGAGAGACTCACCCAAATTGGAGCATAAGAGAACAATAAACAAACTAGGGTGGAAACAGGAGAACCTTAGAGTGGATTGAAGTAACTAGAAAATATTCTATGAAAAATCCAGGTACCTGTTCAAAAACTATGCCCTTGTAATTCTAATTTGAAAATATCAAAACAGTGAAACAACTTCTAGTTTTGTCTTCAATGTGTCTTTGAGGTTCTAATTAATAAGTTTTCATATGATTGGCTGGTTAGAATGGTAATTGCATGCGAGAATAAGATGAAAGGTTTCATGATTTTTTAAAGGAAAGGCACATACAAGCAATATCAATGCAAGCACAATCATATTCAGAGTATCTTTTAGGGCATCTATCAAGTAATAATGAATGTGGTGATGTAATGGATCGACACAAGGGAATGACTCATTTTTTATTACTTAAAGACACAGAAGATCAATGCGTCATGGTTAAATTTGCTAATATCAATTCTATAGCAAACTGAGATTTAATTTATAATTAATTAACATAATTAATATTTTATTAAAAAAATAATTTGACTGATCATTAAAATAAATGATTTTATAAAAAGATTAAATGATGAAATTGTTTAAATTATATTTTACATTTAATATCTTGTATGGACCAACATCTTTTAGGGTTGAAAATGAAAATAATATATTACATTACATGTTTAGAACAGCAGGTACATACAAATTGAAAAAAAATCATACAAATTCTAATTTTCAATATAATATAGTATAATAATAATCATTATTTTGTCTAACTTTTTCAGTGTAGTATTTTGGTTTCCTAACAACTATAACATGAAGAGGGTATTATCGAAATGTTTTACCTCCAACCATCTCATTTTCTTATATATTGACATATTCAATAGTAGCATAATCAAATTTATGAAGTAAATATATGTAATTACTGTTGCGGAAGCAAAACCATAAACCCATAAAATTAAGTATTGCTACACAAATTAGTTGCAAAGAAATAACAAAGAGAATAAAATGGAATAAGAGAATAACACATAAGAAACTGATTTATGTGGTAAAACCTTGACAAAACATCAAGGAAACATCCACAGGGCAAGGGTATTAGTATTCTTATTGATCGGAGAAAACAATTACAAACTCCATAGCTAGCGACCACTATCACGTGCTGCTATAACTTTTACAATCTGAATTTGCAATTCACAACAACATCTTAACAATTGCTCTTGCAATATGCAATCCACACCAATTGCTCTTGCAATCTACAATTCATTACAACATTGTCTTCATGGCAACAAAGTTATATAGAATATCTCTAAATTAGAATCAACATCCAACATAAAAATAACCTCCTTGATTCCATTAAAGCAATTAGGAACATTTCCACATGGTCTCCTTCGTTGCATTAATGAAATTAGGTAACTTTCTCATAAAGAAAACATGAGATTTTAAAGATAAGACTAAGTTAGAAATTTCTATTGTCTTCTTTTGTTACCATTATCCAATAATTGTTGTCATAATGCAACAATTACAATCACGAACATGTATCTAGTCATAAAGATCTTATATAGTCTCTAATTACCAATGATTTCAGACTACCATACAATCTTAAATGCAGACAATTGTAACATCACTAAAGTCAAAGCATTTAATAATAATCACATTATAATTATATGAAAATGCAGATTATTTATTCATAATAGAAAATAATTTTCAAAATAAAAAATGCAATTTCAAACACAACTTTTCAAATAAATAAAACATTCCCAAATTTATGGTATATCCCACCTTTGAGTGAAGAACTTAATAGTTTTAAATATCATTTTTAGTCATACTAGATAGGTAAGTACAACCAACGTATCTATATGGTGGGACTACAGTCTTACAAATTTATACAAAAAAGTATTCATTAACACTTTCCAAAGGACAATAATATATAAAGCTGAAGGAAATCATTTTAAAATAAAATGGATAACTTAGGGAAGTTAGTCTATTATTATATTAAAATATTGTAAAGGATAATTTAAATATTTTATTTTTGTATGTGTCATATAAATGGGTACAATGACGTCATTTGTAATTCTTAAGAATATTTTATTATGGATGAGAATTAAAAAACTTAGATTAGAAGACATTTTATGAAAGGAGTTACAAACATTTAAATAAAGTAGTGTAAAAGCAAAAAAGAAAAGGGATCAAAGAGTTGTAGTTCATTTGGTTGAGCATAATTAGTGGATGCGTCTATTTTGGCTCCAAAATGGACTTGTCGTACCAATGACATGCATCGACATACATGTCCGAGATATGCATACCATGCCAACTTGTCGCGGCGCTCGAACCCACGGTATGTGACGTGGAGTTGCTTGTGGAGTTCGCTGAGTTGCCGGTTTCACTCCTTGGGGCCATGTGAAACTACGTGGACATGCCGGAGGATGGCTGCGACTAGCTTCGTGGTTACTAGCGGTTTATTGTGCATAACACACACATTAAAAAGAAAGTGAATGAAGAAACTGCGTTCAGATGACATCCCGACGGGAAAAAGAGGGTGCGGGCTCCGAAAATTGATACGTTCATCAGAGAAAAGACTAACATGGCGCGATTTGATGTACCTAACGCAGGAAAAGTTGCATTGAGGTTAGTTTATCATTTGTGTGATATGGTTTGGATTTTGTGTTTAAAATCACTACGGTTTGCATTTTTAATTTGAAGCTATTACGGTTAGTTTATATTGCTTGATATAATACGACTTGGAGCTATACACACAAGTTGGTTGATATAATACGACTATACACACAAAGGTCGCGTTAGGGTTAGACACGTCAGCTAGGAGCTATACACACAGAGGTTGCTTGATATATTATGGCTATACACACACAGGTCGTGTTAGGGTTAGACATGTTGTGGGACGTGTCCATTATGGCTCCAAAAAAACTTACGGCGCGACTAACAAGCAATATTAGTTCCACCTTTTGAACCGTAGATTTTCGATTGGACGACTGAGATTACGCTAGGGTTAGAAGTTGCGTTAGTGTTAGAAGTAGCGTTAGATTTTCGATTGGTCGCGTTAGGGTTAGAAGCCGCGAAAATAGGTCGCGTTAGTTATAATCGTCGTTTCGTGGGTTAACATGTTGGGCTTATTCCGTGAAGTAGTGAAATGACGAAAGTCATAACCGACTGTGTCTATTCACATGAAACTGCAAAAGTGCTTAAAACTGCGTGTTAGTCGCAATGGTGAACAGGTGGGACTAACACGCGATGTTAGTCCCATCTTTTTAACCATAGATTTTCGATTGGGTTAGAAGTTGCGTTAGATTTTTGATTGATTGCGTTAGTGTTAGAAGCCACAAAATACAGATCGCGTTAGTTATAATTGCCGTTTTGCGGGTTAACAGATTGGGGTTAATCCGCGAAGTAGTGAAACGACAAAAGTCGCAATCGGCTGTCTATTGACGCGAATCTGTGAAAGCGCTTAAAACTGTGTGTTAGTCGCAAGCGCCGTCCAACGGGTGAACAAATTGTTTGACCCGTGAAGTCGCGAAACTGCGAAAGCACATAACAACACATGTTAGTCGCAATCGTTGTTTCATGGTGGTAGAGAATATGTTTAACACGTCAGACGTGAAACTCCGAAAGCACCTAACATGCTGTGTTAGTCGATATCACCGTCTCGCGGGTCAACAAATGGTATAGACCCGTGAAGTCGTGAAATTGCGAAAGCACCTGACACATCGTGTTAGTCGCAATTGTTGTTTGCGCGGTGGTAGAGAATGTGTTTAAAAGGTCACGTGTGAGAGTCCGAGAGCACCTAACATGCCGTGTTAGTCGATAATGCGTCTCGCGGGTCAACAGATGGTATTGACCCGTGAAGTTGCGAAATTGCGAAAGCGCCTGACACGCTGTGTTAGTCGCAATCGTTGTTTCGCTGTAGTAGAGAGTGCGTTTAAAAGGTCATGTGCAAAACTGCGAATGAGGACAACACGATACGTTAGTCGCCATTGCCGTCTCGTAGGTCAACAGATGTTATTAACCTGTGAAGTAGCGAAATTCCGAAAGTGCACACACACTGTGTTAGTCGCAATCATTACTTCGCGATAATAGAGAATGCGTTTAACAGGTCATGCATGAAAGTGCAAAATCACCTAACACGATGTGTTAGTCGCAGTCGTTGTCTTGCGGGTCAACAAATGGCATTGACCTGTGAAGTTGCGAAATTGCAAAAGCGTATTACACGCCGTGTTAGTCTTCATCGCTGCTTTGCAGTAGTAGAGAATGCATTGAAAAGGTCATGCACGAAATTGCGAAAGCGCATAACGCGCCGTGTTAGTCGATATCACAATCGACTTAATGAAATTAAGTTTTTTATTAGCTGTGTGCATAGGATGAATCCAAGGTCTTCGTAGGAGAAGATTATATGTGAGGGTATAGGGGACATGGATAGGTGTAAGTAAAATATTGAGACCTACCTTAATAGGCAAGGTTATTGCACCTAGCGATTATCTACCAACATTATCAAAGCCACAAATAGATAGAGAATAAGGTTGAATAATATAAGTATCCATAATGATTTTACACTTACAGCTCGCCATCTGAACAAATTCATTCATATTTGATGTTAAACTATTAGTTGCAAAAACTTATTCATGTGTTTGAGTAGAAACTCCTTTCAGAGATAATACAATATCTGAAAAGGCCATTGATATTGTTAGTATTTATGAAAAAAAATTAAAAATTCAAGGCACCAATAGTCCTCTCAAACATCGACAAGAGAAAGGGGTGGTATAGTATCAAGATCCAAAACATAGGATCTAGTGTCAAAATTAGTATATGACAATAGTAGAATAGGATAGGGCCCAAATATGCTTAAAATGATCCAAGAGAAGGCATACTAAAGTAGGGGCCCAAGTATAGTGTGAATCTTGTAAATGATTACAATTTACATCACTATAGAATGATAGTAACATAACATAAAAAAGTCTAATTAAACACTCAAATCAAGAATTCTAATGATAGTAACTTAGGAATTAGCTAAGAAAGAAAACACAAAAAAGAGGAGGATAAGGAGGACCCAAGTCAAACTTTGTTACCACAAAAGGCCTTATATCAAAATAATTATAAAATTTAGATCTCACAACCTAATTGACTCATCAAGAACCAAGGAAAACTAGAACATTTAAATATAAGATAACATTTGGCAATAAATTTGAATAGAAATAACTTGGGATTCATCGTTCTTTTTGGAAATATGGGGTGTGTATGCAAGGAACGCCATGTTTCTGTTGGCAATTGACACTCATCCGGTGGTTATCGATGCTTGGTTAATGGTTTACTCTCCCTTTCTTCTCTCTCTCCCCTCTCTAGGTCTCTCCTATACTCTCTCTCTCTCACCTTCCCTCCTTATCTCCATATCTATCCTTCCTCCCCCCTCCATCTCTCTTCTCCTCCTATTGTTTCTCTCCGCTCCGCTCTCTCTTTGTTCTCTTGATCACTACCTATCCCTCCCAATATCTCTCTCCATACCTGTTTTTCTCTCTTATTTTCTTCTCTCTCTCTCTCTCTCTCTCTCTCTCTCTCCCCCTCAACTATCTACCTCTTCCCTCTCTAGGTCTCTCAATCACTCCCTACCCACCTCTCCCTCTCTTCTTAGATCTCTCTTTCTCTTTATTCTTCCCTCTCTCCTTTTCTCTCTCCCTCCCCTCTCTAGGTCATCACCTCCCCCTCCCTAATATAGTATTTAGATAATAGGTTGTAGGATATAATATTTACAATATAAGGTACAAGATTGATGGTACATAGTTTAGGGAACATAGGGTTGAGGATAGTGGTCCTATTGATTTCTCCCTCTATCTCTCCATCTTCCTCTCTCTCTCTCTCTTCTCTCTCACCTCTCTCTCCATGAACCATGGTCTCTCCCTCCCTCTCTGTCTCCCCCGTCCTTACCCTCATCTCTCTCTCTCTCTCTCTCTCTCTCTCTCTCCCTCTCTCTCCCTCTCTCTCTCTCTCTCTCTCTCTCTCTCTCTCTCTCTCTCTCTATCTCCCCGTTCCTTACCCTCATATATGTCTTCCTCCCCTACTCTCTCATACTCTCTCTATTTCATCTATTCTAACACATTTGTTGCCCCTTACAAAGATACCTAGAGGGAAAGAGAGAGGTTAGATAGCTAGATGGGAAGAGAGGGGTGAGACAGATAAAGGGAGATAAAAGAGGAGAGTTGATGAATTAGGAGAATGAGAGAGAAGAGGAGGGAGAGAGAGAAAAGAGAAAGAGATGGCTAAGGAGGGGAAGAGGGAGAGGTATACATGGAGTGAGAGCCCTAGAGAGGTAGATAGGTGAGGAAGAAAGAGAAGGAAATGATAGAGAATTTCAAGAAGAAAGAGAGAGAGGGGTAAGAAGGAAGGGAGAGAAGTGAAAAGGGAGGGAGTGAACTAGATATGGGTTATATCACTAGTACATTCGGAGCTGATTTCCGATGACCGTTTGTCGGATTTTCGACGAATTTTTGTCAGAGTGTCGACAAAATCCACCATCAAAAACTCGGCGTCGGATTGGTTGATGATGCCATGCTCGTCAGAAATTTGACAATCCAATGGACTCTATCGATGGTCAAAGAAGTCGTTGGTCGAAAGCTTGGTATTCGTCGTAATTCCGACGATGATCATTTTTATAAAAAAAAAAATAATTATCATCGATATAAAAGAGCCATTGAAGGAAGGAAACACCGAAAGGACTCACCGAAGATAATAACTTCATTGACAAAAGATATTGAAGAAAGCAGAGAGGGTCTTCATTGACGGGAAAAGTTCTCGAGGAAATAATACTATCGGTGCAACATAAAAAGGACCCACCGAAAGGAGTGTTTTCATCGAAAGAATAATATTGATCAGACAAAAAGAAGCTACATCGATAAAAGATATCGATGAGGATATAGGTTTCAAGGAGGTTAAACTTCATTGACAAAAGATATCGAAGAAAGTAGAGAGGGTCTTCATCGACAGGAAAATTTCTTGAGGAAATAATCCTATCGGTGCAACATAAAAAGGACCCACTGAAAGGAGCGTTTTCATCGAAAGAATAATATCGATCAGACAAAAGGAAGCTACATCGATAAAAGATATCGATGAGGATATAGGTTTCGAGGAGGGTAAAAGGCATGTTCTCGATATGCGTGGTTTTGCCAATGTCACTTTATTGGTGAAGAACGATAAGGGAAAATAAAGAAAAGCTTCGGTGAGATAATAGACTTATTCATCGACGGGGCATAGTGATATCGATGAAAGAAGTATTTCGATGGAAAAATAAAGGAGGACACCGAAGCCCAAGGTTTCTTCGACATAAGACCCGATGGATATCAGATATGTTTCGATGAGGAGATAGCCATACTGACCGAATACAGTATTTCGATGAAGGGAAAAAATACTTGATCGAAGTAATATTCGAAACAAAAGTATTGTCGATAGAAACAAAGAGATCGATGGACTAAAGAAACAAATGATCGAAAGACATATCCTCATTGAAATGATTATTGATTGCCGCGAAAATCATAAACAAATCCCAGGGAAGGTCACATCACCATTAAATTCAAATGTGTGCCCGAGTGACCGTTGTCCAGAGTGCCATTACTAACTGATTAAATACGCCATAAGTAGTGGATCAACCATCAAAGGGCACAACATTAAGGAATTCATGGGCAATGAATTGAAAGCAGGAATTGGGCGAATTCACAGATAAAGCTCAGTAATTCCAAGTAAGTTGTTTGCACACAGACCTCTTTTACAAAATTCAAATGGAATCATCATCTAAAACTAATAAGACTAGAAAGGGAAAAGAACCTATCGTTGCAGAAGAAAAACCTAAAAGACAGAAAAGGGAAGGGCATTCTTTGGCCCAGGACCTGATTGACCAGTGCCCATCATCTAGTTTGAGGTCCAAGAAGATTAGAGCTGATGAGGAAGGCCCGGAGGACCGATTTGAGGATCTTGGAGACATATGGACAAAGTTGAGAGGGTATGAATTATTCATATATGGGTACAACAGAAGAGTTGCCCCTCAACCTATCAACAATTTATGGCGACTGAACTTAGGAAGGTTAGCTGTGGCTAATGTATTCGTGAATGTGGAGCTCATGAAGGCATTGGCAAACAATTATGACCCTAAAACCAGGACCATATATAACTACATGTGTGAGCCAATTCTTGCAATCACAAAGGAGGTTATTGACACTGTGTTCGAGTTGGATTGGGGATTTGAAGAATTGATTGACCTCAAGAAGTTAACAAGTGAATATTTTAACCTAGAGCACATTTACAAAACGTGGAGCCTCCCTATACATAGACCTAGGAATGCAAGGTCCTTAGTGCCACTAGGTCAGGATGACAAAGCTACCTATGATGTCAACTCTTTCCATCCATATTTCAAGTATACCTATTACTATGTTGCCCAAGTGCTAGGGATAAAATCCCATCCTTTGATGGATATTGCAGCCATGGTCATTTGTGCCAATTTGCAGTCTAAGGACCCCCGCTTCTTTGATTTTTCTGCTTATTTGGTTGAGGTTTTGAATCATGGGTTAGAAAAGTTAAAGCGAGATGTCATTAATGTTCATTTCAAGCATTATTCCTTACTTATGCATATGCTATTGTATGTGGGACAAGATGAAGGGTTATGGCCAGAAGAGTTATGTGTTAGGACATATGACAATGCTGGAATGAGAAAACCAGTGCAACTATGGGTTTCTTCATGGGACCAGAGGTATGTGAATAATCAATATTGGCATTTTGAGGAGTTCTTTGTCAAGCCATTATATAGACTGTTGGGATGCCCGTGCGATCATGCCCTTGCACCAGAGGTTCAAAGATTCCTAAGACCAAAAGATTTCGCTGAAGATCCCTCAATTGAACACAATTGGGGAGATTGGTATTGTTTTTCAGACTGCACACAAGTCAGGGTATACGGGTTTGAAGGGAGACCATACTTACTACCACTTACAGTCCCTAACAGAGTGGCTTGTCTGGAAATTGTGAGGCAACTTTCAATAGTGAGTACAAAAAATCTGACAAGCCATGGAAAACAATCAATTGTACCTGGGTTGTTAGTATTTTTAGATTTTATTGTGAAAAGTTCAAAGAGTTATGGCCTGCTGTAGACAAAATTGGATTATTATGGCATGGCTATGGGGGATCCAAGGCCCAATTTCAATCCTGAAGGATACATAAGGATAGCCTGGTCATCACAAAAGCTGAAGGCTGGAGAGCATAAATCTTACCTACCGGATGACCTCATTAAGAACATTGGTAGAGAAGAGGCCAAAGTGAAGCGAATAAAGTTTGAGAAAGCAATGCAGGCTTATAAATGGAAGCTTTATAGAAGGAAAATGGATGAGAATGTGCTACAAAAGATTGAAGACCCCTTGGAGTTGGCCAACAAACTTGTGGAGCATGAATTGGAAATACTTGAGGGAGTCCCACCTGATGTTTTTAGGGATTACATTGATACTATTAGGAATACAGAGCCTTTGGCTCATATGTCTCCTTCTTCCACATCTGGCATCGTTCCATTCACTCCTCGAGAGGATTACCCCCTGTTTATGTAGAGGATACACCGATAGACTTGGAAACAGGACAACTGAATGTTCGAGAAGTGGCTGACATCAGATTCTTGGAGCATGAGGATTTCATTGTTGATAGTGACTTCATTGCTTCCAAGGAGTTCACCGCATTCCTCTATCAACATAAATGATCTCAAATTAGGAATAACATGAGAAATAGTGAAGAGCAACAACTTCAAAAGTTACAAGAGGAGATGGATCTTGTGATGAGAGAAATGACACTTGATAAGGGAAGACAGTTGCTTAAGAAAGCTGGTGTGCTATTATACTCTAGATGGGACATGAACTCTGTCTTGTTGTTTGATGGATTCCTCAAGAAACAGGACCCAAGTAGGCAAATAATGCCAAAAGAGATTGATAAACTCTTTAGAGGATCAGGATATGATCTAGATCAGAAGGCTCTTCTACAGTGGGCTATCTATCCCAAAGATAAAAGACCTATATTGGTTGATACAGAAGAAGCTTTTGGACATTTGATGGTGCAGCAGGTTGGAAAGACTGACCCTAGAACAACTGCCAAACTAAATTTGGATGTCGCTAAACTGAACCAAGATCAGATAGAGTTTCTGGTCCGAGAAAATTGTACATACAAAAGCCTATATGAGAAAACTGATGAAGAAAAACAGAGGTTGCAAGCAAGATTGCTTCAGATTGATACAGGTACCAGTCAAACATGGATGACATACGGTGTTGACAGAGATGCCATGGATGCCTTGACATACGCTATGTATTGGAGGAACAGGGCCGAAAAGACATCTCAGCAACTAAAAAAGGAACAACAAAAGATGGATAAGTTAGTTCCCGAGGTCGTTGACCATAGATTCAAAAGTATGATGCAGGTTGCAGAAATCTATTGGAAAAGTTCTCGAGGTCGTTGACCATAGATTCAAAAGTATGATGCAGGTTGCAAAAATCTATTGGAAAACATACACTGGAACAGTCAAAGCTATGAAAGAGCATGAAAGGCTTAGGTCTCAGTTGGAAGGCTTGATGAATGACAACAGTCTGATGAATCCAGGTGAGAAAATTGAAGCCGAGGCTCACTTGAAGTCCCATGATGAATTGGCAAATCAATTAAGGAAAGAGCATCAGAGGCTGGACGATGGGAATACCCCTATGGTGCCCTCTTTTTACAGTAATGGTGAGTTAATATCGTTGGAATAGTGGAAACAAGAGTTCAGTGATGAGAAGAATCGAGCAGTAGCAGAGTTGGATCGGGACAAAGATTTGTCACTTTGTGTTAACAATATTCTATCCAATCATTTCCAGACAGAAAGCGACATGAGGACACTAAACAATGACGTTCTAATGTATAAAGATGATAAGTACATTGAACACATAGGAATGCTGAACTTGTTTATCTTCCAGTTTGTTAACAAAAGTGCTAATTAATAGTTATGTGCTAAAAAGCCACGATGCTTGGCGACAATGTATACCCTCATATAAATGAGGGAATTTTTGTAACAATAAGGATCATTAGAGAAGAAGTAGAATATAGCCTGAGGCTTACTATTGTACCATTTTGCGAACATACATAATATAATCAGTTGTCTTTCCTTTGTGTATATGCTGTGAATTATTGCATCTTTCTGTAGGCAGTTGCTTGTGATATTATCTAAAGGAGATAAGGTTACTTGTGTTCTTCCAGTAAAACTCTGTGTTTCATATTGTGGATTTGAATAAAAGATTTACTTGTGAATATAGTTTTGTATATAGTGCGCATGCATATTATCTCAACCATGGTGCGCCTGCATATGTATATAGTTTTGTTTATAGGTGGAAAGCCTGAGGTTGAATGTCGAACTTGGTTGCTCTGATACCATATGTAATATTCCATTAATTCTATACTTAAAGAAAATAAATTGTGATCTATATTAAGATAAAAAATTGAGCATTTCAAAATAAAACATAACTACTTCAGTTGAAGGAGAAAACTAACTAAATGTTCTTCAACATAATAAGAATCTAACTAATTTATCTAAAAGGAAGGTAATCTTTTAACGATAAAAAACATTGAACAAATATTATTAAGCTAATCAATTTGAGAAAGGAATTCAAATGGAAAGTTTCATTTTTGAGGGAAGAGATAAAGGTTCAGAGGTTACTGTTATCACTGTTTAAAAAATGGGTATTCTTTTCCATAATTGGCTAAGTCTATGAAATTCTTGGGTCTGGTATGGCCTTGTGACTTCTATTGCTTTGGGTCCTAAAGAGGGTTTAGGGTTTAGGTTTAATTACTTTCAAAATGTCTGAGAAAAAACCCTTATAATTCTATTTCCGTGTTACTTTATTCACTTAAGTAATGGGTCCTTTTGTCATGCAAAGTGTTCTCCCCATTGTTTTTTACCTAGGCGGTCCTTTTAAATGTTTTAATTTTTATTCGCCTTTAAATTGCCTTTTCTAATGACCGTTGGGCCTTGTAATTGTCGTGCAACTCTCAGTCAATCGGATGGCCAGCGTGGATTCGCGAACTCAACATGCCCGAAAGTTACCTATCGCGTAGTAGCGAAAAGGTTTGGTGGGACCCAGCGATAAGGACTTCTTTCTTGGCTAAAAGCATTCTATCGAAGTATCTAAGATTCAAACAATATCGATGAAACCCAGCGATGTCTCATCGATATAAAAGGGGCATCGCAGAAAGCAAATGCCGATGAACTTCAGAAAGGACTCATCGAAGACAGTAACTCCATCGATAAAAGATATCGAGGAAAGTGGAGATGGTTCTCATTGACAAGAAAAGGTCTTCGAGGATATAACACTATCGGTGCAAAAAGACTCACCGAAAGGGATGGTCCCACCAACAAAAGGTATCGAAGAAAGTAGAGGTGGCCCCCACTGATGAAAAAAGGATTTCGAAGAAACAATATCATCGATGCAAGATAAAGAAGATTCACCGAAAGAAGCATTCTCATCGAAAAAGTGATATCGATAAAACAGAAGAAAACTACATCGATGAATGATATCGATAAGGATATGAGTTTCGATGGGAGGACAAAAGAAGTCACCGAAGTCCAAAGTCTCTTTGACATGAAACCCAATGGACAGCAAAAAGATTTCGATGAGAATGAGTTTTGAGGAGACTAAAAGGCATGTCTCTGATACACATGGTTTCATCGATAGAAGCCACTCTCTTTGGAAGAAATCATCATTTTCATTGATACCGTAATAACCCATAAGTTATCGAACAAGTCTAAAAGCATTCTATCAAAGTATCAAAGATTCGAACAGTATCGATGAGACCCAACGATGTCTCATCGATATAAAAAGGGCATCAAAGAAAGCAAACACCGATGAACTTCAGAAAGGACTCATCAAAGACAATAACTCCATCGATAAAAGATATCAGAAAAGTGGAGATGGTTCTCATCGACAAGAAAAGCTATACCTTCAATGAAATGGCTTCTTTGGTTAAAGAATGATCAGGTTGGAAAAAGATCAATGGCTTCTCATTGTTTTGTGGCCAGGAGATGAACGAGCTATACCTTCCGCGAAATAGCGAAAAGGTGGAGGGTCCCGCTAAGAGTGGTAGTATATGTGGTAACCCCAGTTGGCGATGACAAGGCACTCAGTTGGCGATATGCAGTGGGTCCGGGCAAGGTTGTCATTAAAAGAGTAAACAACGAGCAAGTTCTTGAGATCTAACGGCTCGCGTGAATTCGTGAAGATAAGATGCTAGCTAGTTAGTCATTGCGAAGTAGCGAAAAGGCTGATGGGCCCAAGGGACAGGCATGGCATGAAGTTAAAAGCAGATCAGGTCTATTTTGATCTAACGGTTCTCGTGGCTGCAAGCCAAACGAAGAATAATGTTCGCGAAGTTGTGAAAGACAGGTGGAAATCACACGGAGGAGTGACGTGGCATAACAGTTGCAGCTTTTTGTAGAGCTTGATAGTAATGTGTTGAGTGACACGTGGTTTAAAAAAGTGGTTGAGGGCCCACCTAGGTGTAATCGACAGTTATGTGGGAATAGTAAAAGGGAACATGTGGTGGATTAAGGGTGGAACCAAAAGGAGTTTCCAGAGCTAATGGTCGACTGCCATGTGGCGTTTATTAATCGGAGAACAAGTGGGGTAAGTAACTCCCGGATAAGGCGTTCATCTCAAGATTGATCCAACGCTTCTCGTTGTTTTGTGACCCAAAGATGCCCGCAACTTAACCTTAGCGAAATGGCAAAAATCGTTAGCCGTCAAGATGAGGCGTGGTTAGTTAAAAGGATTGACGGTCCCAGTTGGAGTTAAAGGCCGGGTGATTTGAGTTTGATCTAACGCTTGGTGCAGCCTCGTGAAGGAAAAGTGCACGACTGTTAAACTCCGCAAAGTGGCGAAAAGGAGGTAGGGCCCGACACTAAAGCAAAGAGAATAAACGGAGATAAAGGTGATGTAAGTTCTCGAGATCCAATGACCAGCGTTGTTTCACGAAAGAAAAGAGCATGGGTTTTATGTTCTGCGAAGTAGCGAAAGAGCGAAACAGAGGAAAGACTTAGAGAAATTATGACCCGTTGGAGCCAGTTTTGAATTCGATTTGGCGAATTCAATTCTGAAAAGAAAGCCGAAGCATGCGGAGTTAATTTCTAAAAACTAAAATGCCAACTTGCCCTTTTGAGTCTGCATCAACTTGATTGCTAAGTATTGTTTCATCGAAGTTTGTTGCAGAGCGATTTTCTTTAGGCAAATAATTAGGTTTCTTGTGCTTTTCTTGACAACTCTTGGTTTGTTCTCAAATACTACTGTGTGAATTACTTCATTAGAGGTTTGTGCTAGCTTCTAGTGGTATAATTGTTTGACCAGAATGGCACCCAGAAGAGAATTTATAGGGAAAGTGAATTACCAGGACCGAAATATTTGTGATGATTTTTTAGAGCAATTGACCATGTCCACCAATGCTGGGGCTAAGGCCAAAGAGCTAGTACCTAAGAACCCTCGTCTAAAAATTGGAGATGGCCTTTATGATAAGGGTAATTGGTTGAGGGACCCTGAAATAGGATTGTCACGCTTAGGACTCTTCAAAGTCAGTTTTGGGTAGAGGAATTCCCTAGCTCCTTTGAATGACATATGGGAGCAGGATGTAGGAAAGCTTGTGGTCCCAGGTGTTTTTATGGATGTAGATCTGTTAGCCCCGATTGCACAAAATTATGACTTTGCGGCAAGATGCATCAGGATTATAAAGGGATCAGTCTTGATTGAGATAAATGAAGATGAATTCAGGAAAGTGTTTAAACTCAGTGAGTCCTCCAATTTGTTAGAACGTATTGACTTTGAGTCGTTAGCCCAGGTTTACAACACACAAAGGGATCATCTTATAAATGGCCCATTGAAAGAATTCTTTCTAAAGATAGGGGGGTTAACAGTTGTAGGCCTCAGCACAATGGAACCATTCTCTCTCAACCTATTCACTTTGAGAGCTAAGGGTATGTATTGGGCATTATGCCAGATTTTTGGAGAGGATGCTGAAAAGAATATGCCAACCCATTATATGTTAATGATTGCACAAATTCTAAACCCCTCCCTAGCAATAACATTTGATTATGCCTCATACCTTGCTGATGCAATTCATAAAGGGCTAGTAGGAATAAAAAATGGTAAGGTGGATAGGCCATTTGGATTGTACTCCATGTTAATGCATATGTTTGTGTTCAAAGGGGTTGATTATTTTTGAAAGGAGATGGACCTGATTAAGGTCAAGGATAAAGAGGAGATGCCAGTGCAATTGTGGAGTACTGTTCTATCTTGGGATAGAGAAGATGCAAGTTATTTAAAGTTTGATAGATGCTTTGCATCTAAAATTAGGATTCTTCTATGTAGAGAAAACCCTAGAATTCCTAAGGCTCTTTTGGAGTTTCTCAGACCAAAGGAGTTTGCAGAGGATATCAAGATTGTTCACAATTGGGGAGACATATATTTGTACTTTGTGTCTACTATTTTTAGAGTGTTTGGATTTAGAGGCACCCCCTTTTTACTACCTGATCAGGTCCCATTGAAGATAGGGATTGCAGAAGTCCTGAGACAAATTGGGAGAGTACAAGAATCATAGCTAACCAATAGAGGTAAAGGGACTATTTTCCCAACTATTACCATGGCTCACCATTTTGTGATCACTAAGGGTGGATGGAGATTTTTTGAAGAATTCTTTAAGCCATATAGGTTGTCTACTGTAGTGTCAAGAAGTGTAGACCCCGAGGATTTTTTCAATGGCATGTTAAAAAAAAGAGCAGTGTGCAGATGTAGGCCACATCAATTTCAGTTCCCAAAAGATCTAATTAGAAATGAATTCATCTTAGATGAGCAAGAACTGAGGAAGGAGAAGTGGGTGGAATATAAGAAATCCCTTGATTTTATCCATCAATTTGACATTGGCTATGACCCCCTTTCTAGCTTCAATCCATTTGAGGAGAAAATAAAATTCCTGATTCTTTATTTTGAAGATCTCATGCAGACCTTAAAACAAAAGAGGGAGGCCATAATGCAAAATGAGCCTGATAAGGCTAAGATGGTATTGGCTAAGCCTGCCTTTGCTAGAGATATCCCGCCTGGTGACTATGTAATGCACAAAAGGTCAAAGTACACTGTGATAATGCCAGTGACAGGTGAGCCTTCCACTTCAAAAGGGAAGAGGAAAATTGAAGATGTCATTGACATCCAGGATTCCCCTAAGAAGCAGAGAGTGGGAAAGGAAATTGAAACTGATGAGCCTCAATATTATCCATCTCAGTCTCCTATCCACATTGGAGATGAACAAGCTGTGGCTAAACAATTATTGCAGTTAGGGAGTTTCAGTGAGATTGCCTATACCTATGAGGAGACCTAAGAGGGGATGCCCGAAGAGCCACCTATTGTTGAAATGGATTTGATTGATGGTGAGTTAAAGGGCCAAGAAATGGACCTTACTGTTAAGCAAGCTAGTGAAGAATTCCTAGCTGATAGTAATTTTATCACATCAGGAGCTTTTATACAGTTTCTATGGAAGCAAAATATTGATCAATTCAAGACTAGATGTGAACAGAGGAAAAGTGAACAACCTCTAAAAATACAACTCAGGTAGAAGAAGAGGTTAAACAAGAAATTTTGGAGGATTTCAAAGCAATCACCCTTGAGAAAGGAAGAGAAATGGTAGCAAAGGCTGGTGTGTTGATTCCCCCCGAATGGGATATAGCTGATGCCTTAGTGCTTGATGCATTGAGGAAAGAAACAAAGCCTATGGAAGGAGTGACATTCAGCAAAGATAATGCTGCTCTTGTCATGTGGTCTTTAAAGAAGGATGAAAACAAAAGAAGGAAGGATGCATTAGATTCTAGCCTCTTAGGAGGCATGATAGTTAAAAGAGTCCAAGACACAGGGGTAGTGGAAGCTGCAAGCACAGTCCTAGAGACTACAAAATTTAGTGTTGCGGTGGCAGAGAAAGAGGCACAAGAAAAGGCTAATCTCCAATTGAAGTTGGAGACTATTTTAAAAGCTTACAATGATGCTAAAGAAGGAATAGCCAAGAGAGACAACATAATTGCTAGACTCCAGAGTCAACTGGTAGGTCAATATCATCCCGGTGAATCTTCTACACTCATGATAGCCTCCTCTCCAGCAAGACCCCCTCCTACTAGTCCCATCATTGAATATCCCCCTTCTCCTGTGCCTTCTAGTTCCCAATTACCTGAAAATGTCCAACATGAGTTGGAAAAATTGAAACAAGCTCAGACATTGTATGCAAACAAATATGAGGAGAAGGTGAAAACCACCATCTTGAAGTTTGCTGACTCAGTCAAAACCTCCAATGTATACATAAATATGAAGAGGATTCTTGAGATTTTGATCAAATTGAGAGAGAAGCCACTTTGGAACCAATCCTGAATAAGTGGGTGCCTAGAGGTAAAGAGTTAGAGCTCATGTGTTCTTCCCATGCAGATGCATAAGAGAATGACAATCTAAGGTCCACATGTGAGTTTATAAAAGAGATGAATATTGTTTCAGTGGAAGGAGCAGGTATAAAAAGAAAAGCCCAACTTTATAGGAAAGAATATTCAAATAATAAATTTGAAATGTTTCCAGGAGGTTTCATTGGTCCTGTCCAGCTAAAGGAAGAGAAGACTTGGTTAAAGGAGGTGGACCACAATTTGTCCCTAAGGATCAATCAAATTATTAGTACTGATGACACATCCTTATTTGTCCAAACAATTGAGGAAATTGAAAAAGTGAAATCTCATTATGGTTTCATAGAAACAGGGATTGGGCATGTACGAGTCACTTGGAAGCGGCTAGAAGATATGAAACAGAAGATTGCTAGTTTTACTTGGCCTAGTGATGATGTGTATCAGGAGTGGAAAGATAAGTATATGGGATAGAAAGAAGATGCTCGAGAGCAGTTACAGGAGGTTGCAATAGAACAACAAGCAGAGGAAGCCGTAGATGCTGAAAAGAACTTATAACCGCTTCTTGAAAACGACCAGTTGTTTGTAACAAACTTTCTTTTGAAGGGTCCAAAGCTTGTATGCATCCATACTATTATAAATGGATACCAGGACTCCTAAAAAAATGATCGCAAGTAATTGTAAGAAAACACTGCAGAAATTTATCTGAGCTTTTTTCTAGTCTTATGAAGAATACTCTGAGTTTTGTAATATTTTCTCAAAATTAATATCAATATACAGACTAGAAATAGTGTATATACATAAATGTGCATAGCAGTCATAGGGCAACTCATGTCAAATGTGCAACTCAATACAATAAATAATCTTAGTTTGTAGCCCTATAGCATCATAATGCAGTCCTTGACCAAGTATGCATATAAGAAACATCTAGTTCTATTAAGGCACAAGCATCAAAGTCAAAGGTTATGACAACTAGTGAAAAACATCAAGAACAAAAAGTTTAGTCTCAAGAATTAGGAGTTGTAATAAAAAAACTTACAAGGATGAGGCATATTCATAACTTTTGTAGTCCCACCTTGGATACCAACACTAGAAGCAACTCATATTGTTCGTGTACAAACAAGACAATATGGGAGTTCATTATACCCAACAACTCGTGGTGTTGTTGTTCGTGTTGGCTCTGTTGGACCTTGCAATTAAGATTCAATATACATTATTCAATAAGATTAATTGTGCAACATAATGAAATATTGAAAAGTGTGTTACCTTCTTGAGCTTCGCTTGGTTTCAAGAATAGTTTAATATTCTCTACTTAACAGGGCCAACCACGTGAAGGTGGAAGCTCATTTGGCCCCTCCCCCCCCCAACATCACTCTAAATTCCCCATTAACATCTTATAACATTCATTCATTAATTCTTTCTACCATTAATAAAATATAGCATTCATTCATTAATATCACATAACCTTCATTAACACATAACATTGATTAACATTAATTAACACACAACATTCATCAATATTAATTAACACATATCATCCATAACAATTAATTAGCACATAATTACATTCACTAACACATAAAAATCAGTCATTATCAAATAAGTTAGATTACAATCATTTCTTTCTTTCTTTTTTCTTTGAAGCTATGAAAATACTAAGTGGAACATCGGTGTCTTCATCATTTCCCCCCTCTGCAGATGTTCCGCCGACTGCTCGTGATCTCAATGTATGCCTAGTCCTATACTGAGGACGAGGACACTGAAGCGAAGGGGGGTCCCCTGCAATAACAAAGAAATGGATTAAATTCAAATAAATAAATAAATTATTGTTACAAGTATTTCATTAATTTAGAGAACATAATTGTTGTGCTCTTTACTTGATGGGGCCACATCATTTTGTGTAGCCTCAACCTCAACATGCTGAACACCATGGTCCTCTTTACCTGAGTGGGGAACATCACGTTCTTGAGGTTGTGTACCTAGATCATGCTCCACTTGCTCACCACCGACTACATGCTCTAAAATATTAACAAGAAAGGTTACATTAATTACTACTCTAATTACAAATTAAGATGTTTAATTGTATTAATAGCTAAATAAATAAATTTGAATAGCAAATGAATACCTCTACTACTGGGATGCACATCCGGACCTTCATGTGTAGGTGGTGTTTCATAATTAGCAGGCTGCATTCCAATGACATGCACATTGTTATCATTGCTTGCTTATTTAAAACAAATATAGTCACTTTATGTTGGAACTCAACATCAATCAGATTATTGGTAAAGTATTCAATTTGAAACAACTTCCATTTAGCATATTTACTTGTGTGACAGATGCACTCGAATGTTGTGTATGCCCACTCAATTCTCGTAGCCGATCAGCCATGACTGAATAGCCTTGCTGGTAGGCAATTCTCTTGTCATCTTCTGTGGGCGTTCTATTGAATTCAGAGCCCTGCATTTTTGCTTGTTACTGTGAATTTTGCTTGCATTGTTTGATAAAAAAAAATGTTTGCAATTTATTAATATTTTGAGACAATATGGGAGTTTACATGAGATACTTACAATTCATGTAACCACCAGAGCCGAGTTTGTGTTGCTCGTGCTTTTCTTGCCTTGCCTTGGTTGCCTTTGACGTGTCACTCAGTCTATAAAAAGTTTAAAATATGTTAGATTATATAAATATAAAGAGTAATTAATTAGTACATAATTACATTCTTAATAGTATCCCATACCTTCTTCTGGCGTCTACTGGTGTATTTCCTTTTTTCCTTTCAATTCTCTCCTTAGCATCCAAAATCAGGTCCTTCCACTCCCTCTTTGGAATCATGGGGGGATGCTCGTACTTTAGGTTCCTCTCCAAATGGGTCCTGTATTGGTCCCTCACATACTTTAGATATGTGCCAGCTTTTTCAAGGAGCTTGGTTTTGTCAAAGGTGTCATTTCCAAACCACTCAACCATTTGGTTTGTCAATTCATCTTTTAACCTTTTTTCTTGGTCATTCCACCTTTTAA